>NC_132800.1:28653410-28958767 GCF_048594095.1 Paramormyrops kingsleyae | reverse complement strand
CTGTGTGAATACGGTGGTCACATGACGTGGCTCCTCAGCGGGATTACCGCTGTGTGAATACGGTGGTCACATGACTTGGCTCCTCAGCGGGATTACCGCTGTGTGAATACGGTGGTCACATGACGTGGCTCCTCAGCGGGATTACCGCTGTGTGAATACGGTGGTCACATGACGTGGCTCCTCAGCGGGATTACCGCTGTGTGAATACGGTGGTCACATGACGTGGCTCCTCAGCGGGATTACCGCTGTGTGAATACGGTGGTCACATGACGTGGCTCCTCAGCGGGATTACCGCTGTGTGAATACGGTGGTCACATGACTTGGCTCCTCAGCGGGATTACCGCTGTGTGAATACGGTGGTCACATGACGTGGCTCCTCAGCGGGATTACCGCTGTGTGAATACGGTGGTCACATGACGTGGCTCCTCAGCGGGATTACCGCTGTGTGAATACGGTGGTCACATGACGTGGCTCCTCAGCGGGATTACCGCTGTGTGAATACGGTGGTCACATGACGTGGCTCCTCAGCGGGATTACCGCTGTGTGAATACGGTGGTCACATGACGTGGCTCCTCAGTGGGATTACCGCTGTGTGAATACGGTGGTCACATGACGTGGCTCCTCAGTGGGATTACCGCTGTGTGAATACGGTGGTCACATGACGTGGCTCCTCAGTGGGATTACCGCTGTGTGAATACGGTGGTCACATGACTTGGCTCCTCAGCGGGATTACCGCTGTGTGAATACGGTGGTCACATGACGTGGCTCCTCAGCGGGATTACCGCTGTGTGAATACGGTGGTCACATGACGTGGCTCCTCAGCGGGATTACCGCTGTGTGAATACGGTGGTCACATGACGTGGCTCCTCAGCGGGATTACCGCTGTGTGAATACGGTGGTCACATGACGTGGCTCCTCAGTGGGAGTGTGAATACCGCTGTGTGTGTGTGTGTGTGCGCGCACACCTGTTTATATCTGCGCATGCTTTTTGGATTCTGTCATCATTGGTTTTGCAGCAATCATAATATTTGCTGGTATGAATATTAATGAGCATTTTCTCTGCTCTGTAAAATGTGCCATTTAAGTACATTAATGTGCATAATTCTGTTTGTGTGTTTTTTTACAGACCGATTTTTTACCAGGGAGTGATCCAGATGACGAAGGCACGAAAATAAGCGTAAGCATTTACAGAAACATTATGCCTTTCTGTATGTTGAACAAAGTGTTAACAGAATCTAATAAGTGCAACACGTAGAATATAACAGCTTATTTCACTGAGAATGACCTGAGGCTATGCATTTTGTTCTGACTTTACTAGCTGCACAGCAATATAAAACCAATATTTTTATTAACAATGTTACATCTTAATTGAAAGATTGAAGTCGTGTCATTCATTGATTGTTGCCAGGAAGCCATAATTAGCTGAATTAATTGGTATGATTCTCTAGAGGAAGAGCTCAAATTTCCCAGGGAATCTCCACTAGCTTCTGCAAGAATGTCCTCCACCAAACAGCTGGGCATCTGAAATTTCTGGATGCCAGCTGCACTATGATTTCCTTGTGATGCCAGGGATGTGATTTTTGGCATGGGACAGGATGTAGATTGCCAGGGATGTGATTTTTAGCATGAGACAGGACACAGATTGCCAGGGATGTGATTTTGGCATGAGACAGGACATAGATTACCAGGTATGTGATGTTTGGCATAAGAAAGGATATAGATTGCCTGCTAATGACAAAGTGAGAAACCTCAGCCTTGTTCGCATGCCTGCAGACGGTGAAGGTCCAGGGGAACGACATCTCCCACAAACTGCACATATCCAAAGTGGGCAAGAGCGATGAGGGCTTGTATGAGTGCAGAGTGACGGACGCCAACTACGGCGAGCTGCTGGAGTACAAGGTGCAGGCCTTCCTGCAGGTGAATAGCAGCTCGCGCCCGCAGAGCCCGGCCGCCAAGAAGACGTCGCCTCTGCACTTGACAGACAAAAAGCCGCGGAGAAGCGGCGCGGGGGGGGCACAGGAGAGCTCTCAGCATCAGCGCCCCCCTTCCACCTCCAGGTCTCAGGTGAAAGCACAGCCACGCAACCCCAGCGCAGGTAGGAGCACCCCTGACAGCCTCAGTGCATGTGAAATTCAAAGTGATTCCCAATGCAATATGGGTGGCTCAGTCACCTGACAGTTATTGGTTCAAATCCCATGGTTGGCAGAATGAGTTCCTTTAACCTAAGTCTACTCTCTGACTCTACTCTCAGACTCTACTCTCTGACCCTACTCTCTGACTCTACTCTCAGACTCTACTCCCAGACTCTACTCTCAGACTCTACTCTCTGACCCTACTCTCATACTCTACTCTCAGACTCTACTCTCAGACTCTACTCTCTGACCCTACTCTCATACTCTACTCTCAGACTCTACTCTCAGACTCTACTCTCTGACCCTACTCTCAGACTCTACTCTCAGACTCTACTCTCTGACTCTACTCTCAGACTCTACTCTCAGACTCTACTCTCAGACTCTACTCTCTGACCCTACTCTCATACTCTACTCTCAGACTCTACTCTCAGACTCTACTCTCTGACTCTACTCTCAGACTCTACTCTCATACTCTACTCTCAGACTCTACTCTCAGACTCTACTCTCAGACTCTACTCTCAGACTCTACTCTCAGACTCTACTCTATCAAATGTATGTCAATTTGGGCAAATAAACTTGCTAAATAAATGTGAAGATAATACCCATAAGAAAATTAAAGAGTATTTCAAAATGGAGGATTTGACCCAGATGTGTGTCATGTTTCTTTACGTTTGATTTTCAAACATGTCTGTTGGAAAGGAACCAACTGAGATCATGTGGCGGAAACTGAGAGAAAATCAGAGATAAACTCGCATGTATCCTTGCATTTTTTTTTCATAAATCCTAAAAAAATCAGTAGCATTTAAATAGATGAGCTTATTAAAGGCCCTGCATTTTTCATTAATGCTGCGTTGCATTTACCTCAAAAGTTGGAAGTCAGAACCGGGGAAGACATCACCTTCCACACTCTTTTTCTCACTTGGACAAAAGCATCAGCCAGATATATGTCTGTAAATGTGAATGTCCTACGAACTGAAGGGAAGAGCTCCGGGATGAACAAATCAGGATTGGTTTGGCCGCATCTCACACATAAGCTACTGAATACTGGGACAGTTTGTTTAAAGAGCAGGACACACATTTAACACTCAGAAGACCCCCATTTTCCAGTGTCAGTGGGGGCAAAGTAGCAATTATTACAAAATGGGGTTAGGGAGAGTACCGAATAATAACATTACAGAAATCCGCTTATCCGGGTTTTAATGGATACCACACTGCTGTGGAGCTAAACTCTGAAAGCTTTTGTTAAGGTTTTCCAGCATCCATCATGCAATGCATCAGTTTAACATGACAGGAAATGGGTGGCAGTTATTCTCTCTCTTAACCTAACAATGGCTGAGCAGCTGCATGCAAGCCTCACATCACCAAGCATAATGCAAAGTGTCGGATGCAGTGGGGTAAAGCACACCGGCACTGGACTCTGGAGCAGTGGAAATGTGTTCTGTGGAGTGATGAATCACGCTTCTCTGTCTGGCAGTCTGATGGACGAGGCTGGGTTTGGGAGATGCCAGGAGAACGTTACCTGCCTGACTGCATTGTGCCAGCTGTAAAGTTTGGTGGAGGAGGGGTAATAGTATGGTGTTGGTTTTCAGGGATTGGCCCCTTAGTTCCAGTGAAGGGAACTCTTAATGCTTCAGCATACCAAGACATTTTGGACAATTCTATGCTTCCAACATTGTGGGAACAGTTTGGGGAAGGCCCTTTCTGTTACAGCATGACTGTGCCCCAGTGCACAAAGCAAGGTCCATTAAAAACATAGTTGGTTGGGTTTGACTCTCCTGCACAGAGCCCTGATCTCAAACCCATTGAAACCCTTTGGGATAAACTAGAACAGAGATTGTGAGCCAGACCTTCATGTCGAACATCAGTGCCTGACCTCACAAATATTCTTCTGGATGAAGGGGCAAAAATTCCCGTAGACACACTTCAAATTCTTGTGGACAGAAGAGTGGCAGCTGTTATAACTGCAAAGGGGGACCAGCTCCATGTCGATGGCTATGGATTTAGAATGGGACATTATAAAAGTTCCTGTGCCAAGTGTCCCAATACTTTTGTCCATATAGTGTTTATGTAATATTGTATATAACAAGAAAATGAGGTCAAGAACCTTAAACTTAACATTGCATTTAAAACAGAATGAGAGAGATACTCCATGCAGAATACTCTGCCTGTATTACTACACGAGCAAAGCATTGCATTTAAAACAGAATGAGCGATATACTTCATGCAGAATACTCTGCCTGTATTACTACATGGGCAAAGCATTGTAAGACAAAGGCTCTCATGCTCCTTTAACCCCCCTCCACCCAATGTAGTGATTGTTTGGGGCCGCAAAAACTCGGGGGGGGGGGGGGGCACAAGGGGGGTCAAACTCAAAAGCATAGACCGTCTCTATTCTTATCTTTTGAAAAAATGTCGATGTGCTGATTGGAGGTACAGTTATGTAATATAGCTCAGTAAGGAACTGCGAGTAAGTGCAGCATTAAAGCATAAGTAAAATACATTATAAGAGTCGACGACACATTAGAACAGAGCGGCGGCATAGTTAAGACATATTTATGTAAGTGCACTTAAGAAATGTACATTTAAATGGTGAATAGACTGCGGGTTCACCGACAGCAACGCCATTTAACTGAACAGTGATTAAAATGTCCATTTTAAATCTGCTTGTCGGGGGTGCTATGAAAGCGCTGGAGTGATGCATGCCGCCCCCCCCAGTGTTTGCATGCTGCGGGGGGAGCGATCGCCGCCGGCCAAAGCGGCTTCTATGCCATCCTGCCTTAGGCCACGCAGAATCACGCCCGGCTGCCGCTCCGCAGAATCACGCCCGGCTGCCGCTCCGCAGAATCACCCCCTGCCTCCATTTCCATTTAATTATGGACGCGACACGCAAGGCTTCATTTGTTGTAATCAATTATTCTTGAACTTTTAGTTAAATTAGGGTCAAGCTCATTGCAATAATTATACGCTTGCTGAGGTAGAAGATGGTAGTAAAATTAATGCAAAATAGATGAACTCCGCTGCACTAATAATAATTATTTTGGCGTAAAGCGGGCATTCAATGAGCAGCTCTGTATGGATTCAGCTACGGGGGGGGTTACTGGAAAGGCGTGCTTCTGTGCTGGCGAGGGACGGCCGAGTTCCCTTCTTCAGCATACTGATAATCCTGAGTATCCACACGGATTAATTAGCTACATTTCAACAGTGCTTGTATGTAAATGAGTATCTAAACTAGTGTGGAAATTAATCTCAGTTATAATTATTATATGAGATTCAAATGCTCTGATTTGGCACTGCTGCCTAATAGGATTTTAGCCCCCCCCCAGTGATATTCCGTAACTTTGATTGCCGCAATGTGTTTGTTTCGACAGTACTGCAGAGTGTCTTGTATTTCTGAAGTTATGACATGTTTTCTGTTGTTGCTGCATTATTGGAATGTTTCCCATGTTTGTGATACTATGACACATTTGCCGTAGTTAGGAAATACTTTCATCTGTCTCACATTGTGACATTTCCCATTATTAAAGTATTGCTGTCATACTTGTTGACACTTTCCACAGTTACAGTGTTGCTGAAATATGATTAGTCTTCCGGGCACCACAGTTATGACATCACTAAAATGTGTGTGTGTGTGTGTGTGTGTGTGTATATATATATATGACATTGTCACCTTTTTCCATTGATATGACAGTATGATCAGGTTTCTTATATACCTGTATACCTGATGTCGGAAACATGATTTCCATTGTTATGACAGTCATATGGAGTTTCTTTTGTCTGACATTGTCACATGCTTTCTGTAATGATGACATCATTGTGACATTTCCTATATAGCTGCCAGTTTCACATGCTTACCATTCTTATGACATTTTTGCATTGCTTTATGTCTGATGCCACATTTTCCATTCACATTAACATTCCAGTGTTTCTTGTATAAGTAATATTATCCCATTTGCCCTTTAAGCCTAATTCATTTGCAGAAATCCTTGTGATATTATTATTTCTGCTGTGGTTGCGACATTTTGGTTGCATTTCTGCCAAGCCGTCACTCTTCCCGCGGTTCTCACTTGCACCCTGGTCTGATTCATTACCGCTGGCACTGGACAGCGTTGTGTCAGGAGTCTGCTTCGCTCCAGCTCGCTTCCAGAAAGTTCCCGAAGGCCACTGCTTCCCTATTTTCTCTCCCAGACTACGAGCGAAACATTTGAGGCTCTGCCATCCTCTTTTTGCCAGCCGGTTGTGCCCCGTGCGATGCCCTCTGGAGCACCCTGCCACATCACTTTGTTATGATACCCGGTCATTTGGAACGACGTCTCTGTCTGTCTGTCGCTCTCCATTCCGATTGTAGCTTCTGCCAGCCCATGTGTCTCTGCTATCAGTGTCTCTGCCGCAGAAATTGTGCTGAAATCACTCCAGTGGCGGACGTGTTTAACCCTCTTCCTTCTGCGTAATCGTAGCCAGCTCCCAAGCTGAGAATCAGCCACTAATCAGTTTTGGACTAATCATTTTCAGTAGGGGGCTGCTGCCCCCTTCCTGCTGCTCAGTCCATATCCACTCGTTTCTCAAAATTACATTCTTCTTCAGACAAGCAGTTAGAGAATAATGTTTCACTGTTTTTCACAACAACGAACCAATAGGCATTGTCACATATATTTATATTCAGTCAGGGTTGGAATTATTTGAGGCGTGTCTGGGAAATGGGGGACACTTCATACTGGATTCCAGTGTATCACTGGGCACATGCATAAATGACACACTAAAAATGTCACCAAAAGCATATACTGAACAGTATATGTGACAGATTGCACGCACTACTCATATGGATAGTTCATACTGGATTCCAGTGTATCACTGGGAACATGCATAAATGACACACACTAAAAATGTCACCAAAAGCATATACAGTATATGTGACAGATTGCACGCACTACTCATGTGGACAGTTCATACTGGATTCCAGTACATCACTGGGCACATGCATAAATGACACACTAAAAATGTCACCAAAAGCGTATACAGTATATGTGCCAGAATGCATGCACTACTCATGTGGACAGTTCATAGGCATTCACAGATGATGCAGAGGTTACAGTTTGAAGTTGTTAAGAAGCCCTATTCAGCTTGTTTAGAATGTGATTTTTTGCTCTACTCATGCAGAAAGGTTAACGATTTTCTTGGCATGACATCACATCTTGTAATTTCCCTGAAGTGCTTTTGGACTGAGAAGTGTGAATAAATGATTCAGTTCTGCTAGCCCTTTTACTGGAAGGAAGTGATTCAGCTGCTGACCCTCAGAGAGGCTGCTCGGTAAGGCTTCAGACAAGCTGATTGGCTGGAGAGGCAGTGACATCACTGCATGCTCACTGCATTGATTAAGGCTAGGTTATCTACTTCAAGGAAAGATTATATCCAATTCGCCAATAATGTGCCAGTTTCTGGTTTTACCTTCTTGGATATTACAAGCTTCTTGTGCTGCGGGTGTTTAATGCTCTGTGACGACGCAGCATAACCACTGAACATGGTGGCCTAAAGAAAATACGCATCTTCTTCTGCAGGTTCGAGGACAGCTACAGGCTACGGAGGCGCCATCCTGCTCTTTGTCTGTGGCTTTGTGAAGGGCGCCCTGCTATAGCTGAAGCGACTTTCTGTAAGGCTTTTTTCAAAGGACTGCACAGCGCTCCCTGCCTCTCACTCTCCGGATGTCCAAACAGCACAGTGAACCAGAGGCAGGAGGACTTGGACTGACAGCGTAAATCCTCCATGTGTCGAGGGAGGGGTCAGCTGCAGGCGTTTCCCTTTGTGATGCACATGGTCCCTTTGGTTTTTATTCCCAGATGTATCACTTTTTTCTGTGTGTATGTGTGTTAATATGTGAAGTTTTCCGGAAGTCCGTAATTGTGTAATAGGTAATTAACGGTTTGGTTTCACGGACATCAGGGACACTGTATTTCTCTCTCATTAGATGACCATTACAAGCAAAGACCCCATTGTTGGTTTCACAAAAGAGAACACTGTATGTATCGTAATTGAAAATGTTTGATTGCTAAATAAGTTCAGCTTTACTGTGGGGGCCATTGATTCTACGTATCGCCACCTTTTTTATTTGTCCACGCAGGTACATTCTGTGTTTATTAATCATTTCAACGTGCTTGGTTTGGGCAATCTCCTGACAAAATAAATGTGGACTGTTTCTGTTTTAATAAGATCCCTCCTTGTACTTTTTCTGCATCGCTCCTAATACACTCTGCAATCAAAAGTTGTCCTTGTACTGTAACTGGGTTCAATACAGCAATTTTATGACGTCTTCTTTTCACAATTCAGATTCATATTAGATTACTAAGATGTATAAGGTTTGTCAAGCCCTTTCAAGACAATATGGATTCAAATTTATAGCAGCATATTTTGGTAAATTATTGTTTTATACTACATTAACTTCAGATCAAATATATTTCCTCTGATCTCTTTTGGGATGCTTGATTCAAGCATTAATTAAGCTAAGAACCATCATACTGTATTTGCTCAGGGAGTATATCAGAATACTGTTGAAGGTACTCTAGGTTTACTCTTAGATTCTCTTGCAGGTTTAAAACCAGCATTGTTTTCTTGCACATTGTGCCATTAGAGTAACATACTTAGCTGACATCAAACTAAGTAGACAACGGTGCACAATCTGACGTTACAATCCTGTCTCCAAGACCACACTGAAAACCGTGGACAGGGTTCTCAGTGACATAAAACACTGTTTCCATGTGGATGAAAGACCAAAGCGGATAGAAAAAGCTACATTTTTGAAAATACCCGTGTACATGTAGACAAGGCCCTAATCATAATAATAATGAAAGTAACTCCATACAGTACTGTACTGTACCCTGAGCAGATGAAATGCTGACGACAAACAGTACTGTACTGTACTCTGAGCAGACGAAATGCTGACGACAAACAGTACTGTACTGTACTCTGAGCAGACGAAATGCTGACGACAAACAGTACTGTACTGTACTCTGAGCAGACGAAATGCTGACGACAAACAGTACTGTACTGTACTCTGAGCAGACGAAATGCTGACGACAAACAGTACTGTACTGTACTCTGAGCAGACGAAATGCTGAAGCTGGGCAATGATTTTATGAACATCATGAAGTAGTGTGTGCGTTTGTTATTACAACCTGTTGTGATTAACCTGAATTTATAATAAAATAGCCTTTGTGGCAGTTCATTTGTATATATGAGTTGTCCGTAAGTCGGACGCTTTTAACCCCTGAACAGTCTGTGTTGCTCCTACTAAGGCTAGGTTTTGATAAATGTAACAGAAAATTTGAGGAAATGGAAATTACTCAATTATAAATTATGTTTTTTAACATGGTACATTGGCAGATTAACATAATACGATATTTAATGTTTGTTTGTATCAGCTAGCTACATGTCATAAAAAATACAATTTAGGGCAACAGACGCTCTCATTCTGCGGCATCAAGGAAAAGCCCCTTTTCAAACGGACTTGCCATATCAATATCCTAAAGATATTTGCACAAATCAATCAGCTGGATACCTGGTCGAATCTGTTCATATTGACAAATTTTGCTGGTTTGTTATGAAGCTCAATGTTCAATTTGCTGTTGTTTTAAATAATTGGTGCTAATGGCTTTAGTTGATTTTATTGCCATCAATTGAAATGACCTGAGATGTCTTTGTTTTGGGAACATCCTGTCAAACAAGGACAATGAAAACACACACCAGAATGACATTTTTACATCATACGCACATGTACAAGCACACAGGCACACACACTCGCTGACAATGGGAGAAACCCACACTTTTATTTTTTAGTTAAATTTAAAAAAATATTGTATTTAAAGAAACCAGCTGCGTATTTTAACTCTACAGAAAAGTTTCCGTCTGGAGACATGTTACACTGAATTTCAGATTTCACACATTTCCATAACTTTGTGAAATATACAGCAACCTTAGTACATCAGAACAAGAATGAGACTGAAACAGGCATTTTCAGGTCTTCAGGTGAAAAGGGTGAAGTTTCCAGGCTCCAAACTTCAAATGACGGTGCGTCAGGCGCTGGGATTATTACAGCGCGCTCTTTGCCGGCCGCGCTTCCCGCTCCGCGGCGCACCCAGAAGAGCAGATGACAGTAACCCAGCCGTGCGCGCTGAACATCTGTCGAAGCGTCCTTACCCAGAGCATCCTTGCCAGCATCTTGGAACATCAAAGACCAGCACAAGAACCAGCTTGAATTCGTGTTATTGGCTGGGAAGTTACTCCGGGAAGCGATCTGAGCCACTGAGATAATACAATGACTTAATGAGAATTCACCGTGAGTTCATATTGAATGAGGATGGAGGTCTTTCAAAGTGTAAAAATCTAATAAATGCAGCAGAGTTCGCTGTTTTATTAGCATTTTTTTTTTACTAGAATTACTTGAAAAAATACCGTGCTCTGTCACCACACTGAGCTGTACACCTTACTGCTCTTTTTAAACATATTTATCAGTACCTTTTATTTTAAAACCTCCATGTTTTATGCACAATGGCAAACAAAATCAATTGCCACAGTCTTACTTGCCTGCTGTATGCTATAGAATATTTAAAATTCTGTATCATTTAATCCTCACTTGTTTTTATTGGACGTTTTAGTCTCCGTCTTTCTGTATGTCATTTCTGCGTTTGCCCAGCGGCTGTTTTGTTTCCTAAGACAGAGTAAATACTATTTAAGCAGAACTTTTTGATGGTCTCAAACCAGGCGACTATTGCTGTCCTTGCGAAATATACAGGGCTGCCAACTTCGGTCAACTGGCTGGGGTGAGATTTTCAATTCCAGATAAGTCTGCACACACATGCACACACGTTTACATGTTTGTAACAGTTTTATTGCTTGTAAACGATCTGTAGGGTTTGCAGACTACCACCGGCTCTTTTGAGGTAGCTAATTTTGGATTTATAATGGGATAATATAGATTTCTTGCATGACAGTCAAGCCTAATTCATGCAAGTTGGTAACCCTGTACATAGGACGTGAAAATTGATACATCAGTGAATTTTACACAATAGCCTGCAGTCCAAAACTGTCGCATAAAACCCATACATAGTCTTACATACATTATTATGTAGACCACCACTTTACACGCTAATAGCTCTCAAAGTAATGGCTGCACTGGACTGAGGGAGGTAGTGCAGGAATTCCGGAAAGGGGGGAAAGTTAATACCATTCCCTGAGTGACAGAGGATTGGTCTGGGTGGGGGGGCTTTCGTGGGGCCCAAAATCAGCCTAGAGTACTGCCTAGATGCCCTTAACAAGAAAAACATCTGTGCACTGTAGGCAAAGTGTTAATGCTGGGCCTCGCAACAAGAGAATATCCTGCTAGATGAAAGGTAAGAACTACGAAGGAACATCACTTTAAGCAAACTGCAGTGCTCTAATTGTACTGAGCCGTAAGAGGAGTGTTATTAGTTATTTATTAGTTTAAATAGCACTATTTTAGATACCATGTATAAAAAGGCCAGTGTTTTTAAGCTCCTCATCAGCACTCTAATGATGTGCGTTACACTTCACTGGAAGCTTTTCTCATGTGTACCTGAAATATACTTTTGCTCTTTCGATATTCTGCCCGGTGTCTCTTACAGTCTGCCTACTGATTTTATTAATTCATATTTTCAGCTACTTTTGGCTACGTCAACAGCGATTGGACGGTTAATTTTCCATAGGCAATCATATGAAAGCGCGCTTAGAACCAGCGCGTTCATGCAGCAGGTTGATTAACCGGAGTTCTGTTAACTAGTTAACTAGTTCCGGAGCTTGTGGCGGGAGCTTCCGATACCGCGGAACCAGTACCGCCATGGCTGCAGCTGCGAGGGCTTTTCCGGGTAAAAGCCAAGATGGGAAACAGTCAGTGGCGTGCACAGACATTTTGGGGGGCAAGTGCTCCAGGGGGAAAAAAGGGCACTTTTTGCATATGTGGAAAACCTTTTCTTTTTATAATAAAAAAAACGCACAGGTTAAATGCAATTTGACTTTTATTTCAAAACATTCTCTAAAAATCAAAAATCACACCTACTAAAGACAGTCAAAGACATTAATTTCAATCTTACCAAAGTAGGACAGTAGTTGAGGTTAGTTATGGAAAGGCTAATCCACAAAAACGGAGAAACGTCCATAATTCTATTATTCATAATCATGTCAAGGTTTTAGGTTTTTCTGCAGTTCCATCTCTAAAAAGTGTGATGTCTTCCCGTCACTGACTTCAGTTTGAAAACTTTGTATTTATTCACAGATTTCCGTGAGATCATCCTAAAATTTGTAACGAAAAATGGGCTCAAAAGAGCCCTCTGCCTAACGGCATGTAGCCTATAGCATAACGTGATATTTTCAATAGTGTATGCAAAAAGGTCGGAATTGATGGAGAGTGGGGTTGCCTAAATGGTTTAGGTTACATTTTAAATGTGTCGTTTTTTTGTTTATCCATATGGATGGATGGAGGGGGCAAGCTGGCAAAGTTTGTCATGTGCAGTTTCTGACAGGCTACTTCACAACAAAACAATTGCAGGTTGGTCTTAGAGGGCAAACAGAATAATTTCACTCGATTCATGGGTTACCTGACTGGTTGGGAAGGGAAAGAGCTGCCGTGTTGTCCGCCGTGGCTCCCAGTCGCTATAGTTAGCCTACTATGCCTACTCCAAGTAGTCCTATGTCATGCCGCTGCTACACGCCTCACAACAAATGAACTGCAAGCGTGTTCACGTGACACGGTGACAGTGAAAAAGCGACAGGGTTCGGGTGTCTTTGAAGAAGGGGCACAAATCAAGCCATTATTTTCACACCTTTTTAAATCGCGCAGCTTTAAAAAAAAATAAAAATCACGTCTTTCAAAAGGGCACTTTTTTGGACTGAGGGCAAAAGGGCAAGTGCTTCAGCACCATCTCGTCTCTATCTGTGCACGCCAGTGGAAACAGTGTTACCACGACCTTCCTAAGGCTCTTGACATATCATTTAAGAATTGTCTGTCTAATTTGATGAAACATATAGAGGTAAGTTTGTCTTTTATCTTACGACTTAATCATGTCATTTCGGCCTGGTTAGTTAGGCTTGTCTACCGCGAACATTATACATCCTAAAAAGCACAAAGTTTGTGATGACGTTTGTCGATTTTTTAAGTTATCAACATTGAACAAGGCTAAATTAATTATTTTGTTTGCTGAGAATTTCAGCTATCTTGTCTAGCTAGCTATGGAATCTATTACAGGCTGTCACTGCCATTAATAACCTGATGTAACAGTGCTATTGTGAACTGTAGCTTGCTCAAATTGTGTTTTTTTCTTTGAAGGTTCGAAGTACTTGTTCATCTGCAGGAAAACACAGTTCTTAATGCTTATCATATAATGCTTACCCTTTTGCTTATCCAGCGTAACTCAAACAAATCACCAAGCTTCTACTTATTTTGATCAGTAGAGTATGTTTTACTTTCCAGCGAGAGAAATAGGCACTTAAACTGGTGGAAATAAACCATGCTGGATTTTGTTGAAGCACGGCTTCTAAATTTAATTTTTGGACTCTGTTACCTTTTGTCGCTGTTCCTCAGCGCCCCTATGAAAGGAGACAGTTCGGATCTGTGAGTGACATTCACAATGTCTGGGCCGCCCAGAGCAGAATGCGAGCACTGGCACATGGAAGACGCGCGTAATTGGCCGTCAGTCGCTCACGTCTTAACGGTGCCGTTTCAGCGCTTGGCCATTCATGCCATGTCAACACCCCAAGGGCCTCGAATAACGAACGCGGGTGGCTATTATAGACACTATAATTTTTTACATAGTTAAATGGCTGAAGTACAGTGTAAAATGAAAAATTTTATTATTTCCATAATTACTGCACTATAAGAAACCTATGATAACATATCCGAAGTGTGAATGTGACTGTCAGAACCATTCTGCCCATAGTGGGTCCCCACAATTACTGCACATCCAGTGCCCGGTCCAGTGTACTGCACATCCAGTGCCCGGTCCAGTGTACTGCGCATCCAGTGCCCAGGCTGCTTTTTTCACATTATCTTTGACAGAGAACTGCACCCTTATGTTTCCACTTTCTAAGTCCTGTTCCAGGCTGCATTGTGCCCCCCCCCACAACAATGTGAAATGTTGAGATGTTTCAGCGTCTGACGCTTTCTGGCTCATCATCTGCCCCAAACCCAGAAAAGGCCCTGACTGGCTCTCAGAGTGCGGCTGGACCAGCTCTCCAGATCATCCATCCTGATATAATGAAACTAGCCCAGCTTTTATGGCAGGTGTGATCACTCAATCATGATTGGACCAAAACAGTCACGTGACACGCAGCTGGAAGGCGTAACGTGTAATATTTACAAAATATGCAACTTTCCAAACTTTAAACAGAATAATAATTTTGCAATTTAAATGCTACAGTGTAATGAAAAAAAAAAAAAATTTTAACACTAGCAAAATTTTCTGAGAATACCATATCTATAAGAATCTACAAACACATTCATAGCACATTATAATGCTTTATAAATGCATTATAAACATGGCTATAAACATTTTTAAAGGGATCACATATTATAGCCTTAATTATGCATTATTAATGCTTTATGACGCTCTCATCTATAACGTGTTATAGATACCCTCATAATTCAGACAATCACATATCAATCAATCAATTATAATCCAGAAGACGGAACCACAACACAAGAACATTTGTATCATGGTTTTGGTCTCAGTTCCAGAAGTGTTACACCACTAATATTTTTGATTTTACATCATTAAATTTTTATTGGAACGTAAAACAATAAATATTTGCTAAACTTTCTGTATAAAATGCATGCATGTGATCTTAAAAGTCTCCTGTCAAACTTTTTGCCCTTAATCTCCAGTGTACATAGCATCATTTTGAACTTTGATCTTTGTGTCTAAATTATAAGAGCTTTTATATACCTTAATCTGACATAACTCATCAGAAAGATCTATGTTGAATCATTTTATTTGCCACATCTATTAAAGGAAAAATATTTTTGGAGATTAATCTCAAATAAATACTGAATGTGAGAATAGATACATAGAACATGACTGTCCAAGGCTTGTCTAATAGCAAACAAATATTTGTGTGATTCCTGTCTCTAATGCATATCGTGTCATTTTTAAAAAATGGTTGACATAATGAGCATCTTTATACTTCCTAAAACTGTAAGCACCTGGCATGCTGAACACTGCGGTCCCCTCAGGACTGCATTGACATTCACCGCCTCTCTCTGCTCGTCCTTGTCATCGCACTCGCACAAAGGTCATCGTAATGGTAATACTTTGGACTTTGTCTGTGAGGAGACGACTTACTTGAGACTAGCTGGCTTAATGAGACAAAATGATCTTTTGATGGTTCTAAATGTGACATATTTGCCTTCGGCGATGAACATACAGTTTGACAGCAATTATCTGACCGTAGCGAGATTATTCCAACGGGAAGGTGTTCATTAAGGAAAATGGGGGAAATCGAATGTCTGCAAGCTGACTGAGCTGTTCTGAGAATCGATATCCAGGCCTCCCAAGAACTGAAAAAGCTAATCATGGAAGCGTGTGGTCTGTGCACTGCCTTCTCATAATTTTGCATCATCATTACATTTTTATTCAATTTCTTCAGGTTTTATTACTCATATTTGACCTCTTTAGACATTGAACTGGTGAAATATAGAACTCAGCATTTGTGCCTTTTGTGAAAATGACCTTTTGTCATAATATTTACAATACAGCATCTGACTAAACTTAGGTCTTTAGAAGGTGGATGTCACGGGATTTGTCTGTGACAGTAGTGCGTGACACTCTCATTAACTCCCCAGCCAAAGCGTGGTCATATCACTCGGTGTTGCACTTTATGATCGTCTATTCATTTAATGACTAGCATCTATGTGTTCCCCCCTCCATCTCTGAAATGGTCTTGGGGGAGGGGGGCTGGATCCTACCCATGATAGAGTGCAGGGCACTGAGACGAACACTAACATGATGCGAGCAATTTAGAGACACCTGCTCACCGAACTGCGGGATCGCATTGGAGCGGCTGCAGAAAGCCTGAAGAGCACGGGGAGAACATGCAGACCAAACACACACACACACAGCACAAACCAAACACACACACACACACACAGCACAAAACAAACAAACACAGCACAAACCAAACACACACACACACACACACACAGCACAAAACAAACACACACAGCACAAACCAAACACACACACACACAGCACAAACCAAACACACACACACACACAGCACACACACACACACACAGCACAAACCAAACACACACACACAGCACAAACCAAACACACACACACACAGCACACACACACACACAGCACAGACCAAACACAAACACACACAGCACAAACCAAACACACACGCACAGCGCAAACGATTCCTATCTGTACTTTGCATTCATGCACCTCAGTATACGTCTGATGTAGCTCCAGACCTCCCGTGGTGCTGTAATTTGGATGGAAGCTGCAGTTTGCAGTGTGGACGTGGTGACGGCAGTAATGACACACTGCCATGGTGCTGTAATTTGGATGGAAGCTGCAGTTTGCAGTGTGGACGTGGTGACGGCAGTAATGACACACTGCCATGGTGCTGTAATTTGGATGGAAGCTGCAGTTTGCAGTGTGGACGTGGTGACGGCAGTAATGACACACTGCCATGGTGCTGTAATTTGGATGGAAGCTGCAGTTTGCAGTGTGGACGTGGTGACGCCAGTAATGACACACTGCCATGGTGCTGTAATTTGGATGGAAGCTGCAGTTTGCAGTGTGGACGTGGTGACGGCAGTAATGACACACTGCCATGGTGCTGTAATTTGGATGGAAGCTGCAGTTTGCAGTGTGGACGTGGTGACGGCAGTAATGACACACTGCCATGGTGGTGTAATTTGGATGGAAGCTGCAGTTTGCAGTGTGGACGTGGTGACGGCAGTAATGACACACTGCCATGGTGCTCTAACTACTATATCTTATTCAATTGTATATTTTGGGTCTTTGTGGTGAAGAAAGATGAAAAAAGTGTAAAAGGTTTTAAGCATTTGAAATCCCTAAGAGCACTGTGCAGGTCGACACAGAATCCCACACGTTTTCGTCCATGAGGACTGGAATCTCATTTTTGACGTCTAACTCTGAAAAGGTCAGTTTGGGACCAGAGGGCCCATGACTAAATTCCTCTAACCGCTGCAGGGCATGTGACTCACAGAGACGGGAGAGTCAGAGAGCAGCAGTGGGGCTTCCCTAGTGAGTCACAGCGGAATGACAGCGGCTGCCCGGCAGTGAAGGGGAGTCAGTCGCTGGACCTTTTCATCACGCCGGTGGCGGTCCGCTCATCAGGGCTTACCATAGTAAGGCCACTACAGTGGTGTTCTGGTTCTTTCAGGGGGAACTTTCTGGGATTATGCAGAAGCATACTGGTTTCAGGTAGGGACTCAGAAACACTGATACATTCATACACCAAATGTGGCAGTGATTCAACGTCACGGAAAACATGGAAAAGCGCTCTTAAAAAAATAAAAGTCTGCGTGAGTCTTCAGAATCGTCATCTAATCGTAGGAGATTTAAAAGCTGACATGTGCCTGCAAGTCAAAAAATACAGTAAACAGTTTAAAGCACAGTCCCTGAGTGGGGGTGAGGGGCTCACAGTCCCTGAGTGGGGGTGAGGGGCTCAGATTTAATCAAAAGTCTGATCATGGATATGTGTGCACTTAATAACTATAATATAGTTTTACCGTACTGCTTATGGGTCCTGCGCTGTGAATAACGATAACGTCCTGCTCACGTCGCCGCCCCACATTTCACTGCCGCAAACGAGCTTTGCACCGAGATGGCCTCCCGGCAGATCACCCGGCGTGGGAGGAAGAGGACCTGAGTCGACGGAAAAGAAGCTCACATCTGCCGTGGGGGGGTTAATCTGCTGGGAAATTGAAAGAGAGCTGGGAAAAAAGGCAGGTTCCTGCATGCCCTGAATTCTCCTGAATGCAGAAAGGAACCCCCCTCCTTGGGCTGAGCACTGACACGTGAAATCTACATGAGGGAGAATGCAGTGTTAATAGCAGTATTTTATATTCATTAAGCAAGCTGAAGGCACTGATCTGAGGCTAGAATAATGAAATACATATGTTTAAATGTAGCGCAGATGGGAGTATTCTCACAAATGTGTTAAAGTACAGCTTTGTTAAGTTTAAAATGTGAAAATTGAAAATTTGATTTCAATTCATCAACCAAATTTAAGCAAAACAATGCTAAACTTTTTAAAGCTTTGAGCTACACATTTACAATTCAGTTACTGCCTCACAATTTTTTATTAGTTATGTGGCATTTGTTACGATAAAGGTCTGTTTGTTCAAGCAAATCAAAATTAACTATATGAAATAAAACTGAAACATGATAAAAGTCCAAAACTAACTTGTAGTTGGGACATAATTAGACTTGACCTACTGGTTTGTTTCCAACAGGAACTTAATTCCAGTGGGAGTTTCCTGGTGTGTGCATGACCACCAGCACTGGACAGAATCCTGCAGTTCCCACGGAGCCTTTTCCAGTTATGCAGTATGAACTGCATTGTTTACTTATGAATAGCACCAGAGGTTCATGAGTAGCTATGATCAGAAATTAGGAATAGCTTCCTTCAGTGTAAATATCACTGTACAGGAACGTTTCAATAATGAGAAGATGACATCACAAGGATAAAGTGTCACACTGACTGGAAGCTTACCTGGGCTGACACTCATCGAGCGTGGCTGAATGTCACTGACCCGGCGTGACGGCCCCCACCCTCTCACCCCCTCCTCGGCATGGGGGGTCAGATTGCGCAGACAATGCTGAGTGGGCTCTTATGTTTAAAACATGATCAGTTGGATTAATTGTCGATCAGGAGATCTGACGAGTGTCATGTCATTACAAAGTTAATGACCTTGAAGTCTTCCAGTGGATTTGTGACATTCAGGCTCACTTTCAATATTCAGGTCTAGACTAAAAACACACAGGTCTGTTTAGTTTAGCCTATAGGGACTCTAGTTCCAGCTCCAGCTAACTGCTCACCCCCAGTTAGACCTACAGTGTGAGGTGTAGAGCTGGGTGGGGATCGGTGCCATTGGCTTTGGATGAACTGAACTGTCAGTCTGTCACTCTAGGTTCACCCCCCCCCTTGTGGGATTGGAGTGCTGACATTCAGGGACTCCCCATGCCTGCGTTCCCACCTGCCTCTCCCTCCTGCTTATGCTGCCATAGCCATATCTGCCATAGCCTACATACTGCACTCACCTAACTGTTAGCACTGCCTCTAGTCTCCCCTACTTTGGCTAATTGCACATTTTATTTCCCCTCCTCCTCCTGAGCTGTGCTGCCTAGAGACTTCAAAATATCAAGATATTCTGCCCACCTGCTGCCTTTGATGCCTCTACTACCTGCTCGCCCCTCTGCCTGCTTGCCCTTCCGGCCTGCTCGCCCCTCTGCCTGTGACGCCCTTCCGGCCTGCTCGCCCCTCTGCCTGTGACGCCCTTCCGGCCTGCTCGCCCCTCTGCCTGTGACGCCCTTCCGGCCTGCTCGCCCTTCCGGCCTGCTCGCCCTTCTGCCTGTGACGCCCTTCCGGCCTGCTCGCCCTTCCGGCCTGCTCGCCCTTCTGCCTGTGACGCCCTTCCGGCTTGCTCGCCCTTCCGGCCTGCTCGCCCTTCTGCCTGTGACGCCCTTCCGGCCTGCTCGCCCTTCTGCCTGTGACGCCCTTCCGGCCTGCTCGCCCTTCTGCCTGTGACGCCCTTACGGCCTGCTCGCCCTTCCGGCCTGCTCGCCCTTCTGCCTGTGACGCCCTTACGGCCTGCTCGCCCTTCCGGCCTGCTCGCCCTTCTGCCTGTGACGCCCTTCCGGCCTGCTCGCCCTTCCGGCCTGCTCGCCCCTCTGCCTGTGACGCCCTTCCGGCCTGCTCGCCCTTCTGCCTGTGACGCCCTTACGGCCTGCTCGCCCTTCCGGCCTGCTCGCCCCTCTGCCTGTGACGCCCTTACGGCCTGCTCGCCCTTCCGGCCTGCTCGCCCCTCTGCCTGTGACGTCTCTCCTGTATGCCCTGCTGCTGTACCACTGTTCATCTTGCCATCAGAAGCAGCACCAGCACCTGCCTGCCCCCCGCATTGAGACTCAATTCTTGAAATTTGGACAGTGTAAATTAGGTTGGGCTCCCCCTCTGAGTCTGGTTCCTCCCAAGGTTTCTTCCTTCTAGGGAGCTTTTCCTTGCCACTGTCCCCTCTGACTTGCCCACTGGGGGCTTTGGGCAGGGATAATGTAAAGCGCTTTGAGATGTTATGTTGTGAAAATGCGCTACATGAATTGAATTGAATTGAAGCCACTAAAGCTAGAATGACAAGCATGTGCAGTGTACTCAGCCTTGAGCCAGCCAGCATAAGCAGGGCCCCCTGGAGGAGAGCCACAGCACTGCAGGAGCAGTGTGAAATGCTGGCTGCTCAGAATCGCCACTCAGACAGGTTTCTGCGAGCCTCCAGCCCAATCGTTGATGTTGACTTTATTGGTTTGGTGACAGTGAGGTTAGGGTTGAAGGTATGGAGGACTCCCCAGTCCCCAGGTAATCTACTGGAGATGCTGGGAGACCTCTTTCAATCTCAAAATGTATTACTTTAAAAAGCTTTAAGGTGGCCAGTATAAATCAATGGGAGGTAAAACCATTAAAATCTTGTCAGGTGCAAAATGAGATATCTTGCCTGTCTCCTACCTACATATTGCAGGTATCAATCTACAATAATGAGGTAATTTGTCCAAAATATATAATCTCCCACTGAGTCTATGGACGTGACCATTAAAATTAAAATGCAGCACTGCATTCCTGCTAATGAGAAGTGTTCTGCAACTGTTGTGTGCCTCAATAATGGAAAACTGTGCAATATATTTAAAGGTGTTTTTAGGTTGAAGCATTTTAGGAGAAATCATGAATTGGTAAGTCTGGTCATGTGATTAAACCATTGCACTTCTTGATTTAATATACATATTTCTGTATATTTATAATCTAATACAGGCGCTCCTCTACTTACGAACAGGTTGTGTTTCGAACAGCCATTCGTAACTTGAAATGTTCGTAAGTCGTTATTCAGCATCATTTTAAGGATATAAGCAAGTACACAGAACTAGGATGCTGGGAGTTCGCACGCTACGCTGCTGCGCGGCGGGAGTAACGGCCAGAAGTCATACTAGGCGGAATTGGCGCGCAGAAAAAAAAATTGATGTTGCGGACAGGAAACGGGAGCCCAAGGAACATAATTTGGACTTACAGTCCTCTTCGTTCGTATGTCTGAAAGTTCGTAAGTAGAGGAGCGTCTGTATATATATATATGCATATATACCGTATGTATATATTCCCCCGATGGTGAAAATAGACCTGCATCCTTAGTAACAAACGCATTCTACCTAAGCATAAAAGTATAAAAGTGCAGAGTGTTGTGCATTTATTGTAAGTCGCCTTTAGACTAGTGTAGTGTTAGGTACTGAGGCTGGACCTCTGAAGCTGGACCTCTGAAGCTGGACCTCTTCATAGCTTATTCTGCTTGATATCACGCCACTGAATGAAGATGATCATCTCTTCAGCACCTAATGTACTTTATTGCATTTCTGCAGAACTGTTTTGCAGTTATACCCCACTGCTAGTTAGAATTACACACAAAGCACAATAGCAATTTATCTGAATTACAAACATTTCATTTTCTTAGCAACAGGTGACAAAATATCAACATGTAAATAGCAACGAACACTTTTTCAATGACAGTTACAGTTTCTAGCAGGAGTCCTTCATCTTCATGACAAATCCCTAAATAGCAGCACAAACACTTCCAGCTGTTTGCTTTCACATGTCATTAGCAGATCTGTCCACCCGGCTCTCAGCTCCAGGCTCACACTTAACTTAGGGCTCCTTCCCCTCACCTGTTGTGATTTGTCTCCTCTGAACATAAGAGCATCTGTGGGAGCTGGGAGTCTCCCCTGCAGGTGAGTAATGACTGACGGCACGGAGATCACCGGGGGACCGGCTGACTCAATCGCATTCATTGACCTTTGTGCCTTTGTGGATTGTGTGCAAACCGAACTCCCACTTGACTCTCCTTAAGCCATTCCAGGCCTCAGAGAGAGAGTAGCCTTTTGTTTTATCCCCGTACTTGTATTCAACCTCTCGCCAGACGCAGTTAGTGCATCTCCAGTGCTGGTCTAGAACCCGCTCTAGAACGGAGGTCAGGAATAGCTCTGGGGGAATCTCCAGGCAGTTTCCTCCTAATACCAAAAAGGAGCATTTCATTTGGGAACGGAACCCAAATGGATTTTGCTGGCTGTGTATAGGAATATTATCACTGTTATGATGCAGTTCATGGCTGGATGAAGCTGTTAGTTTTTCACCACATTGATCAATGCAAGAAGACACCTTTATTGTTTTAAAATGCAATAAATGAGCAAAAACAAAAAAACTATTCTGAATTTTTTACAGCAAGCACTTGGCAGACTGTGTGCAGCAGCATCCGTGTCTCCAAAGCTCCGTAACCAGAAAACGTGTCACTTGGCATTTGATCTGCTCACATTAATCCGGGAAAGAAGAGGAGGCTGAACTGCACACAGAAGTTCTGCTGATTCCCTGGGGGCTGTTTATGCAAACACCCCCCGGGAACAGCAAACAGGGGTACCGGGTGCGAGAATAATTAGCACGCTCGCCTCACATCACAGCCCAAGGAGGTTATTCCCGCCAACGGGAAGCCTTTGTTTTCTCTTTTAATGGAATCTTCCGGCAGCGTGACCTCTGTGTTCTCCAAGCGAATGCTTTCCACGGCGAAGCCCTTTGGCTGAGTTTTAGTTGTCTGCCTATGGTTCAAGTGTCAGAAATGGAGGCTGGAAGCACCACGCCAGCTGATGGATGAGCGTGAGGACAGCGGAGGTTCACCGTCAGCCAGGCTGAGGTGGTGACGCCCCTGCAGGTCTGGCTGTGTGTCCTGCTCCGACGCTGGAAGCTGCCTCCAGCCGTAAAAACAAGTAACACTGTTTCGCTCATCGCCAGACAGGGTCCAGTGAAATGCCATTACATGCATGGTGAACAGAGGGAAAAATATATACTTTTCTTCTCTTTTTGTCTCACCATGCATGTAATGAGATTTCCGGATAATGCGAAGATGAATTACAGATGTGGGAACACCTGTGTGTCCATAAGGATGACAGACTCACACACCCACTGCAGATGATCTCAGAGCCGTTCTTTGAAAGGAATCGTACAGATGGTTAAGAAAAGTGAAGTTAGTTTTGAGTCAAGGTCTAGCGATATTCGTTTGCACAAAGGAGACAGCTCTGTTCAGCACATCAGCAGAAAAGAATCAGTTTAATCTCCCATCTTCCACAGTTGGCTATATTGTTAAAAATGTTAAATATGAGGGAATGTGAACAGAGAAGATCAAGGCAGACCAGCAGCAGACAGACAGGCTAATTATAGGTAGAATGAAGAAAAACAGCAGCAGTACACTGGAGTCTCCAAACACCCTTCGAGGCCACTGTACACTGTACACTGTGTTTGAGGCAATATTTAAATAATGCATGACACAAAAGGCACATTTACTGTATAAGGAAACTAGCTTTCTAACTGCTTCTTAATGCCGTTCTTTATTGACACCAGTCAAAATTAGTCAAAGTTCTCCAATTAATGACTCCTCTGCACGTTCTGGGGCGCCATCACATCCCGAGTTCGTTACACTCATCTGCTCTGCAGCAAAGCGTTTCGTCTTATAGAGCCGTTCCCGATGCTTGTTAGTTTATCGAAATGCATCACTATCGACACAGATTCTCACTGCAGTGGTTAATAACAAGACCATCAGCCACCGTGCTCGTCTGGTGTGATTGCATTGATATTCTATTGCATTGATATGTATTTCAGCACCTTGGATGCATGTATGAGGAACAACACAGTCACTTAATGGAAAGTCTTACAGTTCATGGAACGTTCATGCATGACATGTTACAAAGACAGTAGCAAGTGAAAAAACAAGATACAGAACTTCCCAGATGGACCCGACTCTATAAGGTCCTGCATCTCTCTTATGGCAGAATCCAGTAAATATTCCCATAATATACTGGGTTCATTTAAATATCTGGCCAATTTCCACGAGTTCTTAAAATCATTTATCAAGTATTCATCCAAAGCCATAGTATTATTCCCCAAATTTTAGCAAGACACACAGTCATGCCAACAATGCATGCAACTGCTTGGAAACCAGTATAGTAGCATTATGGGTGAGTAAGTGTGAGTAAAAGGAGATGCTGTGTGTGATGTGTGGGTAATTAATAACCAGGACTGGGTCGAGTCCAGCAGCCCCAAGAACCAGAGTTATAAATGATAAACAAATGAATTATTGAAGCTGTAACATTACTTACCAAAATCTAATGAAAACGTGCTGCTGAAAATGTGTGATTCCCTCCAGGCCCCCTATTTCGCGGTTTGTTTTTAACACCCCTACCCTGTCCGCCCCCCCCCCCATCCACTGGTATGACTGACTTCCATCTGTTCCCTGTGGCTGGAGGCTCATATATACAGGACCTGGGATGATTTAATGCCACTCGGATCCGGGCTGCAGCAGTGCGGCTCTCCTGCTGGGCCGGTGAAAGTGTGATGAAAGTGTGATGAAAGCGTGATGAAAGCGTGATGAAAGCGTGATGAATGTGGCAGGGTGAGCGGATCGAAGGCCTCCACTGCGGTATGATGTCCAGCAGAAATCGGAAAGGTGGCCCTATTTCTTTCAGCGTGACTGGAGCGGGGGCCGGGTGATCGCTGGCAGGACTGTGGCTGAGGGCGGGTGCAGTGATGGCCCAGGACCCAAGAGCAGCTCATCCAGCTTGCAGTGATGGCCCAGGACCCAGGAGCAGCTCATCCAGCTTGCAGTGATGGCCCAGGACCCAGGAGCAGCTCATCCAGCTTGCAGTGATGGCCCAGGACCCAGGAGCAGCTCATCCAGCTTGCAGTGATGGCCCAGGACCCAGGAGCAGCTCATCCAGCTTGCAGTGATGGCCCAGGACCCAGGAGCAGCTCATCCAGCTTCCGACCTGTCGTGTAAAATTCCTCACCTGGGAAGATGACCTCAGGTGCCACTGAAGGCCTCATCTGTCATTTCAGTTATTAACATGATCCATCTCATTCCCACCTGACCTTGGTGGTAGATGGTGTTTAAAGCATAAACAATGGAAGTTTAGGAAGGATTTAGTGTAAAGAATGTGGCCTTCCTTCAGTCTGGCACGGGGAAAAAAAAAAAAAAACAACATCACAGAGTCACCTCTAAAGTTAAACAGTGAAAGCTTTCTCTCACTGTGCTTTCAGATGAAGATTGGCAAAATTATCAGGGAAAACTGAATTTGTAGTGATGAATTTGACTCTAAATAACCTTAAATACAATTTCTGAGGGTAGTCGGAGAGAACGGGAAAAATTAATCTAATTCAGCGAGAACTAAGTAGACCGTTGCAATTTAATCCACTGATGCAGGCCCTCTGACCTGGCAAAATCAAATCTTAGAAGTCACCAAGAGCGTGGAGATGCATGGGCTCCTAGTAAAATGGTCAAAATATAGTTTCCCCATAGTATGGTTTCTCCATAGTATGGTTACTCCATAGTATGGTTACCCCTCCACCACACTGCGATTCTCTGCTGGACAAGCAGTCAGAAAATCTAAGAATCAAATTTCATTTGGGGCGGTCCATGTTCCAAAATGCAATAATCTGTGAATTGATTTTCAATACTGTTCAGAGATTATAAGGTAAAAGAGAAAAATATTCTTGGTGTGGGCACCATGGAAGATTAAGATCAGCCATGACATCTTCTGCAGACATGTTGAGACATGACGAACCACAGTCACACCGAGAAGGACTTTGTTTTGAAGTTTTAGATGATACAATGGTTCCTCGTCAAAAATAAAAAAACAAGATCCAAAACAGGAACATGTACATTCACAAATGTTTCCAGCTTAGCGCACACATAAAGTAGATGAGAATGTAAGGTTTGCTTTTAATGTAGCCTCTGAGGATCTGATGGGTGACATTCTTATGAAGCGTAGGTGTGACTGGACAGGCTCCTTCGACACCATCTAAATGCTCCTGTTTGATCCTTGTTTGTTAAGCAGCATCACTGCATCCCGGGTTTGTGAATCATAGGGATGACTGGCCATCCAGGGGCAGCCCAACCAAAACCTACAACAGGTGTGTGCTGATACCTACGTTGATTTCCTCTGGCGCCTTTTAGTTTTTGCTTTCTGGCAAAAGCGGCGTAGCAGGGAGGCTACGTGTGAACCTTTCAGCCACACAGGGTCTGTAATCCCCGCCTCCGTATGCGGAAGCAGTATTTTGGAGGAGAAAAAAAACAGACACCTCAAAAATGAGGATGGTTCCAGTTACCTGGAGGACACCTCTCTGCAACAGAACTGGTCAAAAAACACCCCCCCCCCCCCCCAGCTCACAGCCTAACCATCTCTAAGCTTATCTCAGGTGCAGTGCTGATGCATTCACCCGAAAGGACAGGGACAGGATTCATATTAGCTGGCCATATGTAATATTTATCCATGATACTAAAAGATATTGCATTTTGACCAAAGTAAGAAGGAAAGTCTACACAGCAGATAGACCACGACGGTGGTCTTGGCTGTCTGCATGTGACCTTAGCCGATTCCCTGGCTAGATCACCACTGACATTTACGGTCTTGTAACTATACCAACTCCATATTTTCCTATTTTTCTGACCTTTTCAAATGCTAATAGATTGAACTGTTGAACGATGTACAGAACCGTGTTGGAAGAATGAATACATTTGCCGAGTTATCAGGCGGCCAGGCAGAGCTCCCCATTGTCTGCTCGCCGACTCACCGTTTTCCAGACATGAATCCCCACTCCATGAGGTGCAAAAAAACCTATTGAAATCAAGATGAAAATACATCACCTTTGGATGTGATTTGTCGGAGCTGACCAAGCCATTGTCCGCTATCGTGTTATCAGTACGTATTGTAGGACTGCCCCACCACAGCAACGGTCACTGGCCTTGCAGTTATCAAAGCAGCATCTGAGTCACAGTCAATCCACAGATCGACTTCAGTGCTAACACAAGGGTAGCATGTCAAGGAGGCCCTGATTTGATATGCATGCAGATGTGTGAGGTAAATAATAATTCATGTCTGAACTTTAAAATCCGAGTCTTGTCATTTAAAATTGAACGTCTGCGAAATGCAATTGCACTCAAGATCAGAGGCTTTTTGTTCAATTTAGAACAGAAGGTAAGAATCACTCTGAAAGGTCTAAAAAATTACAGGCCATTTTTCTTGGAAACGAGTTATAAAAATCAATTTGTGGCAAAAAATCAACAAATTATTAATGTTTTGATGAATTGCACTGTAGGCTTTGAGTGTGAAATCAGACACAAACTGCTTTCATACATCTTTCCAGTCACAGACTGAAAATACTTGTTTCTAGATTAGAAATAAATATTCAAATAAATGGTAATTAATGTTTGTCTGGCAGTACTTTTAGAAATCATAAATGATCTGTCAAAATGTTTGGGTAGTGTGCTGGATAATAGGTTAGCCTTCAAATCTGGACCTCGATTCCAGTAGCTGACAGGTAAAGGAAGGCTGGAGACTCAGCAGGGCTCAGAACTTAAAGTCTGTGATTTAAGTAGCCCTGGGTTAGCCAAAAAATTCCAGTGCTATTAGAATAATGCACTATAATTTATAAAATAAATACTATGTACAATAAATGTACAGACGCTCCTCTACTTACGAACTTTCTACTTACGAACTTTCAGACATACGAACGAAGAGGACTGTAAGTCCAAACTGTGTTCGTTGGGCTACCGTTTCTTGTCCGCAACATCAACATTTTCCGCCTAGTATGACTTCTGGCCGCTACTCCCGCCGCGCAGCAGCGTAGCGTGCATACTCCCAGCATCCTAGTTCTTTGTACTTGCACATACCCTTAAAATTATGTTATGAACATTTCAAGTTATGAACGGCTGTAAGTAGCGGAGCGTCTGTAGTAGCATGTTTATTTATGTATTAAGTAAATATATGCTGTCCAAATAGTAATATTACATTCTAGGTATCTAAAAAAGCTGAGCTCTTGAGGATAAAGCTGTAGAGTGATACTTCCCAGTAGTAACCATAATCATTAGAAACTTATGATAAAATAGCTTCCAGTTTAATTTACAATGCAGCCCAGTGCTGTTATAATAAGTGGGCTCTCAAAAATGAATTATTTACTACAAGGGCATCTGTATCTATTTGATTTAGCAGTCAAAGTGGTACACAGTATTGTCCTGACATTTCTAAATAAATTAGAATTGTGTTATTCCAACGACAAGGCCAAATTAGAAATGTAGTTTTGTAACGCAAAAGGTCGCTTCTGGCTTGTAGCAGAGACCATTGGCTATGATTCATTTACCTTTTTAAATGTCATTTGAGTAAGACAAAAGCACTACAGTGTTAAAGACGACAGGCTATATCACATTTAAAGGGTACCCAAAACCTAAGACATTTCTACCTCAAACACGCATTTGTATTTAACAAACTGTAGAGTAAATAAGAATTTTAATGACCTTTAGTAGTCATGTATGTAGTCCTGCTTTTTAAAGAATGTGATTCTAATCCAGAAACATCACTCTAGATTATTAACCAGCCGATATAATTGATTGTGAGTCAAAGATTGTTGAATGTTGGCCAAGAGGCAACATTGTGTGGAAGCTGTCACTCCCCACTGAAGTTCTGCTGAAGGTCATCATGTTCTCAGCTGGACTGCCTGAGACCTGTCACTCAGGAGTGGGGATGGTTACTCTGAGGCAGGGGGGCGAACGCGCTCACCCCAGCGCCGTGGAGCAGCCAGTAGGAATATGCGGGAGGTGGGCTTCAGCGAGTCACTGCGCATTGCACCTAGACTTTACTGCTGCAAACGGGAGCCAGCTTTGATGTTCACCGTGCTGCCCAGTGAGTCACTGCGCATTGCACCTAGACTTTACTGCTGCAAACGGGAGCCAGCTTTGATGTTCACCGTGCTGCCCAGTGAGTCACTGCACATTGCACCTAGACTTTACTGCTGCAAACAGGAGCATGTTTTGGTGTTCACCGTGCTGCCCAGTGAGTCACTGCACATTGCACCTAGACTTTACTGCTGCAAACGGGAGCATGTTTTGGTGTTTACAGTGCTGCCCAGTGAGTCACTGCACATTGCACCTAGACTTTACTGCTGCAAACGGGATCATGTTTTGGTGTTCACAGTGCTGCCCAGTGAGTCACCTGTTTCCCGCTACCCTCTGTGTTACCATGCTCTGTTGCCCAGGTGAAAGTACACCATATTCTTGGGTGTCCAACTGCTGACTGAAATTGTCCTTTGATAAATGTTTCTCTGATACACACTACTGCAGTAAATACTTGGCATTGTCAGTGATTCAGTTGCTCTTGTTCATTAGATCCTGCCTCTTTCCCTGTGATATCGGTAAAAAGCAGTGACGCAGTTGTCACCCATCCATCCCTGTTTGCATGGCAGCCTGTCCAGTGCAGGGTTACTGTGACTGAACTGCCGTTTCCATTGTGGTGGTTACGTAGTCTGTCTGAATTCTGTATAGAATATGCTTTTATTATTCTTAGAAACGTCTCCTGCTCCTTTCTCCTCTCACCACAATGTCCCAGAAAGCTCACACTGTGAGGCAGGGGGCCATTCGAAGATAAATTAATGCCTTTAGCACAGAATGTATTACAAAAGCATACGGTATGAGAACATTCAGCTAATTTATGTCTTTATTATTCAGCGTATTACAGAAGCACTCTTAAACAGTGTTGAAATTTACAAAATGATATGCTATGCAAATTGTAACATTTATAAATTAAAGAAAAAAACAAAAATGTTATTTACAAAAGTTAATATTAATGCTAATCATAATGAAAATATATTATATTGCTGTGTAAAGTATAAAAGTTGTTTTTATGTTATCTGGTCAGTGGTTCACATTCTCATTAACTCTTAAGTCTATACTGGTACATTGACAATCCACTAATTAAAAAAAATTATTATGATTGAATTTTACAGTATATGAATTTCAAGATTTTAACGGCAACCATGATAACCTAAATGTAGGCCTACATTTAAAATGAGCATAATCAGCATAATCAGATTCTCTTAAATGTTGCTAACAGACAGATATCAATGATAACAAATCACTTGCTTTTGCTCAATATCCTCTTTTTGGAATCCAAAAATATTTCCATTTCTTGTTTGTTCAGCTCTTTCATTTTAGTTAAATGTCTTGCAAACCTGCCACACTCAGCACAGCAAAGACAAAGCTGATGATGATGACTGACAGGGAGGAAAGTCTTTGCTTTTTACTAAAACTAATAAACCTTCAAAGTAGACAGTGACTAAACAAAATATAAAAACATCTTCATGTTCATATTATTTTAGCGGATTTTTTTTCAGTTTCAGTCATTGCATTTCATGCTTGACCTTTGTAATATGGGTACACTTTTATTTTAATTATTTTGGAATTCATTGGAATGCTGAGACATGATTTTTTTTTAATAGGCTTCATTATATTAATTACATGACATGAGTAGTGAGAGCGCAGAATTTTCTTTTGGGAATCTGTTCCCCACGTTGGATGTTCTTTGAGACAAGGCTTAATTAAGCGAGACCGTTAATCTGCTCCAGAGCAGACTTGTTCATGTTACCATGGCAGCTCGGCGGGGATTCATTTAAGACACGTTGATGGAACGGAACTCCCACTTAAATGAGCCAGACTTGTCGAAATAAGTCAGACTTTCCCTTAGTCCTGCTTCGTGGAATACCCCCCAGGAAACACTGGGAAACTACAAGTCCAAAGAAACACATCAAACATAACAACACCCACAATGACCAACAGAAGAGCAGGCCAAAGGCAGGCACTAAAATGCCCTGATAACAAGACTAGCCGAGGAACAGGTGAGAACCATAACCAATTAACCAATCACTAAGGACTCGGGACAACAAGGAACAGGTGGGGTGCATTACAATTTACAGGCACAAATAACTAAGAAGCATTAACAAATACTTAGGGTTTCCGATGCCAGGAGAAACCTGTAACACAAGAAAAACAGAACATAACTAAATAAAACGCAGGCAAGGTAACTATTAACAAGGACGAAACAGCAAAGACCTATTTTACAATACAGGAAACCAAGGGAAAAATAAGATCAAAAAAGCTCATGACGTAAAGGCTGCCTGCCTCTTACCCACCCACTCAGCGGCAGGACCTGGACCAGACAGGTACCGATCCTGACAGCCTTTCACAGGTAGCTGGGAAACACACGAAACGGGACGGTCAGCAGGACCTAGACCAGACGGGTACCGATCCTGGCAGCCTTTCACAGGTAGCTGGGAAACACACCAAACGGGACGGTCGGCAGGACCTGGACCAAACGGGTACCGATCCTGGCAGCCTTTCACAGGTAGCTGGGAAACACACCAAACGGGACGGTCAGCAGGACCTGGACCAGACGGGTACCGATCCTGACAGCATTTCACAGGTAGCTGGGAAACACACCAAACGGGACGGTCAGCAGGACCTGGACCAGACAGCTACCAATCCTGACAGCCTTTCACATTAAGAAAGGTAATGAAACGTGTGGCTATGCCTCTTATTCTGATCGATTTTACATTCCTCCAGTTATAACCCCATATTTGTCCTGCTCTTTTACTGTTTTTTAGACGTTTTTCCATTTCCTCAGGGTCCCTACTGTTCATTTGTCACATCTAGTATGTAAATTAATTAATGGAATATTTACTATAGAGAACTCATTGTAATTCAACGCATATAAGTACTAAGGAGCTTAAGGAGCAGATGGGTGTAAAGTTGAAACAGATGGAATGCCAAACTATTCTGTACACATACTGTATAGTGGAGGAATATATATTATAGGGTTAGAAGTATGAAAACTCACATCTGTTTGTTTATATGCTATAACATAATCAATAAAGCATCCAGCCACTGGTCAGTTAATTAGGTAGCTGCTCATTAAGGCAGACAGCCTGCGTCTCCAAGCAGTGAGCCTTACTGCTCCTTAGTACTTATATGCAAGCAGCACGCAGACAGGGCCGCGAGCTTCATTACTGTTCGACTGCGCAGCTAAGAGCCCCGATGTATGCAATTTTCAGCAAAGTGTGATAATGCATGGCGATTTCTGGGATTTTCACATAGTACAGAGAATGGTGGGGTTGTTGATGAGAGGCTCCAGAGAGGAACATACGCATCATGCTAATAATTCGGTATCCTTTAAGCATTACTCACAGAATTGCAGTTTCGTGATATTATTATCGGTGCTGTTTTTACACACCACAAGAAGGTTTTTTTATATTTTACCATCAACCAGCAATCCCATAGCAGCTCCAACAGAATGAGGAAGTTTTATCAAATAAACAACAGGTAATAACAAGGTGAACATTAGGTCCCGAAAAGCTCAGAAATACTCCAAAATACTCCAGCGCTGTTTTGGTAATTTCGTGACGCATAAAAAGAGTGAGTTACAAGGTAAGCATGTATGATAAGGCAGTTAATAGAACTTAAAAATATGACTCATACGTAAACAAGCCAATATAAACCGTGGGGCGACCATGAGCAAAACCACTTAGGCGAGTAAATGGCAAGCACTCATCTACTAACTTTTTATGCCCATGCTTACACACCCACAGACACACTTTTTTTCGGTTGCTAATTGAGTTATGCTCTTCTGCGCTCCATCACTCGATTAGAATAGCAGTAATAATAACACACAAAATAGATAAAACACAAACAACCTTGGATAACGAATCGTATGCAGAACTGCACTGAGAATCGGGGAATCAGAAGGGGGATGTTTAACACAGAAAATGACCCGTCTGCATCTTTTGTTTGCAGATGGAGAGCTTAGGACGTGACTTTTCCATTCTCGTACTGATCCTATGGCCGCAGAAACTTTACACCAGGACAGAAATGCTTTTGTTCTCGGACAAAAATAATTGAAAGGAGAACAAAGGCATATGATCTGCCTCGATTTACCATCAAGCTGTTTAAAGCTCATTATACCGGTGAACTGGCTGCACTGGTTACTGTCAGGCATCAGCATCTTCGGAATTCGCGCACAGAAGGAAACATCTGATCTCTGTGAGTCACAATCCAATTATAAAGTCAGGCACACTGTAATTGTCAGATTAAAAAAAAACACATTGCCATGATAACTTTTCTTATTACATAATGGAACTGCTATGATCCTGTGGATTGTGAATTTTTGTAAATAACTATCTGGTTTCTGACTTTCTGAGAGTATCAAGGTAATGTATACATCCACCTTCTCCCTGTATACACCCACCTTCTCCCTGCATACACCCACCTTCTCCCTGCATACACCCACCTTCTCCCTGCATACATCCACCTTCTCCCTGTATGCACCCACCTTCTCCCTGTATACACCCACCTTCTCCCTGCATACACCCACCTTCTCCCTGCATACACCCACCTTCTCCCTGTATACACCCACCTTCTCCCTGCATGCACCCACCTTCTCCCTGTATGCACCCACCTTCTCCCTGTATGCACCCACCTTCTCCCTGTATACACCCACCTTCTCCCTGTATACACCCACCTTCTCCCTGTATACACCCACCTTCTCCCTGCATACATCCACCTTCTCCCTGCATACATCCACCTTCTCCCTGCATACACCCACCTTCTCCCTGTATACACCCACCTTCTCCCTGCATACACCCACCTTCTCCCTGCATACATCCACCTTCTCCCTGCATACATCCACCTTCTCCCTGCATACATCCACCTTCTCCCTGTATGCACCCACCTTCTCCCTGTATGCACCCACCTTCTCCCTGTATGCACCCACCTTCTCCCTGTATACACCCACCTTCTCCCTTCTCCCACTTACTTTTTCATAAAGTAGGGATTACGTTGGAGGACCTATCTAGGAAAGTTCTGTCAGCCACCTGTGAACTTCCTGAACAGGCTTTTATTTAGAAATTACAACTTCAGAAGTAATTACTGTTTAAAAGCTTTTTATGTGGAGTGCTTAGTGCTCAAACTGCTGCTGACATTAGAATAATCACTCTGTTAGCCATCCCTGCATAGCATATTTCACCTGGGCTTTGGAATGACAGAATCACCTCCTATACGACTCCTTGTCCTCCTTTCACGGTATGAAGGACGCTTACGTTTGACTGTAACCACATCTTCCAGTCTCCTTAAGCAGGGAATAACATTTACAATTCGTTGAAGTATGATACACTTTTGCAACTGAGGAAGTCTGGTTGTTTTGAGTTTGAGAAAACCTGTCAGCCTGAATGTCGCCTGTGCACAGCTGTGCACGAACCTGCAATGTAAACAGAGGTCTAGAGCCGCGTTTTAGTTTTACTTTTCTTATGCTCCATTGAGCTGGTTTTAAAACGGTGCTACATTTAAAATGATGTATTTCTTGCCATGTCGTTGTCCAGGTGACAAATAACAGCCTCGTAATTGTCACGGTGCCTGAGCACAGGGCAGAGATGACACAAGTGCCCTCAGAAAGGCCAGGTTTATGAGAAGCCAACAAGAAAACAAAGCGGGTGAGTGAGGAGGTGGAATTTAAAAATAAAATGCAGCCGGCAGTCAGGGGTTCGATTCAGGGCTTGGTGTGACAGTGGTCACTGTGCAGGTACGGCTTGGGTATGGTCTTGGCTAAGGCTCGGTTATGGCTCGGCTATGGCTCGGCTATGGCTCGGCTACGGCTCAGCTACGGCTCAGCTACGGCTCAGCTACGGCTCAGGTACGGCTCAGCTACGGCTCAGCTACGGCTCAGCTACGGCTCAGCTACGGCTCAGGTACGGCTCAGCTACGGCTCAGCTACGGCTCAGCTACGGCTCAGCTACGGCTCAGCTACAGCTCAGCTATGGCTCAGCTGCAGCTCGGTTCTTGGTGGCAGTGGAAAAGGGCCATTTACCTGTTTTCTTTTGCTGCTCTTTTGTTGTTTCCTTGTATTAATGATGTACTTGGCAAACAGTAATGAAAAACTACCCAGCAGGCCGTTTTCCCCACAATGTGACTCAGAAACACACCCCCGCAGACGGAGGAGGCTGGGGCCTGCAGCCTCCATCCCACCCATTAACACCGTGTCCAAGATCAAGCCCGGTAATTTGGAGCCTGAGGAACGAGAGGCCATTCAGCAGCTGTCACCCCCCTCCCCCGCACACACTCACCCACACTCAGATCCTGCTATTTTTTGGAGCGCAGTGAAAGACAGAATGTTGGACATGTTATTGTTTCCTGTTGACGTTAGCAAATGTTGGACAGGAGTTTGTCTTCGTCACGCGCCGACACTGTCACTTAATAACACAAGTAAACAGAAAACTGCCTGTCTGCTGTATAGAAATGCTTACATTGATTTCTAAGGGGGTCACCATATTAATTGCAGTGAATATGGGTTCTGGGCCAGGTGTTGCATTCTCCGCAGGCTAAAAACACATAAATGTGAGGAAAATTCAACAAACGAAATTGCCATGGGTGGGATCACACGTTCTGTTTTTAAAAAGCGCAGCAGCGAATGGTGGTAATTTCAACGGCTTCATTTTTCTAAAAATCACTTACAAAATAGCACAGAGTGGATCATTAATTGCTATGAACAGCTGCAGTAATGACCAACCAAACCAAAATAAAAAGTATAAACACGGCTACTAGGAGAAGGATCGATTGTCACCATCCACACCGGACTAGTGGAAACACCAGTACCATAGCAGGTTGATTCCTGATGCTGTAGTTTTCAGTATCTGAGGCACAGTGGGATCTTGCAGTGACTCAGAAGGTGAGAGCTAAGTGAAGCAGGATGAAGTCAGGCATTGGTCCATATCTGCCCGTTTAGGGAATTCATAGTCACAGAGTATAGAGGCCACTGAATCTGCACTGAATCTGAATCTGCATCACAGAACGCCTGGACAGGAAGCCAAATGGCAGTTGGTAGTTAACTCCAAGCATGCAGTAATAATCATTGGCAAGTTCATCCCAAACATGGCCTCTCGCACATCAGATGTCCTGCTGGGATTCAGCCCTAGTACTTCTGTTACTGACATCCATCCACAGCCTGCAAATACAGGGGATCTCGACTCCACCCCCTGTGAACAATGGTGGCTACAGGGGCTTGGAGAGCTGCATCCATCGCATATCCACCTGCCGCACATCCACCCCGGTCCACTGCACATCCACCCTGCCGCACATCCACCCCGGCCCCCTGCACATCCACCCTGCCGCACATCCACCCCGGCCCCCTGCACATCCACCCTGCCGCACATCCACCCCGGCCCCCTGCACATCCACCCGCTGCAGCCTGTGACCTTGAAGACAATATGCCTGAAACTAATTCCTCTGAACGGATAACCGGGAAATTAGTCTGACAACTTCTCTGACCCCTTGGACTCATCATCAAAGTCTCCTTGCAGGCATGGGCAGATTGATGTTTGTGGCGAGTGGGAGAGAGAGAGAGACCCAGCTGCACGGTGAGGCGGGCGCCCGGTGCAGGGTGTGATCCAGGAGAGGGCCAGTGCAGATGTGTAATTTCACAGTGTCCTGTGCAGGCGATGGGGAGGAATTGCTATCAAGGAGTAAACGGAAAAGCGGCTGCAACATTTCTAGGCACCTCATTGACATGTGATCCGTAAGCAGTCAGCAGAGGCTCTCAGGGGACATGCTCAGGTTTGCATCCCACAGAAAGGGAGGCTGAAAACTTCCTGGGCCCTTTTGTGACAAATACAATTTAAATACCTCACAGCATGCAGATTCCTGCTAATGTATTCAAACAGCGGTGCACCTGGGGAGAGGGGGATGTGGGTGGAGATGGGGGTGGGGAAGGGTGGAAGAAGGGCTGTTCTGTGCTGCTGCAGTGACATACTCCCCACTGTGTCACACAGTGTGTACAGTGACATATTCGCCACTGTGTAATACAGTGTATATGGTGACATATTCCCTACTATGTCATACAGTATATACAGTACAATGACATATGCCCCACTGCGTCATGCAGTGTTTACAACGTCATTATTTATTTTGCCATACAGTGATGTATTCCCCACTGCATCATGCAGTGAATACAGTGACGTATTCCCCACTGCATCATAAGGTACTGTATATACAGTGACATATTCCCCACTTCATCAAAATGGTAACGTTTGCTGACATTATCTTTGAAATATATGAAACATCAGAGCCAGTCATTAATACTGCTGAAAACAGGAGTGTATGTCTGCATTTGCATTTATTGCAAATAAGTACTTAGAAATGCTTAAATAATTATAGGCAATAATTGTTTATATATTAATTTTCTTGCTGCTGTTACTGGACAGACATTTCAGGTTCTTTGTGTTATTTAACATTTTCTTTACTGTATCTCTGATCTGTGAAGGGATTTCACTGTTCCGGGGGGTATTTCCTATGGACAGCTGTGTATTTAAATGGAATTCAGCATTATTAGTGGGTAGCTGGCATTCTGGCCCACATCTAAACACAGTTGTGATGGCCGTGTTAGTGGAGTGGGACATTATCCCGTCTGGAGGTCTTGCTGTCTATACTGCCCTCTTCTTACAGAGAAGGTAGCCTGAAGCCCTTTCTGTCCCGCCACTGGTTTGGAGCCTCTCTGGTTTAGCAGTGCCGAGGAATCATGTGATGTCCTTATTGCACACTGCATTTTAAAGTGCTGCCTGTTCACTTCATTTTTAAGATATTCATAGCATCTTTATACATGCCATGTATAACCCAGAGTGTCATATAAAGGCATTGCTGTTTCACTGTTCCACCCACTCAGCTCGCAATCGAACGCGCTAGTTATCATCGCCCGTCACCGTGAAGGTGGTCAACATAATCAGCACACGACAACAGTGAAGTCAAGCGCACAACAACAAGTACACTATAACCTTTGACAAAAATCATTTTAAACCGTGGAGGAAAAGTAAAAAATAGCCATGAAAACTGAACATGTCCCGGTGTAATGCACGCCCCAGGGCATGCTGGGATTGATCTCCCAGAGGTACATAGATTTCAGTGCTTCTGCTGTGCTGCATTACATAAATAACGCTTTTAGGTGTTTTCAAATTTTTCACTTTGCATCTCGCAACTTTTTGTTTTTTCCTGTGCTGCTTTTCTGCTCCCATATTGGACCCCATTCTGATTTAAGAAGGAGATTTATGTATAATTTACCCTAAACTAAAAGTGTCACGCCCGGCTCGTCCGATCCTCGTGTGTGCCACGCCCCCCTCGTTACCTCATGTTAATTCCCGATTGTATTCACCTGTTGCCTGTTATGTTCAACCTATCCTGTGTATTTAGTCTGCGTCTGAGTCAGTATTCCCCAAAACTGTCATTGATGTTAGTCTATCGTTGTTCTGTATATAAAACCCGTTTGCCTGTATTACCGGCTCGGCTCGCCTGCTTGCCGAGAAAAAGCTCTTGAAGGGATGGCTTAATATTTCAGTAGATTTCATATAGCAGTCGATTTTACTATAATACGTGTTTTCCAGTTTAGAAGGGGGCATTTTCTCCATTGTGTTATGGGTATATTGCGGTGTGTTCAGTACTGACCCTGCATGTGTGTTGGGCTCGTTTTGGTGCTCAGTGTCCTGTGCTCCTCCCTATCCTCTCGATGAACGCTGAAGCATCCAGCTCTCGCTGCCACGCCATGATGTCTGTGCAGGAACTTGCCACCACTGCAGACAAGCTTAAATGTCCAATGCAGAATTTAAAAAAGTTGCTGTTGTAAACAGGTCAATAAACAAGTTTTCTTAAAAAATAATGAACGGCACTTCAGAGGGCACAAATTGATTGTCTTCATATTAGTACAGATCATTAACTTTCCCAAAAAGAAAAGACTACCTGAAAAATCCAGATCCTAAATGCCAAACAGATTTCATAGGCACCACTGGAACAGGGGGGGTGGGGCGGGTTTTGGCTGGGGTCACAGTGGCTCCCAGTCAGATGAAAACATCACAAAATGTGAACAGCCGCATAAAGTGCACCCACCTATATCCGCTGAGAGAGATGCTTCTTGGTGGTTTCTGGTTCTTGTTGGAAAAGATTTCTATAATAAAAATACTACCCTGTTAGGGGCTGGCACAGAGGTTAGCACAGTGGTGCAGTGATAGCACTGTTGCCTTACACATCTGGAACCTGGGTCTATTGGGCCCCCGCCATGTTCTCCTCATTGTCGTGGGGTTTCCTCTGGGTATTCTGGTTTCCCCCCACAGTCCAAGAATATGCTGAGGTGTGTGAGAGTGCCCGGCGATGGGTTGGCACAATGGGTTGTTCCCCAGCGGTTACAGAAAATGGATGTACAGTATGGTTAGATGGATGGATCATCCTGTCAGAAACACAGTCAGAGATATAGCTGTGGATTCCAAAACATCAATATGACTCCAAACAGCTACAGAGTCTTAATTAAACCAGCGTGTGAATGAATGGTGTTTATTCACCTTGAAGGGTTACCCCCCCAAAGATGAGACAATAATCGGCAACAGTGTTTGGGAAATGGAGGCATTTTTACAAACATGCTTCATCCTGGTGGACTTCAGACTTCCCATTGGGCGCTGCTGTGGCTGATTCTCCAACTAGAGTGATATCTGCACGATGAGTATATTCAAATATTGGGAGACATTATTTATTACAAGCAGGTCCTCAGTCTGCTTTCCCGGCACGTGGTGAGTGGCTGGCATTAAGAGTGTTACTCCTCTCTACCTGTAGGCGGAGCGAAGAGCCGCCGTTCGCACCTGCGGTGCAAGGCAGGGCTTTGGGTCTTAAAGGGGATTATATGCTGTAAGGTGCCCATTATTTATGGAAACGGGCTACCACAGGCTTTTATGATAATTGCTGATGGCCGATAAGGTTATCCGCCGATGCAGAGAGCTACTATCTCTGAGGCGGTAAAGGCGAAGGGTTTAACTATTTTGCATGCTGTAAGTAAGGGGCTAGTAGAGGCAGGTGGCAGGGGGGTCGTCCAGCAGGAGCGTGCTGTGGGATGGGATGGAATGGGATGGAATGGAATGGGATGGGATGGGATGGGATGGAATGGGATGGGATGGAATGGGATGGGATGGGATGGTATGGGATGGGATGGGATGGGATGGGATGGTATGGGATGGTATGGGATGGGATGGGAGGCAGGGCTGCTCCCCCTGGTGTGAAGATCAGCCCATGGACACAAACCACCGGCTGAGATCTGCCGCTGCAGCCACTGCCCAGATGTTGGGGCGCCAGAGTGAAGCTCCTGTCCGTATTTTAAAGCTTAGGAGCAGGACAACATTGTGCCAAACGATAATGACTTTAACAGCCACTTCCTGTCCCTTAACATTGCTGTAATCCTTTAGGAACCACCAAAAGCGATTCAGGGTCCCACGTTTACTATGACGACGCTGTCCTTACTGACGACTCTGAGCGTCTGATCAGGCCATTGACGTCCTGTTGATGTCCAGCACAGGCCAAAGCGTCGCCCGTTTCTGCGTCCAGGCGGAAGCTCTCTGAGGTTCGGTTTGCTTTCAGTAAAGCCATTCACATTCCGTACGGCTGGTTACATGTACCTGCTAATGAGCGTCAGGTCTCGCTTTCTTCCTGCTATTCTGCCTCTCTGCGCTAATTAGGGTGGCATTCTCGTTAAGCTCCCGCTTGTAGAGAGGCACCGGGGATGTGATGGTGTCCTGATGTGTGGCACAAACGCAGACGGCATGTGGGGCAGCGTGACGGCCGAGGTGAAGCCCCAGAAAGAGACCTGGGCTGCACCAGTGGGGAAAGTCACGTGGTGAACATTAAACTGGCCCCATGATTGCGTTAAAAGAAAAACATGACATAACCTCTCACAGCACCAAGGTCACATGATGCACACAGCACTAATTACTAATTCTTTGTTCAATGAGGCTGGATGCTCCACTGTCACAAGCTACACCAGCGCTGTGTTCCCTTCCGATGCAGCTTGAATGCTCTCTATCGCAAAACGTTTGCAAGTTCCAGGGCTGTGGGAGTCAGGGACTTATTTTTCTTGAGATTGTTTGTGATTCCTAGCCTGAAGACAGACGTAACAGAACCTAAAACGTGTTTTTCGCAACATTTTTGAGGTGTTCGCACTCCTGAAAGTGCGTAGCTTAAAACGCCAGGCTAGTGGTTTCCGGATAATTCTTTAATCATCCTGACAGCGAGGCCAAAGAACCAAGGGTCTCAAAACTCAATTACTGGGTTTATGCAGGGTTTCCCCTATTAATTAATTTTCTTTATCATTTTAGTTCTTTTGACATTTTTAAGCCGATAAAATTCATTTGAGGACAGAGGCTCCTTTCAGTATTTTTTAGAAAAAGCAGTTTTTAAATGCCAGAAACATTGATAGTGACAGCAGAGATAACCAGACCAATTAAGTTAGTTGCATGGGTTTGAATAAAAAGCAGACATGTGTCCCACTAGGGTGTGAGATCGAGACCCCAGGTTTGAATAAACCTTAATCGCTAGGCAACCCTCCAGGCTCCTTAGACTCGGGCACCTCACATCATCATCATCATCATCATCATCATCACAAATCACCTATAGGACTTTGTGGTTGCTTGAGAAATTTTTATGTAAAATTAACAACTATATTCTGAAGTCAGTGTGGAAATATCCGGTGATTAAGCGGTACACAGTATTTTCATCAATCTCTCTTTGGACTACGAGCCGCTCGCTTTGCCTGCTTGAAGGAGGCGTCCAACCTCGTTGTGGAGAACCTGGACTGGCTGCTCTCTACAGGCAGACCAGCAGCCGAGTGCATTTCTCACTACAAGCACTAGTGATGCAACTGTTAAATGCACTTTGCCCTATATTGTGTAAAAGAGAAAATGCTTCACTCCATTTTGCAGGGAAATAAAACACATGTTCCTGTGTGAAATGGAAAATAATTAGTGCAGAAAACTTGAAAAATTATTTTTATAAAGCATAAAATAAGTGTGATAGACATTTTCGGAATTTGTGGTAACGATTTCTTTATACTCATTTGAACTGAACATCCTTACATGAAATCTACCATGTATGTATGAATCACAACACAAGATGGAATTATTAATAATATCAATGTTTTAGGTATCATTTAAATATTCAGTATGTAATATTCAATTCAACATTCAAATAATCTTATGGTTTGGAGCAACATATATTTTTTAGTATTTGTTCAGTATTTAGTACTAAAATGAAAGCGGTCTTTATAACATTGCATGGCATTCTCAATCCAGAAAGTAAACGTGCAAACTCTGACGCATGTACATTTCGGTTCTGAGTGAATGACTTGCAGTAGTAAATTCTGCAGGTCCTGCTGCCTGTCCATTTATACATGCATCTCCTGCTCACGGCCTGCAGACACGGACACACACACACGTGAAGCACAGATCATGGATTTCGGCACCCAAGATAGATTTGGTCACATTGACGGAGACCTTCAAGGACGTGAGAGTAAAATAAAGTGCCACAGGGTGTTATGTTGCTTGATTATAGTCTGCTGTGAAATTACAAAGTGAAATCTGCATTCTCCTGGATCATACAGTATGTGTCAGTCTGTGTTGTGTAATAAATATTTTCTAGTTGATATTTCACCTGTGCAGCCCACATAGCTTGATTGTGCAGTTTTATTAGGCTCTTAAATGACGCGACTGTAATGCAGCTGCTCCTGCTGCAGTCTGCAGGCCTCAGACGATCATTGTACGGCTCTGTGCAAAAATTACTAGCTGGTTGATGCACGGGAAGGGGTCACTCACTGCCTGGACCCCCTCATCCAGCGTTAGCGCATCAGCACCTCTCCGAAGGCTGGACCACAAAGTGAAATTCGACTGCCAGACTTTGAATGACACAGAGCACCAGAAACCTGCCTACCATAAATCCGGAGAACAAAGCAGGCGCGGGGGGCTGCGCGTCAGACACGTCAAAGACAGCTTGGAGCGGCTTAAATATCCTCAGCTGCGCAGATCCTGCAGCCATGTCAGACGCAGCAGGCTGCCTAGGCCCGCTCACAAGCACGCATCACCGCAGCGGACGCATTACCTCCTTCGCCAACGGGAGCCTGTCTCTGAAAGGGGATTGTCATTTTTCACCCCTAATTTAAAGACGACCCCCAACGTGCATTTAATAACAGCCTCTGTTGTGGCCACAGAAAATGACAGTGAAATATTACTTCCATTCTAGTACATGGGGTACCAAAATATGTAATTAAGATTATATCTGGACTTAAAAAACTTGTTTTAATTAAATGCAAATGGGACACCAACCAAGATGTAAAAAAAAAATATTTAAATATATATATATTTGGAACGGCATTCTAATTCCGGGAAAGTCCCCATTTTGCTCTCAGAACGGCCTGAATACTTTGTGGCAAGGACTCAGCAAGGTTCTGGAAACATCCTTTGAGATTCTGCTCCATGCTGACGTGATTGCATCGCATAATTGCTGCAGAGTTGCTGGCTGCACATTCATGCTGTGAATCTCGTGTCACACCGCAGCCCAAAAGCTCCGCATTAGATTCAGATCTGGGGAGTTGTGAGGCCGAACTCATGAGACCGGTCTGTGACGACTCGTGCTGTGTCACATGCAGAGTTATCCTGCTGGAGGTAGCTGGCAGAAATTGGGTAAATTGCAGCCATAAAGGGATGCATCTGGTCAGCAACAATACTCAGGCTGTGGAATTTAAATGACCCCTGACTGGTATTATGGGGTCGTATGTGTGCCAAGAAAACATTCCCCTAATTACGCTGCCACCAGCAGCGGCCTGGACTGCTGACACACGGCAGCTCGGGACTCTGGATCCATGCCATCTGCGCCAAATTGTCACCCTACCATCTGCAGGCCGCAGCAGAGTTAGACATTCATCAGACCAGGCAACACTCTGCCAGTGTGACTGTCCAGGTCTGCTGGGCCGGTGCTCACTGTAGCCTCGGAGTTCTGTGCTTAGCTGATGTGGTTTTCTGTTGTAGCTGCACATCCACCTCACGGTTAGAGGTGTTGGCCATTCAGAAACGCTCTTCTCAACACTGCTGTACAGAGTTACTGTAGCCTGTCTGTCTGCTCAGACCTGTCTCTCACCAACACGGCATTTCTACCCAATAAAGCAGATTTTTTTCTTTTTTACTGATTACAGAGCTTCCAGGGCGTGTTACAAAGGTGGCGCCATCATAGGGACATTTGTCTCTGTCCTGTAAGCAAAGATGGGATAATCACGACTAATGGATAGACAGAGCACACCGTGGCTGACATGCAGTGTGCAGCACTGCACAACTGTGTCACAGCAGGAGATGCCCGTGTGCAGCACTGCACAACAGTGTCACAGCAGGAGATGCCCGTGTGCAGCACTGCGCAATTGTACACAGGAGGAGATGCCCGTGTGCAGCACTGCACAGCAGTGTCACAGCAGGAGATGCCCGTGTGCAGCACTGCACAACTGTGTCACAGCAGGAGATGCCCGTGTGCAGCACTGCACAACAGTGTCACAGCAGGAGATGCCCGTGTGCAGCACTGCACAGCAGTGTCACAGCAGGAGATGCCCGTGTGCAGCACTGCACAACTGTGTCACAGCAGGAGATGCCCGTGTGCAGCACTGCACAACTGTGTTGCAGTAGGAGATGCCCGTGTGCAGCACTGCACAGCAGTGTCACAGCAGGAGATGCCCGTGTGCAGCACTGCACAACTGTGTTGCAGTAGGAGATTTCATGTTGCCGTAAAACTATGATATTATGTCTGTCAAAGTGTTTTAGCCATTTCAGAGCCTCTGCTAAAGCCACCCCAGTACTTGCAGCTCCCTTCCACTACACCCTTGTATTTTTCGATTCGACCATAAACACACCTTGTATGGCTAATCAATATCTCATTGACTTTTGTAAACTGATTAATTAATGAAGTGAGCTGGTGGTGAAATTTAACAAATACATGAACTGGCTGAGGTGCCCCTGAGGAGAGGTTTGGAAACTGAAGCGGTGAAGACATTCTGACTAGTTTTTATTGTGTTACTCCTAATTTGTATATGTTCTAATACTGTGTTATGTGTTTTGTTCTGAGTAAATGTGCACTTACTACCCAGATAAACAGCTTTAAACATTTCCTTTGACTGCATGAGACTTTTGCACAGTGCTATACATGTTCAAAAATGCGCACGATTAATATCCCGAGTATCATCCACTGTGGAGTGCTGGGATCAGTTACTCTCCTCAGTGCGATTCATGCCTGGAAGCTTCCATGCCCTGAGAATGAGATCAAACGCGCTCACACACACGTATTCTAAGATAGAGCGAGGAGTGTGACACAGAGTAAGCACAGATCACTTACTGCTTTGTTGAATCATTCATTTCAGGCATTTTTCAGGGCTGTCCTATTATACAAAAAATATGCTTAGCAACATTCCAAAAGTGATTTTCCTTGTTGCATTTCAGAACGATTGGAAGTCAACAATCAGTTCATCCATCCATCTACGGCAATTGCTTCTCAGTGCAGGATTAAGCTAATTGAGAGACATATACACACACTTAAACACAGACAGTGACACACACACAAACACAAACATAAACTGCACCGTAATTGCGGAGCTGAAGACCAGATACTGCTGCTGGTGCCCCATGGATACTAGAAGGGCACACAGCCAAATGACAAAAAGCGAGAGCAGCTGGCTGCAGTATATGCCAGGCTTGGTGATCACACATCACAGGAGCACAGACGCTTACTGATGGAGGTGAGCTTCTACAGGGCCAATAGAGTCCATCCATCCATCCTGGCCTGTCCTGTACAGGATGACAGAGAGTCTGCATTCTACCTCAGGCAGGACAGGACACCATGGACGGGATGCCAGTCTAGCACAGGGCACAGGGCAGGGGACACCCTGGGCGGGATGCCAGTCCATCACAGGGCGCAGGGCAGGGGACACCCTGGACGGGATGCCAGTCTATCACAGGGCGCAGAGCAGGGGACACCCTGGACGGGATGCCAGTCCATCACAGGGCGCAGGGCAGGGGACACCCTGGGCGGGATGCCAGTCCATCACAGGGCACAGGGCAGGGGACACCCTGGACGGGATGCCAGCTGAGCAGCAGTTTAATCAAAATAAAAGAAGAGAAGTGAACACAGTGACCATTTAAATAAATGTAAACTTTTTAACTTTACAAGCACTGTTCTGGCAAACCACTTCCTGATACATATGTGTGTGTGTGTGTGTGTGTGTGTGTGTACATTACTATATCACAGGAGAGAGGGCTTAGAGAGGCCAGGTTATGCTGTTTATACAGTAAGTCCAGCTCCCAAACTCCTCCTCTGATCCCTGGCTGCTCCTGGGACTCGGTTCTGCTCTCAGTTCATGGATTCCCTAGAGTATGACTCCAGGCTCCAGTCTCCCATCACACAGATCTGCATAATCTTGATGGAAGCAAACCCCACACATTCTTCTGATGTGACACAACGTCTGTCCCCAGACACATGGGCCTTGGTTTCTGATTAGCGAAATTTCCCCTGAGAATCACAATCCCACCAGACTGAGGTAAGAGGCAGAGGGCAGGCGGGCGGCTGAGGGGGGGAGCGCTCCGCTTTTGGCAGAGAGAGGCTGAGGGGGGAGCGCTCCGCTTTTGGCAGACGGCAGGCCGGCGGCTGAGGGGGGAGCGCTCCGCTTTTGGCAGAGAGAGGCTGAGGGGGTAGCGCTCCGCTTTTGGCAGAGAGAGGCTGAGGGGGGAGCGCTCCGCTTTTGGCAGAGGGCAGGCCGGCGGCTGAGGGGGGAGTGCTCCGCTTTTGGCAGAGAGAGGCTGAGGGGGGAGCGAGCTCCGCTTTTGGCAGAGAGCGGCTGAGGGGGGAGCGAGCTCTGCTTTTGGCAGAGAGAGGCTGAGGGGGGAGCGCTCCGCTTTTGGCAGAGAGAGGCTGAGGGGGGAGCGAGCTCCGCTTTTGGCAGAGAGCGGCTGAGGGGGGAGCGAGCTCCGCTTTTGGCAGAGAGAGGCTGAGGGGGGGAGCGAGCTCCGCTTTTGGCAGAGAGAGGCTGAGGGGGGAGCGAGCTCCGCTTTTGGCAGAGGGCAGGCTAAGGGGGGAGCGAGCTCCGCTTTTGGCAGAGGGCAGGCTAAGGGGGGAGCGCTCCGCTTTTGGCAGAGGGCAGGCTAAGGGGGGAGCGAGCTCCGCTTTTGGCAGAGGGCAGGCTAAGGGGGGGAGCGCTCCGCTTTTGGCAGAGAGAGGCTGAGGGGGTAGCGCTCCGCTTTTGGCAGAGAGAGGCTGAGGGGGGAGCGCTCCGCTTTTGGCAGAGGGCAGGCCGGCGGCTGAGGGGGGAGTGCTCCGCTTTTGGCAGAGAGAGGCTGAGGGGGGAGCGAGCTCCGCTTTTGGCAGAGAGCGGCTGAGGGGGGAGCGAGCTCCGCTTTTGGCAGAGAGAGGCTGAGGGGGGAGCGCTCCGCTTTTGGCAGAGAGAGGCTGAGGGGGGAGCGAGCTCCGCTTTTGGCAGAGAGCGGCTGAGGGGGGAGCGAGCTCCGCTTTTGGCAGAGAGAGGCTGAGGGGGGGAGCGAGCTCCGCTTTTGGCAGAGAGAGGCTGAGGGGGGAGCGAGCTCCGCTTTTGGCAGAGGGCAGGCTAAGGGGGGAGCGAGCTCCGCTTTTGGCAGAGGGCAGGCTAAGGGGGGAGCGCTCCGCTTTTGGCAGAGGGCAGGCTAAGGGGGGAGCGAGCTCCGCTTTTGGCAGAGGGCAGGCTAAGGGGGGAGCGCTCCGCTTTTGGCAGAGAGAGGCTGAGGGGGGAGCGCTCCGCTTTTGGCAGAGAGTGGCTGAGGGGGGAGCGCTCCGCTTTTGGCAGAGAGCGGCTGAGGGGGGAGCGAGCTCCGCTTTTGGCAGAGAGCGGTTGAGGGGGGAGCGAGCTCCGCTTTTGGCAGAGAGAGGCTGAGGGGGGAGCGCTCCGCTTTTGGCAGAGAGAGGCTGAGGGGGGAGCGAGCTCCGCTTTTGGCAGAGAGCGGCTGAGGGGGGAGCGAGCTCCGCTTTTGGCAGAGAGAGGCTGAGGGGGGGAGCGAGCTCCGCTTTTGGCAGAGAGAGGCTGAGGGGGGAGCGAGCTCCGCTTTTGGCAGAGGGCAGGCTAAGGGGGGAGCGAGCTCCGCTTTTGGCAGAGGGCAGGCTAAGGGGGGAGCGCTCCGCTTTTGGCAGAGGGCAGGCTAAGGGGGGAGCGAGCTCCGCTTTTGGCAGAGGGCAGGCTAAGGGGGGAGCGCTCCGCTTTTGGCAGAGAGAGGCTGAGGGGGGAGCGCTCCGCTTTTGGCAGAGAGTGGCTGAGGGGGGAGCGCTCCGCTTTTGACAGAGAGCGGCTGAGGGGGGAGCGAGCTCCGCTTTTGGCAGAGGGCAGGCTAAGGGGGGAGCGAGCTCCGCTTTTGGCAGAGGGCAGGCAGAGGGGGGAGCGTTCCGCTTTTGGCAGAGGGCAGGCTGGCGGCTTTGGGTGGAGCATGCTCTACTTTTGGGAGGGGGCAGGCCGGCGGCTGAGGGGGGAACCCGCGTCGCTTTTGGCAGAGAGCGGCTGAGGGGGGAGCATGCTCTACTTTTGGCAGAGGGCAGGCCGGCGGCTGAGGGGGGAACCTGCGTCGCTTTTGGCAGAGGGCAGGCCGGCGGCTGAGGGGGGAGCGCTGCGCTTTTGGCAGAGGTGCCTCCCATTACCTGTGCCACAGGAGCAGCAGGCTGCCGGGGCAGAGATGGCACTAATCAGCGTCACATTCCCACCCAGCCAGATCGTTATGGTCCTTAATCATTCCCCCTGTAGCCCGGGCCTCTTTCTATCCGAATTGTTGTAATTACCAGGTGATTTGTCACCTTACAAATGACCATATGCCATAACGCAGCCGCCTCCAGTCCCATTATCGGCCCATTTACGTGGTCAGCTGAAGCTCAGTGACACTCTCCTGCACCCGGGATGTCTTATTTTCTGCGCCCGGTGAGTCGGTCCCTGGTGGGCCCCAGGGAACCTGTGATTTTTCATCCAGATTTCACCTCCGTCCAGCCAGGTCATTTAGCAGGAAGCATGGCCTGCCTGTCAGCTTTTGCAAACGCCTTGTGCCTCCTGATGGAATCATGCCTAGTGATTGACCGGTTAGCTGAGCTGGTTAGCACATAGTGCTAATAATGGCAAGGTCGTGGGGTCACTCCCTGATTGGCTGGTTAGCTCAGCTGGTTACTGCTTGGGGCTAATAATTCTAAGGTCATGGGGTCGCTCCCTGATTGGCTGCTTAGCTCAGTTGGTTAGTGCATGATGCTACTAATGCGAAGTTCACGGGGTCGCACTCTGATTGGCTGGTTAGCTCAGCTGGTTAGCACATGGTACTAAAAATGCCAAGGTCGTGGGGTCACTCCCCATATCTGCCACACCTCACTTTAGTTCAGGCTTCTCCAACCACAGCTAGTGTGGGAAACACCTATCTGTTTTCCTGTTGGGACTGGGGCACTCAGGTGTCTATGGGCCAAGTGTTACTTTCAGCGAACCAGTTGATTACATTGTGAGTGTGACTGTTTTACTCACCTGGCTGGATGAAACAAAATCATAGTCTGGATTTGTACTTTCTGAGCCTAAACTTCCCACCTCTGAACATTTTAACATGCACAATGAAGGAAACCTGTCGGCAACGGCCGCTGAGTTTTCCTCTAAAGAGCCGGAACATCTCACTGAATTCATTAACTGTTTGCAAACAATTATTTGAAAGACAATCCACAGCAGCAATGTTCATTTTTTTATCGGCAGGGGCAGTAATAGTAAGGTCACCAGTTACCGCTAATGATACGTGACAGCATCCATAAAATGTGAATCGCAGACCTTATTCATACCATCCAGCTTTATTCGTTTCCAGTTAAACGAGCTCTCTGGGGAAGGGAGGACATGCTCATTCAGCCAGAGTTCCCCTCCATGGCTGAGGACGCTTCAATGGCTGCTTAAGTGTGGCCACATTAAGGTAAGTCAGAAGTTATTATGCTGATAACACAATTTTTATTGCAAAAAAGGCATTTTTGATCAAAGGAAACCTTTTCTGGGAAACTTAGGCTAATATACATCACCTTTCAGATGGGATGAATGCATGTGTCCTTCACTTAAAACCTGAAGGCTAGATTCCTGAGATCAGAGATTATTTACCTTGAGAAAGACATTTGTTACCATGGGGAAAGAAGAGCTTCATGGTGTATGCAGGGTAATTTGAAATATTGATTTTATTCCTGACATCATTCTACAAAGCAAATACTCTCCAAAGACCGCGCACATTTTGCAGAAGTCGCACATGTATGTGTGGGAATGCTTGTTTGCTTTTGCTTTTATATCATTATATCATATACTACACTGAAGAAGTCATTGTCAGATTTTTAAAAATGATACAGTGATCACCCGCTATATCGCGGTTCAGCTATCGCACCCCTGCCATTTTCCCCGGACGCATCACAGTTCTCTCCACACACATGAAACCCAGGCAGAGACTCGAACCCAGGCCCCAGAGATGTCAGGCAACTATGCTAACCATCACACCACTTTTGCAATATTGCTTAATTTATTCAAAATAAAACTTTTTTGTCTTTATTTTCCATCGGTGTGCTACAGTACCTGCGTTATCCTTGGCAACTCTGCAGCAGCTGATCAGAACCTGCATTCGTTCCCTTGACAACGGCTACATTTTCTGTATTTCTTCATTAACAATATGCTTCAGGAGGAGGAAGAAATGGGGTCAGGTGACCACAATTATTTGTTTTGATTGGTTACACCCGTCTCCCATTCCTGGTATTTGTACCTAATGACTTGCTCTGGGGAATCTGGGCCAGACCCTCCTTGGTGGAGCACAGCGGGTAACATGAAACCTTTGTGTTTTAGAGCTTGTTAATATGCAAGGTCAGTTTGACTGCCTGTTCCCTCGTAATTCTGGAGAAGATGGTGCCACGTCGGCACTCCGCTCTGCTTCAAAAGCTTTGGTCCTGACCACCACACTGGCTCTGTCACACAGGCGCAAAGCGGTTTGTCTTCACTCAGGGAATGCACTGGTTTGCAAAAGGAAGAATCCAGGAAGCTGCCAAAAGCCCAGCACAGTAAAACGACTGCACCCCCCAGGCACAGGGTGCCAGGGCGGGGGGAGAAACGTCATGCAAGTCAACGATAAAAATTACGATAAAAATCCAGGCTCCATCATGCTGCTCTGTGACGAACTATGTACATTACAATGAATATTTTCATTTTCCAATGTCAGACTGGTGTTTTCTGTACCATGTCATACTGTAGTACCATTTCAGATCGGTGCTAAATATTTTCAATAATCAGATTTCATATGGTAGAAGGTTGATGATTCAGATCTTCATTCGTTGCCTATAGGAATACAGTGAAGACAAAGGTCAATTTTTCATGAATAAGCGTCTGCACGCATATGTCTGTCATTGTTGCTCTGTTTTTGTGTCGACCGTTGTGGGCAAAAGTTTTGAGAATGACAAAATGCAGTGCTGGCCCTTCTTTTTCAAGACCTCTGCAATTCGCCCTGGCGTGCTATCAGTCAACTTCTGGGCCAAATCCTGAGTGTTGGCAGTCCATTCTTGTATAATCAGTGCTTGGAATTTGTCAGAATTTGTGGGTTTTTGTCTGTCCACGTCCTAGCTGGAGGATCAGCTGGGGGTAGGGAAGGCTGCAGGGATCTGTGGTATCCGGGGTGAACTTCTCCAGGCTGGTGGTAAGGCTGTCCTCCTGGCATTGCAGGCAATCTTTGCTTCCATTTGGGAGTCAGGCATCATCCCCACTGACTGGAAAACAGGACTTGTAGTCCCTGTCTGGAAAGGGAAGGGTGATCGCCTGGATTGGGGCAGCTACAGGGGGATAACACTGCTCTCAGTGCTGGGTAAGGTCCTTGCTAGGGTCATCCTTAACAGGATCCATGATTACTTGCCTATCTGTCAGCGACCAGAGCAGTCTGGTTTTACACCTAAGAAGTCTACCATCGACTTCATCCTGGCACTGAGGGTTCTCATCGAGCGCGAACATCGGCAGAGGGTCTTTGCAGCCTTTGTCAATTTTCATAAAGCATTTTATCCTGGTTGATCGAGTTGCCCCGTGAGACACCCTGAGACTTCGCAGGGTCCCCCCAAAGTTGCTGGACGTCATAGCCGGCCTGTACACTGGTACTGTGAGTGCAGAGTGGAGGGGGAACCTCCCCATTCTTCCCAGTTGATTCTGGGTTCGCCTGGGGTGTTCATTGCATGTTGGGCAGGGTTGTGGGGTCCAGCAGCTGTAGCTGTGGGGCACCTGTTGGTGAAGGAAGATTTACTGATCTTGACTTTGCCGACGATGCTGTGATCTTCGCGGAGTGACTGGAGGCTCTGATCGGGGCTCTCAAGGGGCTGAGCGAGGAGTCTGAGTGTCTGGGCTTGTAGGGTGTCCTGGATAAAGACCAAGATCCACAGGCCTTTAATGACTTCTTGGGCACAGCCATCAGTAGTGTGTCTGTCTGTGGGCAGAATGTCGACCTTGTCGAGAGATTTACCTACATCAGCAGCGACATTCATGTCTCTGGTGACTCTTCCTATGAAGTCAGCAGACGGATTGGGAGAGCATGGGGGGGTCATGAGGTCGCCGGAAAGGGGTGTGTGGCGCTCCTGATATCTTTACAAGAGGACAAAGGTCCAAGTCTTTAGAGTCCTGGTGCTCCCTGTCATGCTGTATGATTGTGAGACATGGACACTATCCAATAAACTGGGACGAAGACTGGACTCCTTTGGTACTGTGTCTCTTTGGAGAATCCTTGGGTACTGCTAGTTTGACTTTGTGTCGAATCAGCAGTTGCTAGAGGAGTTCCGAATGGGGCACATCACTTGCATTGTGAGGAGGCGTCAGTTTCTCTGAGGGTCTTCTGGCTTGCAGAATGGGATTAAAGTCTGGGGAGTTTCCTGGCCACGGACCCAAAATGTTGATGTTTTGTTCCTCGAGCCACTTATCCTCGAGCCGTTATCACTTTTGCCTTATGGCACGGTGCTCCATCATGCTGGAAAAGGCATCATTTGCCACCAAACTGTTCTTGGATGGTTGGGAGAAGTTTCTCTCTGAGGATGTTTTGGTACCATTCTTTATTCATGACTGTGTGAGTGAGCCCACTCCCTTGGCTGAGAACCAACCCCACACATGAATGGTCTCAGGATGCTTTACTGTTGGCATGACACAGGACTGATGGTAGTGCTCACCTTTTCTTCTCTGGACAATCGTTTTGCCCCAAATAATCAGAAAGGGGATTCATTAGAGAAAATGTGTTTATTCCAGTTGAATCCCTGTAGAATATCAGTCTGTCCCTGATGTTTTTTTTGGAGAGAAACACCTGCTCTGTACTGGTGGTGCCTCGATCCCGCAGCTGAATCAACTTTAGGAGGCTGTTCTGGCGCTTGCTGGACTTTCTTGGCCGCCCTGAAGCCTCCTTCACAACAATCAAATCTCTCTCCTTGAAGTTCTTGATGATCCGATAAATGGTTGATTTAGGTGCAATCTTACTAGCAGCAATATCCTTGCCTGTGAAGCCCTTTTTGTGCAAAGCAGTGATGACTGCATGTGTTTCTGTGCAGGTAACCATGGTTAACAGAGGAAGAACAATGATTTCAAGCACCACCCTCCTATTAAAGCATCCAGTCTGCTATTCTAACCCAATCAGCATGACAGAGTGATCACCAGCCTTGTCCTCGTCAACACTGTCACCTGTGTTACCGAGAGAATCACTGAAATGATGTCAGCTGGTCCTTTTGTGGCAGTGCTGAGATGCAGTGAAAATGGGTTTTTTGGGATTAAGTTTATTTTCATGGCAAAGAGGGACTTTGCAAATATTTGCAATTCCTATGCTCACTCTTCCTAACATTCTGGAGTATATGCAAATTTGCATCTTAAAAACTGAGGCAGCAGATTTTGTGAAAACCAATACTTCCCAAAGCTTTTGCCCACGACTGTATGTCATCAACCCACTGAAAGAGGTGTCCCCTCCTATGGTGAAGTGAAAGTGAAAGTCACCTGCTTGACCTCAAGGGCCTATGTTTCTATGCTTGGTTCCAACACTGGTAGGGATCGGATCAGCCCTGCCCCCCAAACAGACACGGACGTGTCCCCACCATCCATACCCAGATCTACACCCAGGCTCCACCTGAAAGCCCATGGCAGCTGATCCACATCGTATTTCTCACTGCCGAATATCTCAGTATTTCAGCTGCACCTTCAGAAACGCCTCGAGGAACGTGGCGACCCTGACAAATGCGGTCTGTCACCCTGCTAAGCCGGGAGTGTCATGCAGGCCACGGCATGTCAGTGAAACGGAGGGTCAAACGCGAAGGCCGCTCTGGCGTGCGGCTGCCAGCCGTGTGACAAGCTGTGTGACGGGTGACTGTTTCAAAGCAGATTTTCTATACATATGTTACTGAATTCACATGTGAGATGGAAGCTTGGGCAGAGTAGAGAGATTATTACTCTGATACACCAGCATGCAAAAATGTCTAACACTGCTGTTTTGCTTCATAAGGTGTATCATATTGTTTAATTAGAAAATTATGCATGCAAACATTGATGTAATTATGTAATTAATACTCATAATTAAACTGCAGTCTAGTTTTCCTTCTTACCTCAGTTTGGTAGCAGCTTTAGTAAAATGCTTGATAATGTACAGCTTTTTTTAGGTTGTTTTTTTATTTTATTCCAAAGAGTTTGGTTTTACGATTAGTTGCTTTGTTTCTTGCATAAGCTCTGGTGTGTAATCCTGTTTTAGGGATATTTTTTATTTTTTCTTGAGAGAGAGTCTTTTTAGTCTTTACTTTGATCTGACTTCTTCAGATATGACATTAAGTTGAGGAAAATGGGCACATGAAAGATAACAGTAGCTTCTGTTTGGCACATAAGCTCAGAAGTGAGTCATAGCGGAAGGGAGCTTTTGCTGGGATTTTGGGTGGTAAAGACTGGTCTGTGACACTAACCGGGCCGGAAAGCGAGACTCTGCTGGACAGGAGTGGAAGAGGCCCACGTTCCGTGTCTAATGCCACTGAGACGGGTCTGTGACAGTAACTGGGCCGGAATGAACTGCTCATAAGACATGCAGAGGATGGGAGGAGCTACATGGATTAGGTGAGGCGGGACCGTACCGGACTCCGCCTCTCATCACCGGCCAGGATGTGGGTTCCTGTAACTTTCCAAACAGCTGGGATTTGAGAATCATTTCAGCTCTTATCTCTTCTAATCATACTGCATCTGTTCAAATGGGGTTTTTTATTTTTTGTTTAAACTGTGCTTTTGTCTGGCCAGGACTTTGTTTGCCCTTATCTGTTTGTTGTGCTGGCATTTGTCACGTAAATGAACCATGGCAAACTATGGTAATCCTCATTTATTTTTTCCCTCTCAGCCACAAGCTTCTGGTTACTCTGCAGTTAAAATCTTAATGTTCTCATAGGACGATCATCCATGGAAAACAGAAGACATCTAATGGTGGCAACTGCATGCATGCTAATGGTTTGGAATTTGGACATTTAATTCCATTTTCATCATCCTTCAAATGAAAAAAAGAACTTTCCAGTAACGTATTTGTCATCCTAAATCAAATTGCACAGCACACAGTAACAAGTTGGTGTTAATCATTGAGTATTCTCATTTTTTATTGTATAGTTGAAATTGTTTTGAGGTTATTTGTTTTTACAACTAATTTTATTTAACATATACAAAGAAACTACTTGGAAAACTTTTAAATTATTTATTGCAGTTTAAAGTCGGTAAATAATTTTTTGCATAATGTAATATCTGTACGTTCACTCTACAACAAAATTAGTTTTCAAATTAAACAGGAATTTAAATGGGAATGCTATACGTTGTCATAAAACATGTGTTAAAGATTATCAAGTGAAATTCATTTATATTTTAGAATAATACAATAAAATGGGTTATTTTTAAATGCTGGAGAGTGGTGACGATGTAAATATTTATGATTTAATTTTGAAATTAAAGAGGTGAGCAATAACCCTAATGGCTGTGTGTTTGTGTGTGTGTGTGTGGGTATACGTGTGTGTGAGTGTGTGTGTGGGTATACGTGTGTGTGTGTGTGAGTGTGTGTGTGGGTATACGTGTGTGTGTGTGTGAGTGTGTGTGTGAGTGTGTGTGGGTATATGTGTGTGTGTGTGAGTGTGTGTGTGTGTGGGTATACGTGTGTGTGTGGGTGGGTATACGTGTGTGTGTGAGTGTGTGTGTGGGTATACGTGTGTGTGTGAGTGTGTGTGTGGGTATACGTATATGTGTGTGGGTATACGTGTGTGTGTGAGTGTGTGTGTGGGTATACGTATGTGTGTGTGTGTGTGTGTGTGTGGGTATACGTGTGTGTGTGTGTGTGGGTATACGTGTGTGTGTGTGTGTGTGTGTGGGTATATGTGTGTGTGAGTGTGTGTGTGGGTATACGTGTGTGTGTGAGTGTGTGTGTGGGTATATGTGTGTGTGAGTGTGTGTGTGGGTATATGTGTGTGTGAGTGTGTGTGTGGGTATACGTGTGTGTGTGTGAGTGTGTGTTGGTATACGTGTGTGTGTGTGAGTGTGTGTGTGGGTATACGTGTGTGTGTGGGTATACGTGTGTGTATGAGTGTGTGTGTGGGTATACGTGTGTGTGTGAGTGTGTGTGTGGGTATACGTGTGTGTGTGTGTGTGTCTGGGCACAGTTGCAGAGAGATCATATCCACGTGCTGACGGTGCAGTAACACTGAGACACAGCTGCTCCAGCCGAGGTTCACGGGCCACCGTGTTTAATTTGTGATGTATGTTAACGAGTCCGCTGGAGACGGGAAGCCACCAGCCGCGTGTCCCATGTGCGTGTCGTGTGTCCCATGTGTGTGTTGCGTGTGCGTATAGTTACCACGGTACCCAGTCGCGCTGTTAGTGGCCACATCAATAATGTTAATTAGGGTGAAATTGCTGGATCTCCTTCTCTTTACGCATTTAGCCGACGTGCTTATCTGGCGGTATCTGTAATGAAGCGATTCGCAGTAAGTGCCTCATCCGGGGCAGAAATGGGGGGTCTTTTGCGTGTCTGAGTGGCAGTGCGTTTTACGTGTCTGATTGGCAGTGCGTTTTGCGTGTCTGAGTGGCAGTGCGTTTTGCGTGTCTGAGTGGCAGTGCGTTTTGCGTGTCTGAGTGGCAGTGCGTTTTGCGTGTCTGAGTGGCAGTGCGTTTTGCGTGTCTGATTGGCAGTGCGTTTTGCGTGTCTGAGTGGCAGTGAGTTTTGCGTGTCTGATTGGCAGTGAGTTTTGCGTGTCTGATTGGCAGTGCGTTTTGCGTGTCTGAGTGGCAGTGCGTTTTACGTGTCTGATTGGCAGTGCGTTTTACGTGTCTGATTGGCAGTGCGTTTTGCGTGTCTGAGTGGCAGTGCGTTTTGCGTGTCTGAGTGGCAGTGCGTTTTGCGTGTCTGAGTGGCAGTGCGTTTTGCGTGTCTGATTGGCAGTGCGTTTTGCGTGTCTGAGTGGCAGTGAGTTTTGCGTGTCTGATTGGCAGTGAGTTTTGCGTGTCTGATTGGCAGTGCGTTTTGCGTGTCTGATTGGCAGTGTGCATTGTCTCTCCAGCCCTCCAGTGCTGCTGTTGTGGTTTGGCGAACAGGGCGATCCGTACTGGCACACTGGGGGAAAAAATGGCACGACATGGACACAAATTGGAGATTTGAAATGCTGCTTTATTTCCCATTTTGTACATGTGGAGTATACTGTAGGTACACTGGAATGCTTCTGTCACATATCCCGTCATGCCTTCCCCTGAGACACACACACACACACACACACACACACGCAGCAGAGCTTGGGCAGTGAGCGCTGGGCCTGGCCATTACTCTGCTGCCCCTGCAGCATTTTAGAGGCTAAGGCTCATGCACGAGGATCCAGCAGAGATGTGACTATTCTGCAGAGGCCAGGGCTGGAGTCAGTGACCTTCTGAACAAAGGCAGAGAGGATGAACCTGCCACACATTGCCCCCCCTTGCTAAAGGCAAATTTAAATATAATCTTATAATTTCCCTGAAAGTCTACTGTCCCCTGCCCAAAACTTGGTTTCACACCCCCAGTTAAAAAATCCTTGACTCAGTTTTTCATTCCTGTGGTGCTGAAATCCGTGTCTCACCTCGCGCTAGCAGTGCCCTCCCCCCGCAAGTGCAACACACAGGGTGATGCGATCCCCCCACGCACGCCCACACCCGCCTGCGGCGCCGAGCCACCTTCCGCTGACTGACAGCTGGGGGGGGTGGGCATCCAGTGAGGATTCCCAAGCAAAACAGACATTAAACTGATTGGAGGTGGAATCCCGCGCGCCTGGGGGGGGGGGGGGGGGGAGCCTTTACGTAGCGGGGCTACGGCTAATGGAAGCAGAAAGCCAGAACAAAATCCTACAAAGCGACTTTGAAAGGCATTGCGGCGTCTTAGGGACAGTAGCGGCCTCTTGGGACCCGTCTCCGGGGAAACCTGCAAAGCCCCCTTTCCGAATCTCGAATTTTAAAATGCTCCGACGTGCAGCTTGAAAAAGTAAATATTGAGATAATTGGTAACGACGGATTAATATGATGTGTGATAATAGCACAGTCTTATGCCATTGGCTCTTTCGTCGGACTGCGAATTGCCACAGCTGGAAATACAAAATGACAAACACCCGTTACGTGCTGTTTCTTCACTGCGAAACAGTGCAGCTCGAGTCCCTCTGTAAAGATAGATACTGAATAACCATTCATTCTGCAAGGGAGGGCATTGTATGCATCACCCAGGTTTAAATGGACTGAAAAACAATATGATCAAATAATCACAGGGGGTAATATCGTTAGTGGCCAGCGTTCTTCAGGTGAGTAGTAAATTATATGGAATGCAAGAGTCGGAGCATTTTAGGCATCATGCTAATCAGACGGTGTCAGTCTGCATTGGAGGGAAGCTGTATGACAGGTAAAGCTTCACAATGACTCCTGTAAGGTACGACCCAGGCTTATGGCCTCTTTGGGTCCGTCGTAGCTTGTCGGTGGGGAAACTCTCCCCTGAGTCCGCAACAGGAGGCCGCTACACTTCTGCAGGTGGAGAGGATGATGACCACATCACTGTGCTTCTACAAGGAGGTCACTCAAGGTCTTGTTTTGGTCAGGCTGGAGAGCAGAGGGCCGCGGAGAAAGTCGAGGGCCGCGGAGGGAGCCGAGGGCCGCGGAGGGAGCCGAGGGCCGCGGAGGGAGCCGAGGACCATGTGAGCCGGTGTCTTCATACTCTGGCCAATAGTAGCAGTTTGTTTGCATTGATTTCATTCAGTGTTGCCTTTTCTATGATGTAGTCAGGGAACGTCAAAATAATACCTATCAGGAACATTTGTTCCACCTAATAGTTTGTGGCTTAGAGATTTATTTGACTTTTGTCAAGTGCTTTAGCTTCTTGGATCCAATTATGCTGAATTTTTGGAGCAAATCGCGAAGGTTCCTGGACTTTTTAGCTGTGGACAAAACAAAAGAAGCACATCTTTAACTGGACAGCAGTTCAATGTCCAAGGCAGGTCCATAGATATTGTCATTTTAATCATCTCTCTCTCTCTCTCTCTCTCTCTCTCTCTCTCTCTCTCAGAAAGACCTGCAATTCACATTCTCTTTCTCTCCCCCATCTGATGACAGAAAGACAGAAAGCCTGACAACTTTGTAGTGCATCGCAAACCTCAGCGAACAAAACGGGTTCTGGAATAATCACATGGGGTCACATTGAGTCACACTGAGCTTGTGAGGCTGGTCTTTATCAGGCTAATAGAGACCATAGCAGATACAGGTGACAGGCGTGGTCTTCAGGAATCTTTTCCATTCATAGCTTCTAAGATGCGGCACATGCAGTGCTGCCTTAACGCATCATCAGTCACGCCTGGGCTAAACACAAAAGTAGAGTTAGCACAGAAAATAACATCCCTTTAATACTTCTCAGCCAATCGTTTGAGCAAAGACACACAAACCCAATTTGCCCCAGCAAGGGAATTATTTTCTGTACCTTTATCTCACTAGTGAACTCCAGGAGCTCTTTACAATAAGCCATAAGCCAGCTGGGAGGAAGGATTTTTAAATTGCAAAGTAATTGCTTTACTTTTACTGTAAACAACATTATTAATTTGATTTATCCCATCTCAGAGAATATCAATGGGATTGTGTGTCCTGGAATGAAAGTGCTCTTTTAGAATAAGTCTTTGACTGTTTGCCCTTGATATTATTAACGGGGAGATTCTGAAGTTTATAGCCAGATGCATAATTTAACTCCAGTCTGTGTGGGTGTTTTATTATCCAGTGTTGCTAATGCCACTCACTGCATCCCCTACATGGCTGGTGCTACAAGCGAGATATTTAATGCAAGATTGGGCTTGTATTCCGTGAAAAGAGAGACCAGATAAAAAACAGGCCACAGAATATGATCAGCAGGAGAAGGGCAGGCTGACTACAGACTTATGCGTCCCATTGTCCTTTAGCGTACAGTACCTGTGTTTGCTCGTCTAGTCCACTGTGATGTCTTACACCTGTCTGTCCTCAGTGTGTCTCTGTACTGCCCTGTCCTGTGCTCCCCAGTCTGGTCATTGTACCCCAGTTCATGTCCATATTCCCTCTATGTCTGTGGAAGGACCCACACATTGCAGTGATGCATGTAAAAGCAGGGAGCTCACATGACGGTAGTGAGCTTAGCTGCCAGATAAATCACTTGTGTATAGTTTATATTCATTAAGTAGGAAAGGAAACAGAATATAGACACGAGGAGCTGGATACGGTATATAAAAATATGATGGGAAAAAAATCAAGGTTTGGGCACCTGAAATGTTTGTAATTTTGGCATTACCAAGTGACTCTTGTTAATGGGGCATTTGTTTGCATCAGTGTTCTCAGTATTGCGATGTGAGGCCTGTCACACGACTGTAGGCTTCCAGCGTGCGTCAGGGTGCGACTTTCAGAATTAGGTGGTCATTGTTGATGCACCACAGCACACAACAAAGAAATGTGTCCCCTGCATTTAACCCATATGTCACATAGCAGGGGGCAGCTAATTCAGCACCCGGGGGCTGCAATCTTTCAATTACCAGTGCGCTTCCCTAACCATTAAGCCACCACTGCACCACTGGAGAACTGGGAGGGAGATGGCGAGCTGTGCTGCTGCGGGTAGATTTACCACGCTGCCAAACGTACGGGAGCACGGCGAGTGTGTGTCAGAGCGACACTGAGGGCGGAACAAGGCAGGGAATGCAGCTACAGGCCTGAAGAGAGAGACAACGGCCCCTTAATATGTGTAATTCATATAATTCAAGGAGAAGGAATGTAAACACCCCCCCCCCCCCCCCCCCCAACAGTACAAGGCAATACAATACCCTGCTTGCTTGTTTATGTCTGTCAGGTTAAGTACGTTGATTTTAAAAATGTAAATATATTTACTTGTTATATTGCCGCATAAATAATGTGTCTCCTTGTTGAGCTGTCAGTAATTCTGTAAGTTCACTGTGCTTTGTACCTTTGTGCATCTCTCACTCTAGTCGGTATTATTTATCACTGTCCAGAGTAAACATTTTTCTGTGCTGCTCTGTTGCTCTGTCAGAGTATAAATTTAAATAGAATGAAGCATCATCACCTGCCTGAGCTTTCTGCTTTAACTGTGTTATCCATCAATTTCTAATCATATACACAACTTTGCATCTGCAAGAACAACATTAACTCCCTGTAATTGAACATCAGACATAATAAGCTCAGGCTTATACTAATATTTAATTGTAAGCATTTAAATGAAGCTCTAAACACAAACTTCAGTAAGAAAACAACTTTATATGTGAGAATTGTGTAACTGCCACTGTATGCATCGTATCCGATTTATTAGCAGCTAGAAAGTTGAATTTAGTCAATGAAACTCATTACTGTAGTGAAACAAATTATAGCCATTGCTACTGCAATTTCCAGTGCAATTTACTGGTGGGAAAGCTGCAGGAGTGCAGCTCGGATTTCTGCACTGTACACTGTAATAAGGAGCTGTTCGGGTATCTGCACTGTACACTGTAATAAGGAGCTGCTCAGATTTCTGCACTGTACACTGTAATAAGGAGCTGCTTGGATTTCTGCACTGTACAGTGTAATAAGGAGCTGCCCACAATAAACGTTCTGTAGCCTTTAATGTTGGAAGCTTTGGACACAATAAATGGTTTAGAAAAGCGGACAGAAGATAAACAAGCAGCCGAGTCTGGCTGCTCCTTCGGTAATTGGGAGAAAAACACAGCGTGTGAAAGTGTTAAGTGAGCAGATCTCCGCCTCGCGTTAAGCTCTGCCGCCAAAACGGCACTTTCCAGAACAGAGGGAGCTGCTCACTTTAGCAAGTCTAAGCGTGAAAATAACCTGATATTTAAGGAAAACTTCTTTAAGGACTATTAGGGCTTAAACTCACAAGGCGATCAGCATTACATCTGCAGCACTACGGTTATGACCCTGGTTCCAAAATAGCCCTGCACCTGATCCTTAGCCCCCACACTGGGAGTGGTGAGCCCATTAAATGACGATAACAATACTGATGTTGACGATGATGATGACGACGATGATGATAACAACGATGACGATGATAAGCTGCATGGGAATAAACAGAATTTGTGCTGCTTGCCCTGGCTACATTGTCAGAGAACTTGCTTTGCATAATGAATTTTAGCATATTCCCTGCCCACCAGTGAGATCTGTCAAGTCTTTCTATGACAGCAGGCAGTTCAAGTGCAGGTTACACAAGAATGAGATGGCGTTCTGATCACAGCAGCCAGCTCTGCACCTGCTTCATACAGCCAGCTCTGCACCTGCTTCATACAGCCAGCTCTGCACCTGCTTCATACAGCCAGCTCTGCACCCGCTTCATACAGCCAGCTCTGCTCCCGCTTCATGCAGCCAGTTCAAATCCCGCTTCATGCAGCCAGTTCAAATCCCGCTTCATACAGCCAGCTCTGCTCCAGCTTCGTGCAGCCAGTTCAGCTCCCGCTTCGTGCAGCCAGTTCAGCTCCCGCTTCCTGCAGTCAGTTCAGCTCCCGCTTCGTGCAGCCAGTTCAGCTTCCGCTTCGTGCAGCCAGTTCAGCTTCCGCTTCGTGCAGCCAGTTCAGCTCCCGCTTCCTGCAGTCAGTTCAGCTCCCGCTTCGTGCAGCCAGTTCAGCTTCCGCTTCGTGCAGCTAGTTCAGCTCCCGCTTCGTGCAGTCAGCTAGATTCACACCCTTTCAGCTGTTAGCAGTGTCGCATGCATTCACAAAAGTTCACTCTTCTGTTCTTTGCAAAATCAATGACTACTGGTCCTGGCTTTGTGTGCTGCGCAGTTTGTGCTCAATGAGTGACGAGTCAGTAATCAAAGAGGCCAAAGCTGTGAGGATTACACCAGCTTTGGAAAGAAAGCAATCAGCACCAGCATGATCAGCTTCCTTTGTAGTCTCATGTTTCTGTAAACCCCCGCGTGTCGTCTTAAGCACAAAGCTTTCGGCCTCCTCCCCCGGTGCAGATATCAGATCTACTGCAGAGAGCCTGTTCAAAGTGTCTCGTGCTACAGCGCTAGAATATTCTGCGTAACAAACTCAGATGCAGCCAAACTGAAATGCGAGCCATTTCATTTTAAAGCATTTTCATTTCAAACAGTCTAAACCACACATTTTCACATGAATGCTGAAAGCACAGTTTGCTAATGTCAGTCGAAACATTCATGAAAAATCCCTCTACTTTCCATTATATTTTAAATACGCACTAGTGGCCCTGCTATTAGGTACGAAAACAACCTGAATCATGCAGCTACTGCTGAGGATATGCAGCGTAAAGGCCAGGCCAGGAGGTCCAGCTGCTGACAGGCAAAGCATTAAAACGGCTAATGAGAGCATCTGAAGCTGTGTACGGCTAATGAGCGCATCTGAAGCTGTGTACGGCCAATGAGCGCATCTGAAGCTGTGTAGCACACAAATCTGAAGATAGGTACCCATGGGTGGCAGGCGGCCTCCGGAGAGAGATACGGATCTGCAGCTGAAGATTAGGTTCCATCCCGGCGTCCCCAACGTGACGTCCCCAGGTATCAGGGGACTCGTCCCGTCGATGGGAGATGGCCCGTCATTTGTCGGACGTCACACGAAGGACTGTGGGAGGCTTAACCATTAGGAGAGAGCGATTGAGGGCAGGTAGGAAGCGGCCAGTCTCATTTATCAAGCTGAAAGACTGCTGCTGGTGTGATTAAAAAAGAGCATCAGCGGTGATGGAGCAGCGCATTACACGCCCCAATGGGCCCGAACACCAGGGGGCTGTTTACTGTGACCCATAATATAATCATTGTTGAATTGTTAGTGTACCAATTCAAATCCCATTGAGTGCAGACAATTCTGGGAATGTAGCAAGCATGACCTCTGATATCAGCAGTGCTCACCACACGTCCATTTCCCTGAAAGGCATCAGGTACCCAGACCCACATCCACTTTTGTATTTGAGATCGTAAACACTCTGCCCAAAGGATCCTCATCAAAGGAAATGAAATCAACCTCCTTTTGTAAACTCCGAGTAACTGTTCCGTTGTGCCCTCAGCTGTAGTCAGCAATGTAAAGAGATGTTTTTCTTTCAGGATTCCTCTGCAAACTGTGACAGACATTTGACAAAGAGGCACTAGGATTAAACAAAGAAACAGGCAAAGTACAGGGAGATTAAATTGCTGAGTGTGTAGCAGGAGTCGCTGTGGATGGGGTGCCAGTCCGTCGCCGGGCTGACCATAAAATGTGTCATGAAAAATCCAAACGAACAGCTACTCAGCACATTAACGCAGTTGATGGCTGTCCATCATGCAAGGTCTGTCTTAGGCCTAAAACAAATAAAAGGACCTTCAGTACAATGACACACTCCCTGAAGGGCATCGAGTCTGTAAATGGGTGGTTAGCAGTCATCCACGTTGCTGGGTGACCATCATTTTCTAACAGGAAGGTGTCATGATGGCTGTAGTGCAGCGTGACGCAGCATCGCCACCACTGGTGTCCTGCCAATTTCAAACTGAGATCACTCTTCGTAGGCGGCCTGCACAGCACTGATTGCAGCAGAGAAACTGCAAATGGACTTTAAGTGCATATGTGACCCATTGTGGCCTTAGTTTTAGCTACACAGAGGAATTTTTCCAGAAGATTCTGTAACTTTGAGTGGAGTTATTTTAATTCATGTCTGGTTTGCGTGCTGTAGCTTAACTGAAAGTTACTGCTGTGTACTTATGTGTGCTGTGTGTTTCTGTGAGCTGTATGCTTCTGTGAGCTGTGTGCTTCTGTGAGCTGTGTGCTTCTGTGAGCTTCTGTGCACTGTGTGCTGCATGCCAGAATGCCACAGACCAAATCACAGCAATACTGAAGCTGCTAAGTTCACAGCTGACTGGTGATGTTAAATTAAATTAAACATAAAAGCTTTTTCACGGTAATAATGAAAACACTAGTTTTCAGTTAATCTGCTTAGTGCTATAATTGTTTCTCATGAATAATTTTTTATGCTCCCACCTGGAAGTGACGTTTATCAAGTCTTTAACCCCTCCCCTAAAATATGTCATTATTGGGAGGGGGGGGGTATTTTGTATTACCCTAATTCCATTATTTATCTGCACTACACAGTGATATTTCAGTGACTTGCCACAGTAACATGTCTGCGATACAAGGCAAAGAGCAAACTTTAGCCACTCATCCAGGTGGTTGCAGACACTTGTGTGTTTCCGCTAGCAACCCCCAGGGAAGGGGAACCGGATCCGCACACTGATGTCAGCAGTCGGCTGACTGAAGGCGGATTTGGGGAGTCGGGGTGGACGGCGAGGTCAGCGGCTCCGCTCGCAGTGAAGCACGATGCCGGTTGCTTTCGGGGACTCGGGGTGGACGGCGAGGTCAGCGGCTCCGCTCGCGGTGAAGCACGATGCAGGTTGTACTTTATAAACAAACTGTACTTTAGTATAGTTGACAATACTGAGAGACTGATTCAGTTTTATGACTTAGAGGGTACTTAGAAAAAAGCTTTAATCCTGAACTAAACCTTTGGTTATATCTGATGAATTTAATTTAGATGGGCAAGGTGATATCCTGGCTCCTCTCTAAAGTCAAAAGTTTCTTCATTTAGGTAAATGCTAAGCTCATTCCTATTCGTCCAGCTTTCATTCTTGAACATCACGTTCAATATTAGAATGGTCTACAGAAGAAACACAACAGAGAATCAGCCTGAATAAACATCAAGTGGCATTTTTTATTTGCCTAAATTCTCTTCAAGGGTAAGCAGTTTGTGATTCTGGGTAGGAGCACGTAGCAGGTCCCTTATGGGAGACTCACCAGTCTCTGCTCTCCTTGCTTGGTGGGTTCTGTCACAGAACACTCACCTCCGGACCCACAGAGGTGCAGCTGCAGATGGCCAGGCGCGTCGCAGAGGTCGGAGGAGCCGAGTATCCCTCCATGCCCGTGAGGAAGTCACAAACACAGCAGAGGAACAAGGGGAACAAATAATTCATGCGGATTTGCAAATGCCAGAGAGGCAGATGGTGTTAGCAGAAGCCTAAAATCCCCAAGAAGAGGCCCAGGACAATGTGACCAACCCCAATGAACACAGTGCGATCGCCTGCTCTAATCGCAACGCAAAAATGTCACGCTTTGGGGAATCAGCCTCCTCATTCTACTCTTAATGAAGATAAAGGAAGTACAGAGTCTTAATTTATATCTTAAACCGAAGGACAGTATGTGCCATAGACTGATTCATATAACATCATTCTTAAGATAATTCTGACTTTCTAAAGCACTGTGTCGCTCCATTGTGAAGAAGTTACTGGCAGTGAAAGCTTTGATGGATGGCTGATATGGGACACGACTTATCTAAATTTGAATTTGATTGTCCTACTTAATGCTATTGTGTCTCTAAAGAAATCAAAGCTACACATAAGTATTAATGTTGCCCTGCTCTGAAATTCAGGGAGGATTAAATATAGTTCCATCGGGGACAGTGAAAATGACTGTCCTGTTCTTTGCACAGTGTCACAACCCCAAATAACCCAGCTGTCACCCTCATCAGCACTGTTCTCCCACAACCATGTAAGAAATATAAACCTCCACATGACTGACCCTAAGCACGGCACTAAACACGCTCATGGTTTCTATCTGAGGTCGTAACACATGTAACTCAAGCATGGCGTTAGCAGGATACTTACACGGGACAGTGAAAACTTACAAACAAACAGGAAGTACATCGAGCTGAGGCAGTGGTGTTCATAAATACTCACTGGATGAAAAAAGAAAACATTCAGCTAATGTTTCTGATACACACAACAGAAAAAAACGGCAAGCAATGCAGATGGTACTCGTTTTCGGGCAGAGGGCAAATTCTACAGGAAACGATTCACTATTTGAGGATTTACCTGACCATTTTGAGACCGATTGGTACAATAAGCTAAGAGTTAGAAACGTCTTATATTTCTGCATCTCAAAGCACAATATCAGTATCCAGCTGTGCTATCTGTTACAGGTGATATCAAGTAACATGTAAGTCAAATCTTACCACGCCAGGTCCAAGTCAAACCCAAAGTGAAAACAGGCAAGTCTCGAGTCAAGTCATAAGTCAGGATAGTCTAATACCAATTCAAGCTCCGAGTCAACAAACCAGTGTCTCAAGTCAAGTCATAAGTCAGGATAGTCTAATACCAATTCAAGCTCCGAGTCAACAAACCAGTGTCTCGAGTCAAGTCATAAGTCAGGATAGTCTAATACCAATTCAAGCTCCGAGCAACAAACCAGTGTCTCTATGATTTGTTGACTCAAGACTTGACTTGTTAGACTATCTTGACTTATGACTTGACTCGAGACACTGGTTTGTTAACGCAGAGCTTGACTTGTTAGACTATCTTGAGTTATGACTTGACTCGAGACACTGGTTTGTTAACGCAGAGCTTGACTTGGTGTTAGACTCTCTTGACTTGAGATTTGACCCGAGACTTGCCTGTATCCACTCGGGATTTGACTTGGACCAAGAGTGGTAAGATTTGACCAATTTATTATTGACTTGTTCCCACTCCTGCTATCTACTGTCTAATGTTGTGTAACATGCTGCAGGCCCACAACATTAAACTAAAATGAAACTAAAATGTGTTCAGCGAATTGCTTACAAAATACTGTACATTCCCTTACCTTAGCATACATGATTAGGGGGTACGGTGCTTTGATTATGATATTTTATTTAAAGGCTGCTTGGTGTTGCTTTCTGAGCCGTGCATTTTTCTGTTGCTGCTGCGGTTGCCTAGCTACAGCCATCGGAAACACCAGTATGCTTATGCATCACAGGTTCATGTGTGACATGTACGGAAGGAGAAGCAGACGAACGGCAAATAATTCAATGATGTCACCCTGTAATAGGGGATGGAGGCACTGGGGACACACAGGTGAGGTGACTCTATCTGCGGTTGTCAACAGGCAAACTGATATTTTATGTGGCGCCTGCATTGAAGAAACTTTTAAGACTGAAATGGAGCCGCGATACTAGATTAGCAAATCTGAGCAAAGATGGAAGTCGTTTCAGAGCCATTTTCTTGAAAAATAGCTTAATCCATATGCACCAGGCCAATCAATGGGGGGAAAGTCCCTGGGATATTAAATGTGGTGGTGATGAGTCCAGGTCTTAATGAAACTGTCAAGGGGAGATCATTCCAAATGGGGTTCACGCACACTGACCTTAAGGCATCGCTAATGGTGCTGCAGCAGATGAGTGCAATGCCTTATTCATGTATTTATTTATTTATCTATCCATCACAAAAGTGTCGTTCGTTCTAATGTACATGGGTGCTGTAGCGGTTCATTGATCAGCACTGATTCCCCCTGTGGCTACATGGTTTTTCTTATGGGTCTCTAGGGTTTTTGAACTAGTGTCTCTAAATTGCTCTTAATGTTCAAGTGAGTGTGAGGGACTGGCATCCCGTCCAGGGTGTCCCCTGCCCTGTGCCCTGTGATGGACTGGCATCCCGTCCAGGTTGTCCCCTGCCCTGTGCCCTGTGATGGACTGGCATCCCGTCCAGGGTGTCCCCTGCCCTGTGCCCTGTGATGGACTGGCATCCCGTCCAGGGTGTCCCCTGTCCTGTGCCCTGTGATGGACTGGCATCCCGTCCAGGGTGTCCCCTGCCCTGTGCCCTGTGATGGACTGGCATCCCGTCCAGGGTGTCCCCTGCCCTGTGCCCTGTGATGGACTGGCATCCCGTCCAGGGTAGTTGTGGAAGTTGGATGGATGTATGTATGGATGTATGTATGTATGTATGGATGGATGGATGGATGGATGTATGTATGGATGGATGTATGTATGGATGGATAGGGAACAGGGAAGGTGCAGAGCCTCTTGGCCTCTGGGTCGACCTGAACACCTCGCTAGGTTTGCCGCCTCCATCGTTTACTGAGAGGCCAGCAGTTCAGACATGAAGGAATCAAAAGCGACGTGCATCACCGCCGTGTCACACAGGTCCGCTGGCAGGTTTAACGCATCAGCGAGTTCTCTGTACGAGACGCAGAGATGCTGCCTGATACTGACATCAACATCGTGGAGGTGACCTGAGGATCCTTGGAGGCGTGACAGCATGGATGCATTATGTTTGGGCCACTCCAGGAGACTGGCCAACCCAGCCGGGGAAGCAGCGAAACTGCATTACTGGGGAAGTTCTCAGTCATTCCCTGACTTCGGACTGGCAGCTGTCATGTTGGAAGCCGATGTGCTTCTTTGACCTGGTCTCCTCTGCCAGTAATCTACCCCTGCCCCCCCCCCCCCCCCCCCCCACAAACACACACTTCAGTCTTTCCCTTTGCTACACCAGGGACAGCAGGGGAGAGAAAAAAGCAGCGGCTAAGACGTTCCAAGTTCATGTTTCAAACCTTAATAGCTATGTGTACATTATCCAGTGACATTCCTACCAGTGTGCCTTCTCCAGTGACATTCCTACCACTGTGCCTTCTCCAGTGACATTCCTACCAGTGTGCCTTCTCCAGTGACATTCCTACCACTGTGCCTTCTCCAGTGACATTCCTACCAGTGTGCCTTCTCCAGTGACATTCCTACCAGTGTGCCTTCTCCAGTGACATTCCTACCAGTGTGCCTTCTCCAGTGGCATTCCTACCAGTGTACCTTCTCCAGTGACATTCCTACCACTGTGCCTTCTCCAGTGACATTCCTACCAGTGTGCCTTCTTCAAACCATTGTGGCAAGAAATAAATGATAACAAGAACAGCAAATAACATTAATCAGTAAACAGACAATGGTACATGCAGATAAAGAATACAAAAGTGATCTGATGTCAAAGTACAGTCTCCCTGTAGCCAACCAGCAGAGATTTATTAATCAAGAAAACCTTCTGTAAGTCATGGAACACTGTATATTGGGTAGGACTGATTCTTGTGTTTTGAATAAAAAATCCTTGAAACAATGTGAAATGTTGCTTTGTTGTGTGGATTAATGAATTCACAAAGAGACATGAAACCCTCTTTCTCTCAGCGGGGGCTTTTTGAAGTTATTTTAATGTTCTTATGCTGCAGGAAAGCATCATTTTTACTGATTAGGCTCCCCTTCAAGCAGAGCATAAGTGCCCGAGTACTGGCTAATTCTAAAGTGTGAGATCTTTCCTGCTAACAGTACACACTCCAGTGTCAAAGGCACCCTTATTCTATCTGTTCTGTTGTTTGATTTTAAAGAATGTGCTGTAGCTAGGATTTGTACTGGCTTAAATGACTAATAATGATAACTATGTTTTGCATCATCAGAGACATGCAAGTTAAACTGTTAGAATTCAATAAATATGTAAAGTTTTGGGATGAAAAGCATTCAGATTCTGTTTGTTTTATATTTACATTAATGATGACTCACTTTTTGCTGGTGTAACACAGGCCAAAATATTCTGCTTTCATTCCTTTCACAGTTTTTCTCTTATTATCCTGGCAGCAAAACAAATGACACGAAACTCAGATCTCGTCTGTTTGATGTTCACACATCAGTATGTAAATATTTTCTTCATTCCATTCATCCATCTTCCAACTGTTCATCCTAAGCAGGGTGATGGGGGGGGGGCTGAGCCTTTCCCTGGCAGGATGGGGTAGGAGGCTGGGGACACCCTGGGCAGGATGCCGGCCCATCGCGAGGCACACACACACACACACACATGTAGGGTAAACATATCCTTATGGGGACCGCTCATTCATTTCAATGGAAAAAATGCTAACGTTAACTATGACAACCTTAACCCCTACCCTGCCCTAACCATAACCATAAGTAACCTAACAAAATACAAGAGTTTTTGCATTTTTAGTTTTTTCATAGCAGTCACCGATTTTCATAGAATAGAGTTTTCCCTTATGGGGACCAGGAAGTCCCCCTAAGTTGACAAAACCGGATATTTATCACGTTATGGGGACATTATGTCCCCATAAGGATAGGTAAACCCGCTCGCGCACACACACACACACACACACGCACACATCTACCCAGCTCTAACCTTCATGAGAATTTTGACATTTTTACTTTTTTGATTGCATTCACAGATTTTTGTTGTCCCACGACGTCAGAAAAACAGGTTTTTATTACATTGTGGGGAACATTTGGTCACCAAAAAGTAATGTAAACCCAATCCACACGCCCACAGACACACAGACACACACACACCCCTCTTCCTGTAAGTAATTGGGAGGAAACCAAGCTCCTAAATAACTAAATAAAATGTCAAATAATCTCATGGTTGAAATAAAAGAGCTGAGTAACCAAATGAGTAATAATAGCTAACAGTTTATGCATCTGACAAAGTCACTCACCAGTCAGCATGTCATTACTCTGCAAATCCTCTTTGCCAGCTACATTTTCCCAAGCAGTGCAGTGGGTGTATCGCATTAGCGATCCTAAAACCAATCAATTTTCCTTAATCAATCAATATAGTCAATCAATCAGTCAGCGGGACTTTGTGCAGCTCACTCTGTCAAGCAGAGTTCCCTCAAAGAACTTTGACAGCTGGCAGTATGCGGTAGCAGGGATATAAAAAGGTAAAAGCTGAAAGAGTGATGTGGCTGTTTCCCAGATGTATGGTGTGTTAAGAGGGAACCGGCAGATCGCAGCACTCTGACCCAGAGGAGCTGGACCTCTGCCCAGTGAAAGCAGAACAGCGGAACAGGGAAAAGTTTCGGGTGCAAATTAAAGAAATGTCACTGTAATAGTTGCCATGTATCTGACCTATTTTTCCTGCCTTAGTGTAATGTGTGGAATATGTTTCCAAAAACTCCACAAAAGTTCACCCTGGGGCGGTATTAAAATATGCATAATCTGCTAGTTAAAGTTAGTTCACACAGCTTCTCATGTTTGGACTGATTCTGTGTGGTTTAGATAGAATTAGACGTGAAGTTCGAGAATAATAACACGTCTTCTTTATTTCTTTATTGACTTAACAAAATTAGCTGCAGCTGATGTTGTATAACCGTCCAACAAGCTATTTATGAGGCTACTTGTTAGCAAAATCTTAAATTAAATATACGGAGTATTGGGGTTTAATAATGTTTTAATGTAGCTGTGTTTTTTTGCCACTGTCAAATAAATAAGCACATCAAACACACACACACACACACACACACACAGACATCCATAATGTTACATCACTACAAACTAAAAAATAACAAGTGCATTTAGCAGTTCAGTCTCAATGGGCCTTTGGGCTCCTGCTAGGATCTACTGCTTCACACACGAGGATAAGTTCCTTAAAAGTCTCGCTGTCCTTCAAACAGACTGTTATTTGAGGGATGTGACTTTTTTGTTCAGCCCAATGCCTTTAAAGCATTTTCACAATTAGAGATTTTCAGAATTGAGGAATTAGCTAGATGGATATATAATTACAATGATCAAGCGATTCAAAGAGCATTACTGTCTCCAGTCTATTAAGTTAATCATCGTCCCCAATTGTTTTGCCGTTATTAAGAAATAATTGCAGTCGTTAAAATGCCGGACATGAGGAGAAAGTGGCCCACAGCGCCCCCTGCCTTCGTAAGCACGCACTCATCCCTCGCGATTGGCTGCTGCGTCTTCTTTCGAGTGCGTCGGAAGGTGAGTCGCAGTTTTACATCCTGTCATCCGCAGCTGCCGTTTCTGACCGTGGCAAAGAACTGCAGCCTTTTTTATTTGATAAGTAGCTCCAGTTACTGTGTTCCGTAAACAAAGACGCCTCCATCCTGCAATGCGTACCTAACTGGCCCCAAAAATCACACCAGTGTGGCATGTACTGTCAACTGTAAACTGTCAACTGTAAACTGTCAACTGTAAACTGTCATGAAGACCAAAACTCAGGGACACATTTTGTTTAAAAAAAAAATCACTCTCAACATGCCTGAAGTTTAACAGGTTTCCCTGCTGGAAAATGTCCTTTTATTTGATTTTTATATATATTATACATTACATATATAAGTTAAAGCTTATGTAGACTTCTGTTCATCTCATAACTTTAGTTAGTTTTCCCAAAAAAGTTTCAGTCATAGCATTGATAGACTTTGGCAAACATGTAGAATTAAACGTATTTGAAGACCATTTTGAGTTCCACATTTGGTCATGAGATGGGACAAAAATTGCAGAAATATGGTGTCATTAAATACATTGTAATGCTTCCTATTATCAAAGAGCACTAATTACACATTCATAATCCATGAGAAGATGAGTGATATGAGTTCACATGATTTCCGTATATAAGCAGGCAATACATTTACCAGAGAAAAATGCATGCAGTGTATTTACATCATTGTACTGATATTTGCGATAGCAGTAGTAGCTCAGTGAGTGCCCCCCAGCACTGAAGGTGAGCCGTGGTGGTCCAGTGAGTGCCCCCCAGCAGTGAAGGTGAGCCGTGTTGGTCCAGTGAGTGGCCCCCAGCACTGAAGGTGAGCCGTGGTGGTCCAGTGAGTGGCCCCCAGCGCTGAAGGTGAGCTATGGCGGTCCAGTGAGTTGCCCCCAGTGCTGAAGGTGAGCCGTGGCGGCTCAGTGAGTGCCTCCCAGAGCTGAGGGTGAGCCATGGTGGCCCAGTGAGTGCCCCCAGCACTGAAGGTGAGCCGTGGTGGTCCAGTGAGTGACCCCCAGAGCTGAAGGTATACAATAATTCTGCTCTCCTCAAACTATGCAAACAATTTTCCAAAACTTAGGATCTGTCATCCAAAAGGTCACTCGCTTATAGAACTAAAAACTTTAATTGAATCATTCTATTATTTTTTTTTTCTAGTGAACCCTTCGTAATGAGAAATTTTTACATTTCAAACTTTTTTTGTTTTTTTTTTACTTCAGAGAGCATTGATGCAACTTCAAAGGAAGAAAATCAGACCATGAACAGACTTACAGTCTGTATTCAAGGCTAACTTGCTATATTGGCTGAGGTCCTCGGGAGCAGGAAGAGGACACTGTCACAGTAGGAGATATTGGCAGCCGTTCTATTTACATGTGCTTCACTTCACTAACTCCACTGTGGAAAAAGCTGACTGACAGCTTAATAAAAAGACGACATTCCTCTCCTGTAATACTGCTTAGATGCACCCAAGGAACCGGATAGGGAAACTGTATCGGGGCTGCATGCAACAATACTGCAAGCCGCACGATCGAGTTGAAATTCCGTCTTTCAAAGAATGGTGCAGATTCGGCTCTTGTTGAGGGCAGAACCCCCCAGCTGGGGTGCTCCAGAATGCCAGCCTCTGGCCACACCCTTGCCCCATCCATTGACTGCCCTGACCAATCAGAAGCAGGGTGTCACACCTTTCAGCCTGTAAGGTGCCAGCGCTCATAAAGTGATGGACGCTGCTGCCCACTTGGGGTCCCAGCTGGTGAATTCTGATGACGATAAAAAACCAAAGGCACGTGAGCCTTTGCTGTTCTGACGAGGAGCAAGTTCTGTGTCTGGTGGAGATGAAGGAGCAAATAATTCCCAGGCTGCCGGCTGGTCGGCTATAGATGGCTTTAAACTCCACACTCGAGTTTGGAGTAAACGAACCTTCACTCACTTTGGCCCTGTTCCTCGCATCAATTACCTGAGCCGTGCAGCTTTTAGTCTTCAGACATGTAACTTTCCTGGGGTCATTTTTCAGGTTCCTGAGACTCGCAGTGCTGACAGTGTGTGCCTGGACATAATAGATTGTCGCCACAAAACGCCTGAAATCCTCCTCACAAGTGTTTAATTTCTGCTCTAGTAAGCAGTCTAAGCTGATCTGAAAAGTTAAGGCTGCTCTGTGGTTTGCTACTAAAGGACACGTAGCAGATGTGAAGCTCGTTACACTGCAGTGCGCCTTCGAGATTGCTCTTCACGTTCAGTAGCCATTCTTCGTGAACCTCTTCATATCACAATGGGCGCCTGCAAAATGAACTACACAGCTGACAATTTTTACTCTTTTTCCCTGTAAAATGACAAAAACAATCATCTCACAATCTTCTGGTGTCTGATCTCATGTACCTCTATGAATCTGACGTTAAAAAAAAAAGTTGAGAGCTTGGAAAAAAATGATAAGCTGTTGTCTCTAGAGGGCTTGAGGTCTAATTAAAATGTGACTGTCTGGCATGTGGAGCAATAACCACGTCGTCCTGCCAGTGACATTAACTGGGGGGCTGATTGAGGAGCCCTGCAGATGGCAGTGCAGATGAAAGACACCGAGGGCATGTAGCTGTCGCCACTCCTTGCACAGACCTACCGCCGCACGCTGACAAGAACCCGTCTCCGTCATTTGGGTTCTAAAAGTTCTGTTACCTTCATGTGCATTTGCTGGATTGCTGCCTTTGGAGTCTCCGTGTGAAAGGAGACGGCAGTGGTGATGTGGTTTGTTTAGAGGTTCCACCTTTCCGCACTTCTGGCCGGTCTCGATGTACTTAGATCGTGGCATTTTTTCATACTGATATTTAACTGAACTCACTAATTCTATGAGATGTTCCTTTAAAGTACTCACACAACTTTAATTACATATAGTTAGACAAAGCTTTCTGTATCTACCTTTGTATCCCACAGAAAAGTTGGGAGAGGGCTCTTTTAGCATTTCCATTTAACAAGGCATTAAGAGAAAAAAACTTTAAGAATAAAGACAACAGTGCCCCCTAGTGAGCAAAAGTGTAATGTCAGGGCAGACTACCACAGACTATTTGCGTTGCTTTTACTTTAACTCTTACTTCCTCCTTCCTTGATTTCAGTCAGCCATCATTCATGCCATGGATTTTGCTGGTGGAAAATAACCCCAATGGCATCTACATTGGCCATTTGGTGGTTTTCCTTGATCATCGTCTCCCTTTTTTGTATCCCACATTACACCATGATGGCTATAACGTAACTATTTGAAGTTGCTAGGCTGTTTTTATCCTTAGTCTGCTGTGTAGTTGCATTGACATAGGGTTACAATAATATAAAATAAAATAGCAGCATCTTATGTGGTGGTCTAATGGATAAGGGAACACACTTGCAATTGAAAGATTGCTGCTTTGAATCTCTGACCAGCATGGTACCACTGAGCCTTATCTAAGCAAGGTACTGCTCCCTGGGTTAGGGTTAGGGACAACTGTCAGGTAATACCGACACTCTGAGTAGCTTTGTCAGCAAAGAATGTACAAGAGGCTACAGTGACGATATGAGTGGGGTACATTTAGACCCGTGGGTGCTGCAGTGCGTGCCAGTGTCTACTGCCTGATGATTGAGTCCTGTGTTGCAGGGTGAAAGCAGAGTTTCCCCAGGATTTCTCAGTGACCACATTAACCTGTCAGTCCCTTTAAAGCATCAGTTTTTAGTTTCTTGCAGGCCTGTGTGTATAGTGAACTTGTCTTAGCCAGTTATTGATAGTATGCCATAATATTACTCTAATTCAGTGTCATATTGATAAATACTCCTGATGAGTAACTCCTTTCCTTCCACAACCACTCATCACCTGAGAAATGAAGCATCTTATCTGAGCTTGTGCCATAATCCTTGGCAGACGTCGCATCGCATAGCCCACAAAAGGGTAACTATCATTTATTATAAGGTAATTGGAACCACCATGAACTTTTACTCTCTCATCATTCTAACTAATTCTGTTTTTTTTTGTGATGACACAGGACGTCCGTGCACCCAGTACTGGGAGACGCCATGGTAGCATTTCACTGCCGCCACTGACGGCCAAGTTCTGTGTCCAGCCCTCATACAATGTTATAACAACTCCTCACAACTCATTTCCTCACAAACAGATTACAAAAGCTCTAGGAAGATTGTGAAGATTGTGTGGATGTCCTCATATCCTGGCTCAAGAAATGATGCCCTCTAGGCCGTAAGCCTGGTTCATACTTCACTGTTCCGCAGGTGCTTTTGGGTTGGGAACGATCGTGCGCACAGCGGCTTGTGTTCATGCTGTTTGGCCACGGACGCAGGTGGTTGTGGTCGGTGCATGCACGCAGCAGAGATATTCCACCACTGCCAGCAGAGGGCAGATGTATTCTTGCAAACACAGATACAAACACTCTAGTGAAACTGGTAAACTTTTTATTAACAGTTCTAAAGTTGTTAGCCAAGGCTTGGGTGGTATTAAGCTAGCATATCGTGGTGTTTTGAAAACCTTTCAACAAAATTGTGTACGACCCCCCAAGGACACACACTGCCACCAGCACTCTGGTGCAAACCCCTGTTGACGAAATTTACATCACCTCACCTAGTGCACCACCAAAAATATACATGGAAAAGTGAAGTAATTGTCCTTAACAAATAAAAGTAGAGTTTAAAAAGAGTCTGTCATTAATTTAAGCTTTCAGAAGGTGGATGGTCAAGTCCTCTCCTTTAAAAAAATGTTTAAACATTAGATCAACCGGTGATCAACCAGTTCTCTAAAAGAGCTCAGAGGTACATCTCATGAACCTTCATTTGGCATGAATATATTGACAGAGTGCAACACAATGTTACAATTTGACAATGGAAGAAAGAGGAAATCAACAGGGTGAACAGCCGGTAAGAAGATGAGGAGTAAGGCTGCGTGGTGGAAGGGCAAGGAGGCAAAACAGAAGAGGCAGAAGAGCCCAAGAACAGAGGCACGTTCCTGATGAAATAAGGGCCACAATTGTGGATCATTTCCTCAGTCATGGCCGAGGCTGGTCAAAGGGTGCGGGTGAATATGAGAGAACAACCGTGTCAATTATTTAAAGGTTTCATAGAGACAACAGGTATGTAATCCAACTCTCAGCACTGTACTGTAATACTGTACACTTACTGCGATGCTTCATGTTACAGTATTCCACTTGCATTTTATAGTATACAGTAAATTTACTTTATACAGCTACATACCGGACATATACTGCACCACACATGTAAATGTATGCTTATTTACAGTGTGTACTGATGAAATTCATATTTCATACAGAAAAAGTACAACTTTGTACATTTTCCCTCGTTGTCATCAAAACCTTAGCTCTAGTCTCCATTGGAAAATGCCTACAGAGTGACAAAGTGGCTGAGCATTTTGACCATCATGTTTGCGAATGATGACACAAGGACTTGTCATTCTGGTGGCACTGACAAGTTCACTGACATAAATATTTATTTTTGAGGGATAAACTAAAGATTTTGTGAAAGTTATTGGCTTTTGCAGGTAATCAGTCCATCATGTGGTGCTGTTTGTATGAATTCTTTTGAGAAATGCACTTAATGTTTTTCAAATGTTAAGGATGATTAGAGGAATGTACCAAAGCAACTGAGAAAACCCATAAACCTGGTGAATTACCTTCAGGGTGTAGTTTTGATGGTTTGAACAGAAGATGGCAGTGCCGGACAAATACGGGGATTTTTAAAAAGTTACATTAAGAATGGAAAACACTGCATATCTCCATTGGATTATACCCACAAACCTGAATGTACTCAGAATGTTGAAATCGATTGTTATATTTAAACAGGTTGCTTTTCAATATTTAAATTCAGGATTTGGGGAGCTAAAATCAGAGGCTAGTGAAAAATGAAAATACATATTAGGTATTGAAAGTTCTTAGGAAATGTGAGGAACACAGTTTTTTTTAGTCATTTACCCAAATTTTATTTACATATAAAACAGCTTTAAAAGCCTCTACCCACGTCCCCTTCAGATGGCTGTGACTGTCCCAAAGATGTTCCCATTGATTATATGTCCAGGCACTATGGGATTTGCATGGTATCACGTGATATTTTTGTGGGCCGCCTATAGCGTTTCTGGTAATGGATCCCCATGATATCTCCTCTTCCTGGATAAGTGGGCATTTAAAATCACAGGTAAACACGAATATCGGCAGAGGTTCTTTGCAGTCTTTGTCGATTTTTGTAAAGTGTTTGACTCAGTTGACAGAGTTGCCCCGTGGGACATCCTGAGACTTCGCAGGATCCCCCCGAAGTTACTGAGCGTCATGGTCGGCCTGTACACTGGTACTGTGAGTGCTGTGCAGAGTGGAGGGAGAACGTCTCCATTCTTCCCAGTTGATTCTGGGTTCACCAGGGGTGTGTTCTGGCTACTACTCTGTTCAATGCATGAATGGACTGGATGTTGGACAGAGTTGTGGGGTCCAGCGGTTGTGAGGTATTTGTTTGTGGACAAAGTTTTACTGATTTTGACTTTGCCGACGATGCTGTGATCTTCGTGGAGTCGATGGAGGCTCTGATTGGGGCTCATAGAGACTGAGAGAGGAGTCTGAGTGTCCTGGATGATCCAGGCATTTAATGACTTCTTAGGCACAACCATCAGTAGTGTGTCTGTCTGCAGGGCAGAATGTCGACCTTGTCGAGAGATTTACCTACATCAGCAGTGACATTCATGTCTCTGGTGACTCTTCCTATGAAGTCAGCAAACGGAGTGGGAGAACATGGGGGGGGGGGGTTGGGGGTCATGAGGTCACCGGAAAGGGGTGTGTGGTGCTCCTGATATCTTTGCAAGAGGACAAAGGTCCAAGTCTTTAGAGTCCTGGTGCCACCTTGTCTTGCTGTATGGCTTTGAGACATGGACACTATCCAGGGGGCCAAGACAAAGACTGGACTCTTTTGGTACTGTGTCTCTTCGGAGAATCCTTGGGTACCGCTGGTTTGACTTTGTGTGGAATGAGCGGTTGCTAGAGGAGTCCTGAATGAGGTACATTACCTGCATTATGAGGGAGTCCCGAATGAGGCACATTACCTGCATTATGAGGGAGTCCCGAATGAGGCACATTACCTGCATTGTGAGGGAGTCCCGAATGAGGCACATTACCTGCATTATGAGGGAGTCCCGAATGAGGCACATTACCTGCATTGTGAGGGAGTCCCGAATGAGGCACATTACCTGCATAGTGAGGGAGTCCCGAATGAGGCACATTACCTGCACTGTGAGGGAGCGTCAGTTACGGCACTACGGCCATCTGGTACGTTTCCCTGACGGTGATCCGGCTCGCAGGATCCTCATTGAGGAAGTCCCAAGTGGCTGGACCAGGCCGAGGGGACGCCCACGTAACACCTGGTTGTGGCTGATGGCCATTTCTGGAGGGTGGGACTGGACCGTGTGTCTGCCTGGGGGGGCCGCCAGGCGGGATCCCAAGGAGTTTTGCCATGTGGTGGGTGTGGCAATGCGCTGCATCAGTGCATGCTCCCCACCCTGCCCTGACTAACATACATGGTTAGAAAGACAGATTATTCTAATATTAAGCCCCAGTTGAAGCCATGGTCCCATATTTGTAGCGTTTGTCGGAGGTCTCAGTGGGAAGCTGGACGAGCCTCCTTGAAAGCTGAAATCCTCTGTCACCTGTTCCTCCAGCAGGCATCCCAGTGTCTGGCTGCCAGTAAGCTACCTGTGGCTCTTCCTGTACCACTGAGGCAAAAAAACAGCAAGTTTGTCTACTAAATCGGTGCGGTGATTTTATTCAGTCAAAGCTGGCTTGCTGTAAAGACTAAAGACTTCTGTTTTTCTGGAAAAGCTATGTACTTTTCACAAACCATTTCTAATCTTCCTAGAGTGACCTACATTTATGTTGTCACTTTAGTTTTAGGCTATTTTAGGTATTACAACTACTAATAATAACAGTATAATTGTCGCCATTGTCGTCGTCGCTCCCATCAGCAGTGATCTGGAACACTGGGGATCTTAAAACCTAAAAGATAAAAAGCAAACTATCCAGTTCTAGATGAGACGGTTTTAAGTAACAATGTTTCAATAACAGGAATCTGATTCATCTGAGCTTTTGTGTGCATAATTGTCATTACTCTGTCTCAGTTTCGTTTAGGTTACTTTGCGTCATCCATATGATACCTAGCGGAAAGGAGACTTTATGGGATCGCTGACGTCTGACTAGCAAATGATATCTTCAAAAGGACCTTATTCATCATGTTCGTGTTCCCCCTGTCACCGCTGCAGTCTCTTGTGGATGTCGAGAGAGTTGAGAGGTGAAAACAGACAGACCTTTGGGAGGGCGGGCTGAGTGGAAATCCTCGGATGTGCTGTTTTTGCTGAGATTAATATGCACATCTGCTATTAATATGCACTGTTTAGTGCGAGAGACACGTTTGTCAATAACACAGCGTATGTTAACATTTTAAGTTTCCTGTGCAAAATAGAAATACTTCCCACAGTCATATTTCATAAAATTTCAGGTCATGCTTTGTATAAATATCCTCATCTCGTGTGATGTCTCATATGTAGAGATATAAACCTATTTTGTTTTTGATTACATTATGTAACTGTTCAATAATTTCAGGGGTCACGTGAAGTTCTAATATGGATTTCAGTTTTTTACATGCCATGTACAGCATATGATCACGGACGTGAGGGACATTATAATTAGCGTCCTGCAAACGGCTCATTTTATGAGCAGATTTTCGTCCAGCATCACACGCATTTCTAAGATGGAGCTAAGAGCATAAAACAGAAAAGCTTACATGAGGAAGTACCCTGTGGCTAATGAAGCTCATAATTACTGTTATTTATAAGTATATGTTAATATCCTGGAATAGAGCGTCCTGGACGGATATACTGAAAGTCGATTTCCGGGGCGATCACGTGTCATTTTTAATGCGCTACAACAGTAAATTAACGCTGTATTGTAAAGTGTGATGATGAAGATGATGATGACGGCGACGATGATGATAACGTCATTCATTGTCACACATCCGATCATTTTCAAACGATCACATCAGATTTCGCCAAACCTGTTTCATTGTATTTCCCCGCAATTCTTATTGCAGTTAAAATGCTCTACTGCATCGAAAAGTGAACAATACTGTCCTTGTATAACAAAGTTACATATTTATATTATAGCTATATAATTAAAAAATAGAATTACCCGGATTATGTTAATTATTGTGTTATGTTAATATTAACATTAATCAAACTCCCAAAAACCATAAGAACAAGAACAAACCATAAATCGGTGGGGCTGCTATTTCATATATATGTTTAGTAAAAGGCAGTTTAAGGAGGCGATCAAAGGCGAGAGGTGCGGGGAGCGGAGCGAGCGGACCTCCTCATGCCTCCATCACGGCCCCACACTCGCGATCCTGCCCGGCACCGAAAGGGACGTGATTGGCGGCGGTGCGGAGGAGGAGGAAAGACGGCGACGCACACAAGAACAGGCGCTCCATTGGTTGCATCTGCATGGTACCAACAGGGAGGCTGAGGAATTGCCATCCTGATGTAGTATTTCTCTGAATAGACGGCCAGGATCCCGCTGTCCCCTCCTCCCTTTACCTGGATATTGTACGTTGGCGAAGATGGGCTTCAAGACTAGAGTGAAGTATGTCAGTCATGTTTGGATTCTAACGCTTGGCAGAGGAGTATGATTCACAGACAGGTGGTGTTATCCCAGGTAAGCTGTCTTTGTCGATGGTGTGCATCGTGCAGAGAGACACATTGCCCGAGCCGCCAGCGGATCTGCGGCCATCCTGCGGCGGCAGCACATCGCTATGCTGCGGCAAACAGACCTTCGCATGTTTTCCTCCTTGATAAAATATCAAAGCGCCGAACGATACATTTCAGTTATCCTCCATATCAGCACTTATTTACGATTTGTCGTACTGCTTGGTATTTGTGTAATTTAACCCGAAATAAAGCCTACATATTTCTTTGTGTTGTCGATAGATATGTAATCTACTTACAGTAATGGCCTCTCGCTTGCTGCCTTATAGAAAATGCATCGTAATCACCGTACCGGATCCTGTCTTTGCAGGCAAGCATGCAATATAAACATAGCTTGGAATTATGAGCTAAGGATTTTTAGCAATAATAATAATTATTATAATAATTTTAGTATTGTGCATTTTGGAGTACACACGGGCTGCACTGCGCGCATCCTCCCGCGGTCATACGCGGCGCCTCGCGCTGATGCCGTGACGTTTTAACGCTTTGCTGCTCGCCTCGCACCGCCGTACTGCACCATGCCTGTTCCGCCGCGGGCGGCGTCTCACCCAGCTCTCCCCCCTTTGTCAGGTCCCCCCCGCAGTGGAGCGGTCTCTCCATTCGGTGTAGCCCCAAGTAGCTCAGCGGCTTTCTGTGGGACAGCGGGCAGCATGTAACCCACCCCCGGCCGGTTCACACACCTTCCTATGCAAGGTGGGTTGGAGTTTGCGGATGTTCGGAAAATACTCCATGCTCTTCCCGGTTATTGTTACTTTATCATCAAAGTGTTATATATGAAAGTGTACTGATGAGCAGTAGAGTCCAGTTTTACATATTACGGTAATATAGTCATTGTGTAGTACTTATTAAATTGTTGCGAATAAAGGATTTAATCTAAAATGTAAGATAACTGAATATTTAGAGGTAAACCTATATGTGTAATTACATAAACTATACAAGAAAAGAATGTATAATATAAATGCTTCCATTGCTGAAAACAACCTGGAAATATCTACAAAATAAGTCTCTTTAGGTTCCAGGATTGTCCAGGCTTTTTAAATGAAGGCTTTCAGTGTTAAACATGCAGAATAAGCATCTGAATGGCATTTCAAAACCTGGCACTATGGATACCCAGCATGCACTGCGCGAAGACGCCGAACCCGCAGGGTGAAAAGCCAGTGTGGCTTGGCTCGCGCAGTTACTGCTTTCTAGCGTGCTGTGTGTCAGTCATGGCCTCAGATGTCACTGGAAGTACGAAAAATTGGCACGAAAAAACACAATATACACTTAATGTATAAATACTTTGGCTGGCTTTTCAGGTGTTTGAAGATTACCACTTTATTAATTGCACTAAGAACAACTCAACAGTTAATCGCTTATTCTGTATTTTTATTTTCTACATCTTACATGTAGTATGCATAATTAAAAAATGCTTTTGTTATGAAAATTCAGTTTTATGAGTGTTCTCCAAACGGTCTTTCAAATGGTGCTTCTTCATGACTCTGACCCAATAGGAAGTATCAAGTCACCTGAATACATAGTAAAGGTTAGTTATGGGTCAGGGTGATACATGATGTTTAATGATTGTAAATCTACACAGGATCTATAATTACAAAAAAAAAAATGTTTTGTACACTCTTAAAGTAGATCTTAAAGTAAATTTAGGTCACTTATTGGACATGAAATGTATATAGACTGTGTCGCACATACCACAAACCCATCCCCTGCATGTAGACTGTCGCGCATACCACAAACACATCCCCTGCGTATAGACTGTCACACATACCACAAACCCATCCCCTGGGGTTTGGCAAGCTTTTTAAGAATCAGCACAGCACTGCAGGTTCCACACGATTCACGTCCCTATTGTAGTGTAAATCGATGATTGTCTGCTAGAAGGTGGGATGTTCTGCTCATGATGAATATGGGGGGGGGGGGGGGGGGGGTCTGTCACTGTCCATGGAGTCCTGCCTGATGCTTCCACAGGGATGCTGGTTCTGGCTGACCCGGTTAATTAGCTACATGCATTCCTAATTATGAAGTTATATAGCTAAATAGGTTCTGGATGGAAAGGGTATCAGTATGTTTTTGTTGCTGTAATTATAAGTGAAGGTTACATGCATGTGTAGGTAATGGTTGTTCACCAGTCAGCCCCATCACTGTACATTTTCACCAGCACGTCATGAAGTGCATGCCCTCTGTGCCATCAGTCTGGATATTTACCAGCAGGTACTGATGTCAGGAGTACAGTACCTCCAGGTCCCAGCGTGTGTGCTTCCGTCATCACTGCCCTGGAATTTGCTAATAAATCATTCATCTCCTCAGATGCTCACTGGCTTTATTTGCAGAGTCCTTTGGTATTACATTCCTCCTTGAAACCAGACCTGAAATCATTACTGTCGTCACGCTCTGACATTTCCAGTGCTGGCCTGAGGGTGTTTTCCAGCCTAGAGCAGAAGTCCTGCTTAACTGACTTCACATTACATCTTTGGTCCTGTTTGAAAGCTGCAGTTCTGTGGAACTAAAGGTGGGCCTTTGCTGAAAAGGTAGGCCTTTGCTGAAAAGGTAGGCCTTTGCTGAAAAGGCGGGCCTTTGCCAATAAGACTTTTTGCAATAAGCCCTTCGCGTGTGTTACTGTCAAGGTCCTGCTTCCAGTCCTGGAATTTAAATATATGAACTATTGTACGCAATGCAGTCTTACTTCAAAAGCCTTCTGGTTTGTTGTATAGGTTTCATATCATACTGAGAACTCTGGTAAATGTCTGTGTTTTGTTTAAATGGATTGATTTGTACATAATAAGGGGTATTTTAAAGCGTATTTGGAACTCTGTGGACCAGTGTTTAACCAGTTATACCATAAGATGATCACACCCGCTTTAAGAGGGATGTTGGACACGCAGGGCCTTTTAGCAGAGGAACGATAACCCCCCGGTATTGTGATTTTTTGCGTTTTTTTCCCCTTGTGCCACATAAGGGGGCCTGAACTGTTTCCGGGAAACGTTCAGGAGGCTCCCAGTTGTGGGCGGCCAAACTGACAACTGTGGTAGAGTGAGGCGCTCCGTGTTGGCAGTGACCGTGTCACGGGCGCGGGTCTCGCTGGAAGAGTGACCGGCTGCTTATTGATTGCAGCTGAGGAGCAGGACGTCCGGAGGCAGAGCTGCTGCTGGCTGAATACACAGCAGGCCGCAGGAGACAGCAGTATTTGGTATGCACTGATACTCTTTGTATACCAGTAAATATGTAAATGCCGTTACTCATTACTCTAGTCTAAGCAATATGTTTACAGACTCTGGTTGATAATATACTTATAAACCTCAGTACATAGCACTCTTTTATAGGTAAGCAAAGAATAACCATTAACATCCATAATCACTGACGCAGTTAACTAATAACATATTTGTTGTGTGCTTTTATCCATTCTGGCAAAAACCAGTTCAAACATGAGAAGGTCGGTTGACTTGGTGATCAGCGGCACTGCAATGTGCTTAGTGACTGAATGGATCGTCCTGTTGGTGATCAGCGGCACTGCAATGTGCTTAGTGACTGAATGGATCGTCCTGTTGGTGATCAGCGGCACTGCAATGTGCTTAGTGACTGAATGGATCGTTCTGCTGGATACATGACCTGAAATGGATCTAGAGCAGGGATCCCCAGTTCCAGTCCTGTAGGGCCAGTCTGCAACACAGTTTGCAGATTTCACTGCTCAGACACACCTACTAAATTAATTAGCTGATTTATATGTGTTTGAACAGGGAAATCTGTGTTGGTTCTAGACCTCCAGGACTGGAACTGGAGAGCCCTGGTCTAGGGGTTGTTGGGCTTAGTGGTTTTGGAGACCGGGGTCTGGAACAGAGATCTGAAAATGTGCTTCTGGTGACAGAATGTAACCTTTGATTGTAACCTCTCATTCCTTGCTCTGAACGGTCAATTTAATCATGCCCTTTCATTGCAAATTCCTTTAAGTCTTTCGTAATTTGTTATGTAGTGATGCTGTTTTTACAGTGAAATTTAATTTGGACAAGTCAAATTTGGTATTTACAAAGACTAAAAAGGTTTTCCTTATTTCCGTCAGATGGAGAGAGCATGGAAAGGAGACTTTGTATATGTAAATGTTGTATGGTTTTGAGTGAGACATGCATGACAAAATATTTTGGACATTCCTCTGAAACGTGAAATGAAAACAGATAGATGAACTGAACGCCCAAGGAATGTTCCGGTGAAGCAGGACGTAATCCATTTAGCAGATGAAACGGGCCATTTCCAGCCAGCGTTTCTGTGCAAGTGCTTAATGAGCAGAAGCAGCCAGAGTAAATAAAGTGGTGCTGAAAATTACTACGCTGTCGAGTGGCGGGAAGCATCAGAAGCCTCCCTGTTTACGGCCGTGTTTAATTAAAAAAGCAGCCGCATGCATTGCAGCTGAGCATTAAGCAGGAGAGCGCAGTATGCTTGGAGCAGAGGGAAAGAGGGAGAGGGGGAGAGAGAGAGATAGAAAGAGAGAGAAGGAGAAAGAGAGAGAGAGTGACATTTAAAATCCCTTGTCACAAAAGCACATACGACATGAAATTCACAAAAAAATCACACATCCGCAAAAGCCAGAAATGTCATGCATTGTCACAATTTTAACACAAGGCCTTGATCATCACCAAGTTCACACCCCACCTAGGCCCATACAGTCGAGAAATCCTGCAGTACATGGGTCAGCAAAGAGTTTGCATGCTCACTCTGGGCCTCATTGCCACCAGCCACACCAGACTATGGGTCCGTCAATCCAGCCCCTCTCAGCTTATTCTCCTGAGTCATCCAAACTGCAAACTTGGCTTCATGTGGGTTCACACATATGGACGTGTAACATGTGGGGCTTCGCCATCTTGTCCAAGCTGAAAAAGAAAGAACTTGCGGCAACCCTGTCCCTAATCTGAGACATCCCAGTTCGGACTAAAGCCACTTTCACCCATTCATTCAGGAAGGAGCTCAAGTCCCTCTCAAACAAAGCAACGTTCCTCTCCAAATCCTGAAGGACGCTGCTACCCGCTGCCCTTGACTGAGCAGCATCCGGCTGGCTATAAACCCTGACCTGAACCTTACCCACATCCCACCAGGATGCCACATCCCTAAAGTGCCTCTTTTCCATCCTCAATCTTTCCCAGAACGCAGCAAAGCCCCTACAAAAACACCCATCAGGAAGCAACCTAGTGTCGAAGCTTTCTTTAAATCCCCGATGATCCTACCAAAACAGGAAAGATCTCGTGCAATATCCACATCAGGAACAAAAGGCAGCACATTCAAAACTGCAGTTCCCACACTTGGCGAGACCCACTCTCATCAATCAACCAATCGACTAAGTTCATGTCCTTCGAAAATAGCAGCACTGCCTTATTCCTACGAGATGCCAACATAATGCTATTGCATCCTACCTGCTGTCCCACACCTCAGAAGACGTCACCTCGGTGCCACAGCTCACACCCGACCCTGTGTCACGCCCATCAGAACAGGGCGCCATCACAGTGCATCAAAACAAGAAAACACAATCACGCAGCTGCAAAAGAAAATGATATATAAAATAAGACAAGATTATAGACAAGATTGTGTTGATTCACTGAAGTGTGACATGGCCCACAAATACTATATAATGTATTATGGAGAAAATGTCTAAGGAACTTCATTAGAACATGAGAATATTTATAAATATTTAAAGGCTCACTTTATGGGAGATAGCCATCGCTATGCTGCCATTGCTCTGTGGTTTAAATGGCATGCCAGTATGCCAGATATCCCAGTGGGATTTCTGCAGTACATGTAGCAGAATGCCATGCCTTGCTAAGTTTAGATACCTGCTTGTGGGAGTCTGCTGATGATTAGGAGGAGGAGAAGCAGGAGAACATGAACGTTGAGTTATATCTGATCGTCTATCTTGTCCAGCTAGAGCATGGCGCCTCCTGCCTGTATGGCAGATTCATATAACTGCTTTTTCTGAAGTACATTTTGAAGTTGGGCAGTCAGAGCTAAGCAGTCTGAAATAACAGCCCTTCCTCCATTTACGTTTCACGTCATTCTACAGTTCACAAAAGTCAGTATGTTTTTGTGGTTAAGGGTTATCCTAGAGAAGATGGTGTATGTTTAATTTTTGAGGCCTCTTGCAGTTGAAAATATTACTTTTGGGTAAAGGTATGCCTTTGCTTATGAAAACATTGATGAATGTAGCAATTGACAGTATGATATGTACAGCAGTACGTGAGACTTCAAGACAGCCTCACCATGAAAATCAGAGTGACTGGAGGGGTCTCTCCTTCGCCAATGAGCACGAGGCGGGGCGTGGATGTGCTTTGGAAGCTGTGGTTCTCTTAGCTTGCTGTCCCCGTTTGTGCAACCAGGGTCGTGTTCTCTTATTCGCTGTTTTATCACAGCAAACCCATTGCACACACAAAGAGCTGCTGTGGCCAAAAGCTGCTTCTGTTTCTGCTCCATTGTTTAACAGTTTTTCTCTTACTATAAATTTCCACCAGGAGCATAATGGGAAATAATCTCAAAAGGGATCTAGTTACAGTCGTGCAAATAGTGACCCTGTAAGGTCCCCAGCCTTCGCGAGATCAGTCTGTGACAAAAAACTCTGTGACTAATGACACATTGTCTTTAGATCTGAGAGGGTGTTCGACTTTATTGTTTAAAAAGTCTTTTCAGGGTTTTTCAAAGTCTTCTAGTGTATGGTTAGCTTTAGACTGTATCGGCTCTGTGAGGTGACTTGTGAACGACCGTGTTGCCTGGTCCCTGTTAGCTATGTGAGGATCTCAGGCTGTACTTTGTGACATGGTGAGATGAACGTTTGATGATCTGGACCACAAGCAGCTTGTTGTTTGAGTCTCGCTCTATGACTTCTTCACGCAGGTGGCTGAGGCTCTCACTAGTGAAACTCGGACACAACGAGATCACTTTGCCGTTGTCCCGTTATCCTGTTTTGCTCATGGCAGAAACGGAACATTCTAGGAAAGCTGCTTCCTGCTCGTTCAAGGTTCCCACATTCCAGGTTCATGCTCACTTGTGTGCTTAGGATGGTGTAAGGAAGCTCACAGCTAAGACACCATGGCTGCAGCCCTCGGTTCACACACAGGAACACAAATGACTGGCTGCCCCCACATTTCCAACGTTACCTCCAGGTGAAATATGAACCGGTTTCTGTGACGTTGCACCTGAAAGTGCATGCACAGAAACGGAGCTTGCTGTGTTGCCCTGGCCCCCGCTGCCACGACCTGGTTTACCCCCCTGCCCCTTGGCCCCCTCGTTCATTCGCTTCCTTCTCAGACGTGTTTTGCTTTCCTGTCTAACACTCTCTTGCAGGATTGGTCTCTATTTCTCAGACAGTGCATGTCCCCTGCCTATCTCTCTCCTGTCTGTTTGTCCATTTAATTAATTCATTTGTTTGTTTATTGTGCCTTCATGGCTTCTGGTCATGAAGATAGACTTACTTTGTGCTGGCCAAGCCTTACGCTTACTGATGGGTCCTGGATGATAAAGATTATCGGAGAGATGCACAGGTCAAATGAAACCTCCCCCACTGCATGGCTTATAGGGTCACTTACCTGTGTGCTTTTTGCTTTATTGCTGCAAACAATGTTACGACGCAAGAATTGCACGTGCATTAACACTGGATGCAATGCAAGCACGCCCCGAGAAAAAAACAGAGCCTGCTGTCTTGTTAAACTCTCAGCTTTGTTGGAGTAACTTCATGAACTCTTCCTTAGGAATTGATGTGCTTTCAGTTGGCCGGTCGTAATGCTGCTGCACCTCTGTAGTGTCAAGGTCAGTGTCCTTCTTCTGTACACCTCAAGTCACCCATCCCATCCCATCCGAGTTTCAGAGCCATTCATAATGGAATGTTCCGGAGCTCAGCTGCATCACCCTGCTGCCCGGGGCAACCCGCCCTCGCCTAACTGTCCCCTTTTCTGCTGCCCTGCCGTTCATTCGCTATACCTTCAGTCTCTGTTCATATTTCTCACCTCTGACCCCTCTACCCCCCACTCCAACATGGACCATGAAACTGAACACTTGGGATCTGCTGGAGTTGATTTGCGGGAATCGGCAGCGAGCATGAGCACAGTGGTGAGAGCATGTCCCCAGACTGCGTCGCGGTGCTTACATATCAGAGGGATTTGTTCAAAGGGCACTGCTGCAGTGCCACAGGGCAGACAGGATGAGGGGAGCAGAATATTGAACGTCGTACCCCATACTAAAGTCAAAAAATCACAAACGGCTGTTCAGGCAGTGACCTCCCTGTCGTAAACGGCTGCTCAGGCAGTGACCTCCCTGTCATAAACGGCTGTTCAGGCAGTGACCTCCCTGTCATAAACGGCTGTTCAGGCAGTGACCTCCCTGTCGTAAACGGCTGCTCAGGCAGTGACCTCCCTATCGTAAACGGCTGTTCAGGCAGTGACCTCCCTGTCGTAAACGGCTGCTCAGGCAGTGACCTCCCTATCGTAAACGGCTGTTCAGGCAGTGACCTCCCTGTCGTAAACGGCTGTTCAGGCAGTGACCTCCCTATCGTAAATGACTGTTCAGGCAGTAACCTCCCTATCGTAAACCGCTGTTCAGGCAGTGACCTCCCTGTCGTAAACGGCTGTTCAGGCAGTGACCTCCCTGTCGTAAACGGCTGTTCAGGCAGTGACCTCCCTATCGTAAACGGCTGCTCAGGCAGTGACCTCCCTGTCGTAAACGGCTGTTCAGGCAGTGACCTCCCTATCATAAATGGCCTGTAAATGCATGTATGTAACTGTCTTCCCGAAATGACTATTCTTGTCTTGCACACGCAGACACGGAGCGGGGTAGATGAGGGGACTTGGCACACAAGAGGATCGGCATGTTTGGTCAGAAAACTTCATAACAAAATGACTGTTTAGTCTGTAACCTCCTTCCTGAAATGACTTTGTTTTGTAACCTCTCTCCCAGAATGACTGTTTGGTCAGAAAACTTATTAACAAAATGACTGCTTTGTCTGTAATCTCCCTCCCAGAATGATTGTTTGGTCTGTAACCTTCTTCCAAAAATGACTGAGAGATCTATAAACTTCCTCTCAGAGATTGTTTGGTCTGTAACTTTCCTCCCAAAATGACTGTTTGCTCTGTAACCTCCATCCCAAAATAATTGTTTAGTCTATAACCTCCCTCCTAAATGAAACCTTATATTTATTTTTAGTCTTTCATTTAAAGCTGTTTTCCAGGAAATAGAATGAGTAAAGATTACTACATTTTAAGTATTTTTATAATGTTTCCAGCATGTCTGAGAAATAGTTTCCTGATCTTATTTTTGTTTCTGTAGGTTTGGATAACAAATGAAAAAAGAATGAGCATTTGCCATTCAAGAGAATATTGTCTTTGTTGCAGAACTTGATACAACCATATAAGATACCAATATTCTCTTAAGAGGTTTTGGAAAAGAAGTGCACTCATGTTTTTGTTTGGTAGGATTTAGGGTGCTGTTGTCTATGAGTGGAATATCCTAACCCTGAAACACTGTCTACTTTATTTTGCCTGAGTGAAAATATAGAGAAAACTGAAAAGAGCAGAATGTCATTCAGAAACATTGAGATGACTGATACTGAGTCAGTAAAATACAACGTTTCCATATCACATGACTTAAGGGCTGTTCAAGTTAAATTGTTCATATTTCAGGATAAATATCGTCCTGGGCAAAAGAAATGTATTATCTACTGATTGCCTTCCCTCTATTTCTAGGTTGTTAACATCACTGGGTAGGGATGGTGTAAGGAACCAGTCATTTTTTCAACTAGATCTTTAACCCATTGGTGGCGTCTGTGATTGTCATTGTCAGTGGCACTAGTGTAGCATCACAATGGAAACGGAGACTGTTTGGAGCAAACTGATTGGCCAAACGTTCCGTGTCTGTGGCATGGTGATTAGAGTCGGTGATGAGTAGGCCGTGAAACTAGCCAATAGGGAGACTGGGCCGCCCGGTTTACACGTCAGGTGTGAACCTGGAGGGACATCGAGGTTTGTGCTGCTGGCCTCGTGTCTCCAGCAGCTGGAGGAGACCTTCCTCAGCATCTGCACTGCAAAGCAGGATGATGAGCAGATCGATGAGCAAAGCCCAGGACACACTCAGATTGTTACATAGAGATTATTTATAATTTGTCATTAATTGTCAAGATACTGTCTTTTCCTGAAATTATGTTGTACGTTAAGTAGATAAGTATATCATTTTTTTTTATGAATACATAATTTTAGTCATGTACTATTTGTTTATTTGATATTTTTTGTACTAAAGTGATTTTACTAGAAATGAGTAGATGTATTCTCCTGCGAATAGCTTGACCATCACGTATAGAACACTACAATTCTTGTTTCTCTGAAGTATTTACACCGTATTACAGCAGCCTGCAGACAAAGTCAGTGTTACGGAATGTGGCCTGAGCATCCTGAGTATTGTTCTGTTCCAAATTTTCATCGTTATGGTCATGGTCATCGTCATAGTTACTGTCCCATATTTGTGATTCTCTTAGGGCTGTTTAGTGTTTGGGGGAATCTGGTGAATTCTGTAGGTACCTGAGGATAAGTGATATTTTAGGTTTATGTCTGATGTTGCAGAAACAGGAGAAACATGATTTCCTCTCACATGCTGCGCACAAGGCATTCCAGCAAGCTATTCGTTGTTCAGGTCACAACAGATACAGTGTGGGAGTTCAAGTAAATATATACGCGTGTTGGCATTTGGGGCAAAAGCACAGCTTGTCTATCCTCGAGGAAACAGAGCTGCTTTCCGTCTCCCAGGAGACCACCTGGGAGGTTTATGGGATGCTGGTTCGGCTGGCAGAATTAGCACAGAACAGAGAGGGGCTGAGCTGGAAGGGTGGAAGGTCTACGGGGTCGTGGGGGTGCCGACAGAGAGGGGCTGAGCTGGAAGGGTGGAAGGTCTACGGGGTCGTGGGGGTGCCGACAGAGAGGGGCTGAGCTGGAAGGGTGGAAGGTCTACGGGGTCGTGGGGGTGCCGACAGAGAGGGGCTGAGGTGGAAGGTCTACGGGGTCGTGGGGGTGCCGACAGAGAGGGGCTGAGCTGGAAGGGTGGAAGGTCTACGGGGTCGTGGGGGTGCCGACAGAGAGGGGCTGAGCTGGAAGGGTGGAAGGTCTACGGGGTCGTGGGGGTGTCGACAGAGAGGGGCTGAACTGGAAGGGTGGAAGGTCTACGGGGTCGTGGGGGTGTCAACAGAGAGGGGCTGAGCTGGAAGGGTGGAAGGTCTACGGGGTCGTGGGGGTGTCGACAGAGAGGGGCTGAGCTGGAAGGGTGGAAGGTCTACGGGGTCGTGGGGGTGCCGACAGAGAGGGGCTGAGCTGGAAGGGTGGAAGGTCTACGGGGTCGTGGGGGTGTCGACAGAGAGGGGCTGAGCTGGAAGGGTGGAAGGTCTACGGGGTCGTGGGGGTGTCGACAGAGGGGCTGAGCTGGAAGGGTGGAAGGTCTACAGGGTCGTGGGGGTGCCGACAGAGAGGGGCTGAACTGGAAGGGTGGAAGGTCTACGGGGTCGTGGGGGTGTCGACAGAGAGGGGCTGAGCTGGAAGGGCTTAAGTGCACGTTGCTCTGGGTAGCAGGCTGCAGTACTCAGGCATGAATATTAGTTCATGTTTCTCTCTGGTATAATGACCATTTGGTTTAAAAAAACACAAATTAGATCCATCGACATTGGCACCGATTCCATGTGCATCGCATAGTGAGAATGAGCACCTCACTAATACTAGGTATTTTTCATCAGATATGCTGTGGGCATGAATGCTGGTCTGTATTACGTAAGAAGCTGCTGCATTCATTAGTGGGGATTTATTGTACCTTTTCTCTTACTATGTCAAGTTACTATTAATATCCATTCAGCAGCCGTGAGGCACCATTCCTCAGCCTCCCACACTCAGACTCTTACCCAACACTATTGACACTTGTGCTGTCTGTCTTTGAGCCCCCGCCTCGCTTTGAAGCTCACGTCTGCACTCTCCAGAGACTACACCGTTCCGTTCACCTTGACTGCCGTGTGTTTACGCAGTGTCACAGAGTCCAACAGTGCTGTGCGTTGCCCGGAAACCCACTTGTACAGCCAATCGCATGGCGCAGAGCTGACTTGGAGGGATGTCCCATGATTGGCTGATCTCGCGGAGGGGCGGGCCCGTCTCCAATTTGTGTAACGAATAATTGTTTGCCCATGAAGTGCATGTCCTAAGACTTACATCATCACAGGCTTTTTTTCACAGTGTAGGTAAGGAGCCCAATAGTATTACCATATAGCCAGCCAACAATATTACCTTCTTTGAGCCGTTCTGTTATTTTCACAAAATGCTAATAACTACATGGCAAATTAATTTCCCTTGAGCTGATCATCAGGACGTGTCTTGCTGTACATTTCCGAACGGCTGTTCTGCCTGTAAGCGGAGTCCACATCCTCCATCACACAGTGCATGAGGAATGCACCCATGCGCATTGCCATCAACGTCGTGCTATCTACTGGAGCCCCTTCCAGCCTCTCCTTCCGCCTCCACTGTGCATACCGTTTGCTCTGCTCTCTCTCTCCCACTCCCCCAGCAGAACTTGTACCAGAACCGCTTCCTCGGGCTGGCGGCCATGGCCTCCCCCTCGCGGAGCTCCCACGGTCGCCGTCGCTGCAAGGACCCGGCGCGGCACAGCTACAATCCCGAGCAGTTCCAGCAGATGGCGCTGCCGGACGGCGGCCCTGAGGCGACCCCCGCACAGCGATCCACCAGCGACACGGACTTACTCACCTGCCACAGCCGCTCCACACTGGCCGTCAGCAGCTCCTTCTACGCCATCGGCCAGTCGCAGGACATCGTGCTCTCGTGGGACATCAAGGAGGAGGTAGATGCCGGGGACTGGATCGGCATGTACCTCATCGGTGAGCACTGCAACGCCAGTCGGGGAAGCCGTCAGATGTGTCATGTACATCGTTTGAACAGTAAATAAGCATCTCTTCGGTTTTACGTCGCTGTCAGTCGCCTTTACCGAGCCGGCCCTTCTGCAGTGGAAAACCAGACCGAGCTGGAACCGTGCTGTAACTAGTCTCTCTGTGTCTTATGGCTCAGGTACAGCTCGTGGAAAAGCGTCATAAATGTGTTGCTAACAGCTATTTCCCTTAAGGTGCGTTAGGGAATCTCTAGATGCTGAGTGGTCTCCGGTCTTCTCTCATTTGCAGACGAGGTCCTGTCCGAGAACTTCCTTGACTACAAGAACCGCGGTGTGAACGGCTCCCACAAGGGCCAGATCGTGTGGAAGATCGAAGCCAGCTCATACTTTGTGGAGTGTAAGTGTGCGAGATACATGCCAGGCCAAGGGAGGCATAGTTAAAGATGAACCTTCATGGGATGGAGAGCGAGCATCTGACTCCATGGAGTAGTGTGGTCCTGCCCTGTAGAGCATACAGACCGGCTGTAACGCGGAGAGTGAGCGCCTGTCTCCCTGGAGTAGTGTGGTCCTGCCCTGTAGAGCATACAGGCCGGCTGTAACGTGGAGAGTGAGCGCCTGTCTCCCTGGAGTAGTGTGGTCCTGCCCTGTAGAGCATACAGACCGGCTGTAACGCGGAGAGTGAGCGTCTGTCTCCCTGGAGTAGTGTGGTCCTGCCCTGTAGAGCATACAGGCCGGCTGTAACGCGGAGAGTGAGCGCCTGTCTCCCTGGAGTAGTGTGGTCCTGCCCTGTAGAGCATACAGGCCGGCTGTAACGCGGAGAGTGAGCGTCTGTCTCCCTGGAGTAGTGTGGTCCTGCCCTGTAGAGCATACAGGCCGGCTGTAACGTGGAGAGTGAGCGCCTGTCTCCCTGGAGTAGTGTGGTCCTGCCCTGTAGAGCATACAGGCCGGCTGTAACGTGGAGAGTGAGCGCCTGTCTCCCTGGAGTAGTGTGGTCTTGCCCTGTAGAGCAGGCTCTTGCTCCTTAATGAATGTGACATTTGCTCTCTGATACTCGCTGGCTGCCTGTCCGTCGCTGGCTGCCCGTCGCTGGCTGCCCGTCGCTGCCTGTCCGCTGTGTTGCCTTTTCCGACCAGAGACAGAGAGGGCTAAACCTTTCCAGGACCCAGATACTTGTCCTACCCCTTTGATTTGTGTTTCTTCCTTTTCTGCAGCCGAGACAAAGGTCTGCTTCAAGTACTACCACGGCCTGAGTGGGGCACTGCGAGCGACCACGTCCTGCGTGACTGTGAAGAACCCGTCCGCACCGGTGAGTTCACTGCACTGCTGCTGCAGTGTCTGCCCGCTCCTTCCTGCTTTATTTACACTGTACTTCACTGTGTTTGCCCATAGAGAGCTCCAGTGGTCAATAGCAAGGTGTTCTCTTGGATCCTTGTGTTGGGTAACGTCTGAGAATCATGTTTATTTTTGGATAGCTGGGTCATTTCTCTTCTTTTGCCTTATTTTGTTGTTTTTTTTGTCAGTAAAGCAAAATGAACCACACCTGCAGAGTGTGAGTGAGCAAGTTCTAGGACTTGTGTGGGTGAGCTTGTAGTCATAAGTCCGGTTTCTTAACTGAATTGCCACCCACTGCATTGTTCTGATGTTATCCTTCAGAGGTCGTTCTGTTGCGTTCTGTGGGAGAAGTCTTTTATATCTCATAATGCTGTAGACCAACATCTTTCCCCTCAATATGATAAACAGCTCGTGTCCAGCCGTGGATTCCCATATGGCAGGGAAGGTTAGTCAGGAGCAGGATGGAAGCGTGAAGGTGGAATCACATGATGAGTCACATGACACAGAAACGGGGCAGCCCCAGGGACACCAACATCTCTTTCTCACTTCTGTCACTAATCTGCTCTTAATCCAGCTCACAGAAGCTCAGTTAGACACCTGCCTGTGCACATGATTTCTGAGATGGCGGCCTGATGAGTTCATCACGCGCCAAGGCCACATATGAGTAAATTAATGAGCTAGACCTCTCGATTTCGGCTCCGCCCGGCGTGACGGTTCAGGGGCTCTGCAGCCAACCTAAATGCTTTATTATACATTAAGTGGCAACAGGGCATGCTGATGCTGATGCTGAATTAAACCCTCATGTTTAAGCGGATGATACAGCTTAATTTGGAACGGCCTCAGCTTCCCCCCCACACACACACCTTGCACAGATGGGTGTCGCCTTATGTCCTGTGATGGACTGGCATCCCGTCCAGGGTGTCCCCTGCCCTGTGCCCTGTGATGGACTGCCATCCCGTCCAGGGTGTCCCCCGCCCTGTGCCCTGTGATGGACTGGCATCCCGTCCAGGGTGTCCCCTGCCCTGTGCCCTGTGATGGACTGGCATCCTGTCCAGGGTGTCCCCTGCCCTGTGCCCTGTGATGGACTGGCATCCCGTCCAGGGTGTCCCCTGCCCTGTGCCCTGTGATGGACTGGCATCCCGTCCAGGGTGTCCCCTGTCCTGTGCCCTGTGATGGACTGGCATCCCGTCCAGGGTGTCCCCTGCCCTGTGTCCTGTGTAATGGGAAGCAGATGCTGGGTGATACCTCAGTAAAATGTACGGTGAGCCTATTTCTGACAGTGTGTTTGTGAAGGTCGTGATTGTGAGATGACACCACTGACTGAGTGGAGAATAGGCTGCTCTTTGGGCTGCTCTTTGGGCTGCTCCCTGATTGCAGGGCCTGCCCTTCCCAGAGGCCCCCGGTGCCTTTGGGGGTTGTTCTGAAGGCCACTGATGCCGCTGGTGTATATTTTAAGGTGACCACGGCAGTCCTAATGCCAGCGCCTATGGAGTGCCCGCCCTGTGCCCTGCTCTGAATGTCACCATTACCTGCTGTGCGCTTTAATGATTCATCTCCATTTCTTTTTCCTCTGTAAATCTGTGCATCCATTTTTCTTAATTTATATGATATGATATGTAGCTGGTTTCTATTAGTAATATCTCGGCATTCAGAAACAGTGCTCAAACCTCGGACGATGGGGATCAGTAGATTCTTTCAATGAGCATAGTATGGACCATGTGAACAAGTTAGTATGTCACGATATGGCCCATGTGTGAGAGTTAGTATGTCACGGTATGGACCATGTGTGAGAGTTAGTATGTCACGGTATGGCCCATGTGTGAGAGTTAGTATGTCACGATATGGCCCATGTGTGAGAGTTAGCGTGGCACAGCATGGCCCATGTGTGAGAGTTAGTATGTCACGGTATGGACCATGTGTGAGAGTTAGTATGTCACGGTATGGCCCATGTGTGAGAGTTAGTATGTCACGATATGGCCCATGTGTGAGAGTTAGCGTGGCACAGCATGGCCCATGTGTGAGAGTTAGTATGTCACGATATGGCCCATGTGTGAGAGTTAGCGTGGCACAGCATGGCCCATGTGTGAGAGTTAGTATGTCACGGTATGGCCCATGTGTGAGAGTTAGCGTGGCACGGTATGGCCCATGTGTGAGAGTTAGTATGTCACGATATGGCCCATGTGTGAGAGTTAGCGTGGCACAGCATGGCCCATGTGTGAGAGTTAGTATGTCACGGTATGGCCCATGTGTGAGAGTTAGCGTGGCCATATTTGCTGATTTACATGGTCTATAAATGGGAGAGGATCATGTGAACATTGCTTCTGGTGCAGAGAATGGGTCTGTCTTCTCAGTGTGGAGCCCATGGTCTTTCCAAATGCGCTGGCTCCAAATGGGGCTGCAATTATAGCAGAAACAGCCAATGACCCAGGTAGCCTGTGAGACTTGCTACTTGTGTTACCGTCCAAGACTAATGTGCAGCCCAAACAGGTAACCAGGTTGCCGCATGTGGTGCATTCAGTGGGGCTGCAATTCTTAGTCTGCTAACAGCTCAGCGACTGACAAGCTGAATTGTTGAAGTGAGAGCGCGGTCCTCCTGTCAGCACAGAAATATCCCGCTTCTTTTCCTGAGTTCCTGGTATCCACAGATAACTGCGGATGAGGGCTTTCCTCACCGTTTGCTAGCGAACGGGTTTAGTATGAGGAATCTTTAATTAGCCAAGAATGCCGACTGTGCGGGAAAGAGATCGCCTTGAAACGGGTCCATGACAAAGGCTGTTTCCCAAACCCAGCGATCAGCAGACATGACGGCACCTCCAGTGTCGATCCTCCCAAGCCGTGGGAACATTGAGGTGACCTGCAGGTTTTTTTGTTTATATACTCTCAGTGAGTTTTGGCCTTCTTGGATATATGGGCGGCTGAATTTACTACGATGATCCTGTAATGTGAATTTGAATGGAACATTTCATGCAGCTGCTTCTCTCCTTTTGTTTTTTATTCTTCATTCGTCTATCCATCCAGTAGAGGTTCTGGAGCATATCCCACAGAGAACAGGTCACACAGAGAGCAGCCATCCTATACAGCATGCCAAGCTTTTTAAGAAAGCAATTAAACTAGAACCATAAATTGTATTGCGGTGTTATTTTGGCATATTGCTGGATGGTGTGGGGTTCTGGAACATTCATATACTAATCAAAGTGGATAATCATTGAAGCAGTGCAGCAGTGACTTGCTGGTATTGCTGGATGGTGTGGGGTTCTGGAACATTCTGTTTCCATGCAGGAAGAGGATGGTGAAGCTGGTAGGTGCGGCTGAAGCCGCGGTCTTTAAACAGATAATCAGGCGGGTTCACGGCACGGGCTTCTGGTGCGCCTGATGTTGCCCGACTGGGCCCGTAAATCCGAGGGGGGTGAGACGACCTGTTTTGTGCATCGGTAGTGCACTGGTGCAGTTGTGTAGCCATGGGGTGTCGTGTTCGGGGAATACGACACCCCACGGGAAAGGACAGATAGGAAAGCTGGCCAGTGAGATCCTACCCCCGATTCCGGGCCCTTCCTAGGTTGCCTATCAAAGATCGCTAACAAGGATGCACCAATGATCCGGGATGGGGCGTGCAGGGTGGGGGCTGAGGGGTGTGTCCCACGGACTGGACTGACCCTCCCCTCCCAGCCCCCTATCCCTCTCGTGTCGTCTCTCTGTCCCTCTCTCTCTCTTTCTCTCTCTCGCTCTCTCTCCAAGCCCTCCCTCTTGTTGTCTCTCTGTCCCTCTCTCTCTCTATCTCTTTCTCTCTCTCGCTCTCTCTCCAAGCCCCCCCTCTTGTTGTCTCTCTGTCCCTCTCTCTGTCTCTCTCTCTTTCCCCAGCCCCTCATATCCCTCTCTCGTCGGCTCTCTTCATTACCTTTCTTCTGCATCACCCTCCATTTCCCCCCCCAGGTGTTCAAGCCCATCGTCGGTGAGGACGTTACGCAGACCCAGGGCAGCCGCCGCCTGATCAGCTTCTCCCTGTCCGGTGAGCACCCCCCCCCTCCTCCCCCCCCATTGCTGATGCTAAGGCCACGCCTCCTGTGGGAATTTGGGCGCGAGTGTCGGGGACGGGCCGTTTGACTTCCAGCACTGTATTTTTAAAATGCGCTGAGTCACCTTTCCCAAGCCGCTCTGCTGTACCGCAGCGGGTCGGGGTGGCGCTGAGTCGCTCCTTTTAGCAGCGCGTTTCTGAAAGTGAAAAACGGCCACCCAAATATAGCTCTCCGCGATTAAAGATTCCGAAGATTCTCCCCGACCAGCTGAGTCACGCTTTGGCCTCCATGAACCCCTTTTTGGAAAAGTGAGGCAGCAGATATCTGTCGGCTTGCACGCTGGAGGCGAGATACATAGCGGATTTACAGTCATTCTCCGTGAGGCGCTGACATCTGTTTGTAGACTGCTGAAGGTCTCTGGTAGTCTGACCTTCGGGCGGTGGTCCTGCCCTCCGTCAGGGTCTCCCTCAGCTGTCAGTACGGTGCCTCCTCGGTACAGCGGAGTGCTTTCAGGTGAATTTCAGCAGCCGTCGCAGTCCTAGTTATAAATGTTATTGCAGACCTATGCAGCGACAGAGAGGTACGATTATCCTTCTGCTGACCCTGTGCCCCGTGACCCTGACCGGGATACCTGCTCGTTTTTATCAGTTTGTGTTTAGCGATGTACATTCTGGAGCCTTTTTGCCCGGATGATGCGGCGCTTTGCCGTGATGTAAGGTAACGGAATCACTCTGACCTTAGTGTCAGAGCTCTGGCTTCTCAAATGAAGGCAGTTTGCCTCATACTAAGATGGTTGACATGTCTAAAGCCACAAGCTATGGGTCTTTGCTGGAATTGGTCTTTTGAGAAGGAGCCGACTGATGCCCCGTTTCCACTAATACGGTGCCAGAGCCGGTGCCGGGCCTCTTCTCAATCCAGAGCCGGTGCCGGGTCTCTTCTCAATCCAGAGTTGGTTCCTCACAAAGAACTGGTCCTGGGCCAGAAAAAGTGGCTCCACAGAAAAGCTTGTCTCAGAATTTGGATCCGTAGCACCAGCAAATGTGGGACAGGCTACCGTGTCCAAACCTTCCGCATACCTGGAAAATTCAATCCATACAGTTTTGTCTAATTTCGCCGGTGCTGCTAGTGAAACAATTTGGCAGCTTATTAGCGAAATAACGTTACATAATTTTTTTATTCTGTGAAAAATGAAAGATCAATTTGCTGGCCAGATTTAGTAATAAATTATAAACGTTGCAGGTCAAATATATAAAATATTATAGCACTGGAGTGGCGAGAGATCATGAGGCAGACAGCATAGTTCAGCTTTTAGCAAACTTTTATTATATCCTTAAAAGGATGGCAGTAAAACAGCGAGAGAGACTAAACTCATTTACACACATAAACAGGAGAGGCAATAGAGACAGAGCGCAACAATGTCGTATTCAGCTTATAAGAACTTAAAAACCGAAACAGGTCAAAATAAATCCAAAAAACAGAATGCATTTGGACCTTTACTTTACTCTCATTTCTGCCTAAGTAACATTTGCATTCTGTTTTTTTTTCTAAAACTGGTGGAAATATCCCATAATCCTTTGCACTTGAAGAACTTTGCTCTGTAAGAGCACTGGGTGGTGATCTGTCTCCCTTCTGCCACTGCAGACTTCCAGGCGGTTGGGCTGAAGAAGGGCATGTTCTTTAACCCGGACCCGTACCTAAAGATCGCCATCCACCCGGGCAAGCACAGCATCTTCCCCGCCCTGCCCCACCACGGCCAAGAGAAGCGCTCCAGCATCGTCTGCAACACCATCAACCCTGTGTGGCAGAGGGAAGTGAGTGCACTCTGGTTTTCACCATAGAAGGTTGGCCTTCTGGTCCCATGGCGCTGTCAGGTGGGGAATCCCCATGGCGCTGTCAGGTGGGGAATCCCCATGGCACTGTCAGGTGGGGAATCCCCATGGCGCTGTCAGGTGGGGAATCCCCTGCTGCTTGTACAGGCCTGAGATGTGCGTTGATTAAGGTGCTGCGATGAGCTGCGTCTCTGCCCTCCACTGGCATACAGTTTACTGTGCCAGTGGGAGCTGTGCGTCTCTGCCAGCTGCTCTGGCTGCATTTGCCCCTGGAGATGCACCTTGGGGGAGGCCACCAACATTTCAAGCAGGTGACATGGTTTCCATGGCAACAGGCAGGGCCAGGAGGACAGGGGAGCAGGACCCAGTTACAGTGTCGACAGTTACAGTGTGATCTGGGACGGTGAGATTTAATGACGCGGCTTCTACTAACACGGCATGCAGTGAGCAGCGTCAGTGTGTGTGTGTGCGCGCGTGTGTGTGTGTGTGTGTGTGTGTGTGTGTGTGTGTGTGTGTGTGCGTGCGCGTGTCAGGATCGCGGGAAAACGGGCCGGCGAGGCTGTGTGATATGAGCGTGTCGGCCGGAATGTGGACTGGCTGTTACAATGCGTCTGCAGACCGTCTGCGTGATGAGTCACAGTGCAGGCCAGACTGCAGCACCAGCCCTCAGATTCAAGGTGCTAAGCGGGACGAGATGTGTCACGTCGAGGGTGTCACGCTGCCGGGCCAGAGGGGTGTTACGCGAGAAGGGGGTGGGGGGGCGCGGGACACAGGGCTGCTTTTTGGAAGGCGGGAAGGCCGCCTCCACAGTTTGGGGTCTTTTCTGCCGCTTGTGGTCTTGACTTCGTCTCCTCTGACCGGAACCAGCCTGGAAATAGCATTGAAATGAGGGAAACCCTATATCATTCTAATCAAACTGTTTCAATGTACAGACATGTTCTCTGAGCTCACAGAGCAGAGGCAGCACTGAGGCTCACATTGTGGCGGCCTAGAAATGTGACATCATCTACTGTCAGGAATGCTGGAATTGTCTCTAGCATGTGAAGCTGTTTCCGCCACAACCACACTGTAAGTAGCGTGTCTTCTGAGCCAACAAAGCTCTGGGCTGTGTTACGGGGCTCGGGAAACAAGGGGTTAAGAAGAAAAGGCAGTGTCAGCATCTCCATGGTGACGAGGGTGCTGAGTGTCTCCACGGCGACGGGATGTTTGTGAGCTTAAAGGCACAGCGTCGCCGTGGGGGCAGTGCAGTGGCAGCAGGGTCTCCGTGAGAGAGGTGGGGGGGGTGGGTGGCTGGACACTCCCATTTGTCATTCAGCACCGTCGCTGCCTTCGTCCCACCAAAGACTCACTGCAAGGTCGTGGGATTGGAGGAGCCTGCAGCCACTGGAGGCTAAAAATAGCACCCCCCCCCCACCTCCCAGCCCCATGGAAGATTCATCATAGTCTATTTTTAGCTGCATTAGTGGATTTGAATAATGCAGCAGACACTTGGGGATTCATGTTTAACAGCCTTATGCACCTCTGCCTTTACTGCCCTCACGTGCTGAAAGCACCATAACAGGCCAAAACACAGAATGTGCCCCCCCCCCCACACGCCCCCACATCTCCTCATTGAACACTAAAATGCCATATAGGACTGACATCAATGGTGATACACATTGTTGGGTCTGAGGGGCACCGGCCCAAACTGAAAGCTGACCGCCCCCCAGAATGCTGATTGACCTCCCAGGACCTTCTACGGGCTCTTCTTCCTGTTCCTCCTACCGGCTCTCCTCCTAGCACTACCTCCCAACACATTCTACCGGCTCTCCTTCCAGCACCTCCTCCCAGCACCCTCGTAGCCTCCTGCTGAAGGCACGCTTCATTTCTTACACCCCGCAGGGCTCTGCATCCGTGCCCCTCTGACAGCCCAGGGCACTGTGGTCCTTCATGAAGCCCCCAGCGGCATCCAGCCCCGTCCAAGAGCCCACACGCTGGCTCCTTCACAGCCAAAGGCCTGACTCAGCGAGTGCTCACTTTCAGCTGCAGCATCCCCCCCCCCCCCCCAGGTCACCGTGCCCCCTACCCCCCCCCACCTCATGCAGGCCTGCTTTCACATCACGGCCTGACTGACGGAATACTGTGTGAGGAGTTTCACCTGACTCCGCCTGGCCCTGGGGTGCCCGCACCCCCCCTTCCTGTGTCAGCGCACCCCCCCTTCCTGTGTCAGCGCACCCCCCCTCTGTGCTGTCTGCCACACCATGCAGTTCTGTGTTTGCTCCTTATTTGCTGACAGTATTTGCTTTTCTCGGTGCAGCACTTAAATATTTTTAAATATTTTTTTTTCTCTGCATCTTCATCTTCACAGTGATGACTGGCCACACAGAGGCCACTGCAGGCCGCAGATGACATTCGGGGACAGGGGAGCCGCACTTGGAGACCCGCCCCACTGCCTGTCTAGTTGCAAGCAGGCCTCTGGGATCTTTACTCTCCCAGACCTGCAGCCGGACTGCTGGAGTCACGGCTTGTGCTCTGGGAATCCAAAAATAGCCACCGTCTCCAAAGTAGCTTCAGTCAGCCCTCACGGCCGACGCTGCCCTCCCTCGCAGACTCGCGGTGTCGGCTGCCCCCCTGGATGTTTGGCCCTCCGGGGCCCTCGTGTATGTCGGGTCTGGCCCTCCGGAGCCCTCGTGTATGTCGGGTCTGGCCCTCCGGGGCCCTCGTGTATGTCGGGTCTGGTCCTCCGGAGCCCTCGTGTATGTCGGGTTTGGCCCTCCGGAGCCCTCGTGTATGTCGGGTTTGGTCCTCCGGGGCCCTCGTGTATGTCGGGTTTGGCCCTCCGGGGCCCTCGTGTATGTCGGGTTTGGCCCTCCGGAGCCCTCGTGCATGTCGGGTCTGGTCCTCCGGAGCCCTCGTGTATGTCGGGTTTGGTCCTCCGGAGCCCTCGTATATTTACTTTGTCGCTTTCTTCCCGCCTCCCAGCGCTTCAGCTTCGTGTCCCTGCCCACAGACGTGTTGGAGATCGAGGTGAAGGACAAGTTCGCCAAGAGCCGGCCCATCATCAAGCGCTTCCTGGGCAGGCTGTCCATGCCGGTGCAGAGGCTGCTGGAGAAGCACGCCATCGGGTGCGAGTGGGCGGGGCTGGGGGCGGGGGCGGGGCCTGGGGCCAGGAGAGCCGCTCTCCGCCCTATGAAACACCATCCGTCCAACCAGATTTGTCCCAAACCTCCTTTATTTCAATGAGCTTTTAAGTCTGAATATGAGATTCTCCCTGTTTTGTAAATGCAGGGATACCAGCTATCATGCATCTGGTGTGACACTCAGGGTGTGACCATCTGTCACTGAAATATTATCATGTTATTATCTTAGTCCATGTTCCTCCTCACTGCTGCGAGCACCAAGCCATTCATTTGACATGAAGCATACACCCCTCTCCCCCCACACAGAGACCGCGTCGTCAGCTACACCCTGGGCCGCAGGATGCCGACGGAGCACGTCAGCGGCCAGCTGCAGTTCCGCTTTGAGATCACGTCCTCCATCCATCCAGGTGGCACCGCTCACTGCGTCCCTGTCAGCATCAGCTAGCCTCCGTGTGCCCAATAGCATCAGCTAACTGCTGGGACCCTCTTTAGCACCAGCTAGCCACTGCATCCCCATGCATTAGCTAGCCGCCTGGGCCATAGTCAGCATGGGCTAGGCACCCCATCCCCATTAGCGCCAGGGTCCTAGTTAGCATTAGCTGGCCACCTTGTTCCCATTAAAGGCAGCTAGCCACCAGGGCCCTTGTTAGCGTTAGCTAGCCACCAGGGCCCTCGTTAGCGTTAGCTTGTCACCAAGGCCCTAGTTAGAATCACCTAGCCGCCCCATTCCCAATAGTGCCAGGACCCTCGTTAGCATCAGTTAGCTGATGTGTCCCCATTAGTAGCTTCTAGTAGTGCCAGCTAGCCACCGTGGCCGTCCTCAGTGCCAGCTAGCCACCATGGCGGTCCTCAGTGCCAGCTAGCCATTGCATCCTTGTTAGCACCAGTTAGCCATCCCATCACTGTTGGTGCCAGCTGACCATTGTGTCCCCTGGTAGCACCAGTTAGCTGCCCAGAGACCTCGTTAGTGTTAGCTAGCTGCCATATCCCTATTAGCGTTAGTGCCAGCTAGCTTCTGCATCCTCGTTAGCATTAGCATTAGCTAGCTACACACTTTACACCTGACCTTAAGAACAAACTTAAGCTTAGCTGGTTCAACCCACTGCTGATGTGCATAAATGCAGGTATACGTGGCAGCGGCATGTGCCAACTGTCGGATCTGCAGAGCATGACTCACTGTTGTGGTGCCCCCCACCCCCAACAGATGATGAGGACACATCCCTGAGTATGGAAGCAGACTGCGCACCCTCCACTGCGGCAGCTGGACAGCAGGGGGCAGCAGCGATGCAGCTGGTCCAGGAACCTCAGGACCAGGATACCGTGAGCTTGGGGCCCGAGGCCCCAGAGCTGCCTGCAGACGGGACCCCTGTAGGGGGCGAGGCTGTCAACTTGGCGACCGGTGCCCCCCCCGAAGTACAAACTTCTGGTGATCACCCGGAGCCCGGGGAGGCACCAGGGAGGGTGGCTGATGGGGTTGGTGCCCCCCCCACAGAGGACCCACCTGAGAGCAGTGAGGCAAACAGCCAAGTCCCTGCTGATCATCTGGGGGCCGCTTCTAAAGAGGAAGGGGCCAGGGGACCTGCTGACATCCCCCCAGACAGTTCCCGGGACATGGCGGACGGGGAAATGGTGGCAGAACTCCCCCCGCAGGCTGAGGAGGGGGACGGGGAGGGAGCTGGCGCCCTGCCCTGCATGAGGAGCGCCCCCCGGCGCAGGGGCAGACCGTGTTCGCTGCCGGTGTCCGAGCTGGAGACAGTGATCGCGTCAGCCTGCAGCGAGCCGGAGACGCCCAGGAGCCACTACATCCGCATCCACCACCTCCTGCACAGCCTGCCCTCTGCCCAGAGTGACGACAAGGCCTCCCCCGAGCCGGGCATCCCAGAGCCCCCGCTGGGGGAGGGGGCGTGGCCCGGGGATGGGGCTGGGCCTGAGGATGGGGGGGGGGCTGGGGAGGAGGCAGGAGCAGAGGACGGGGCAGAGCCAGAGTATGGGGCAGAGCCAGAGGATAGTGCGCCCGATTCGGAGCCCCAGGAGGCGGCTCTGGACGGTGCAGAGGCCATGGACGACTCGGAGGCCACTGACACCCTGCAGCCCTGCCCCAGGAGGACGCTGCCCCGCAGCCTGTCCATCGAGCACCTCTCCGACCTGAACCAGCTGCTGGAGAGAGCGGGGCCGTGCCATGGCAGCGAGGGCGGGGCGGGAGGCCCCAGGGGCCTGGGGGATGAGTGCGACCTGTGTGACGCCTCCTGCTATAGCACCTCCTGTTACAGCACCTCCTGCTACAGCACCTCCTGCTACAGCAACTCGGGCTACGAGGGCCGGAGGCAGCTCTGCAGCCACACGCGCTTCTCTTCAGTGGACAGCGCCCACCTGTCGGGCAGCACCGTCTTCTCCTCGCAGGAGGAGGAAGAGGAGGAGGAGGAAGAGGAGGAGAACAGTGCCTTCGAGTCAGCAGCAGACTCCACTCTAAGTCCCGTGACACGGGAGTCCGACGACGGCCCGGCGCAGTGGCAGGGGGAGGGCTCGCAGAGCACCAGCGGGAGCAGGGTGTTGCCGGAGGCGGGGCCCAGTGGGCGGGGCCGAGGTGAGCGGTCACATGACTACCGCGTCCTGGTACTACTGCCACCCGTCCCTGAAGAAGAGCACCCAGCATTTCCATTTACAAACACTTTGTTTCATTTATTTTATTTTTTTCTACTTGAATGTGTCCAGTATCCAGGACACGCCGTTTTCTTCCATCTCTCTCTTTATTCATCTTTTCCCAGTAGTAACTGTGCAGTTGTTAGCTTTATTTTTTCATGTAAATGTGTTACTTTTTTAGATGTTTGTGATTCCACCCTGACCTCTCACCGGTATGGTGGGTCACCGTGTAAAGATAGAGTAGCCATTTATACTTTTTATCATTACCTTGCATCACGTGTTACTTTTGTCTGAAGGATACTCTCTATATACTACAGAGCAGCCCTGAGTCCTGTGCTGATCTGCAGCCGGTAGTCATTTTCCCCTAAACGTATAAATATGTGTTTATTTATTCTTTGATTTTGTGAACCGATTTAAGGGAACAAATTAGGTTTTGATGCCTTATGTTTTCCAGAAATAAATGATTTTTGCAGAAATAGCATTTTTGATATAATTTTTCAAGTAACCTACATATGCTTACCTAAATGCTTGAACTGACCCATAAATCCCTTTGGAAGAAAAAGTTTTTGTGAATTAGATGTCAGTGTAAATTATGTCGAAATCAGCTGTAAAATGAAGTACAACTGATTCCTAACGATTAAATAATGAAACGGCCAATTTCTTTGCTGTCCACAGCTAATGACAGAGAGCTGATTGATTGCTTTGTTCCATTCACACCTTTTAATGGATTTGAGCCAGTGCTTGACACCACCATAACTATTTTTGCCCCGTGTGTATCTTTGTACTGTTGTTTTTGTCATTCTGCGGTTGAGGTTTTCAGTATCCAGCCATAGCTCCTCTTCAAGGATCCAGTGTGAGCCATAGCTCCTCTTCAAGGATCCAGTGTGAGCCATAGCTCCTCTTCAAGGATCCAGTGTGAGCCATAGCTCCTCTTCAAGGATCCAGTGTGAGCCATAGCTCCTCTTCAAGGATCCAGTGTGAGCCATAGCTCTTCTTTGAGGATCCAGTGTGAGCCATAGCTCCTTCTCAAGGATCCACTGTGAGCCCTAGCTCCTATTTGATGACCCAGTGTGAGCCATAGCTCCTTTTTGAGGATCCAATGTAAGCCATAGCTCCTCTTTGAGGATACAATGTAAGCCATAGCTCCTCTTTGATGATCCAGTGTGAGCCCTAGTTCCTCTTTGAGGATCCAGTGTAAGCCATAGCTCTTCTTTGAGGATCCAGTGTGAGCCCTAGTTCCTGTTTGAGGATCCAGTGTGAGCCCTAGCTCCTTTTTCAGGATCCAGTGTGAGCCCTAGCTCCTTTTTCAGGATCCAGTGTGAGCCCTAGCTCCTTTTTGAAGTGCATAGGTCCACCTGTAGACTCTTAAGCCTGTCATTTGAGTGACACCATTTCTGCAGGAACAGGAGCCCCCCTTATTTTGCTGGTTGTGGGCGGGGGGGGCGGCTGCTTTACTCTCTTCTTGCTGACGCCTGTGAGTCCCAGCAGGAGGCGATGTTGTCAGACTTCAGTCGCGTCACTTGCGTTTAGTTGCTTTCAGGGCGGAAGAGAGGCTGGACCCCTGGACCTTATGTCAGCTTATTACATTTGCATGAATCCTTCCGATTTCTCATTTCCCTTCAGTCTGACGTTTGATCTTTTTTCGTTCATAGGCGATTCGCCATGCAGTCACCCGCCAGTCCGCCAGCTCCCAGCTTTGCGACCCGACCCCCATCATTACCCGACTATAGACGAGCCATTGCCACCAAGTAAGCTCTCCTGTAGCTCCTGCTGGCCCCCGGGGGCCTTGCTCCTCTCCTTGCTGTCATTGGTCAGGGGGCATCTTTGATGGAATGCCAGTCCATCACAGGGCACAGGGCAGGGGGCACCCTGGGCGGGATGCCAGTCCATCACAGGGCACAGGGCAAGGTAGCCATTAAGAGGAGAGTGTGCTGCCACCCAGCCATGGCAGTGATTGAGAGAAAGAGAGAAGGTGAGAGAGAGGGAGAGACAGAGGGAGATGAAGAGGGAGACAGTGGGAGAGACAGAGAGAGAGAGGGAGATAGAGAGAGGGAGATAGGTAACGCGAGATCAGGGTGAGCGAGATGGAGATAAGGTGAGCGTGAGAGAGACAGGGAGAGAGAGAGGGAGACCTCTCACATCAGGCTGTGCTTCACTATGCTATGTTCCTCACAAAAGAACGAATAACCAGAGCATCATGCCTTGTTTGCCCCCCCAGACTGGGAGGCGCGCATCGACAGCCACGGCCGCGTGTTTTACGTGGACCATGTGAACCGCACCACCACCTGGCAGAGGCCCACGGCGGCCGCCACGGCCGAGGGTCTGCACCGCTCCGGCTCCATGCAGCAGATGGAGCAGCTGAACCGCAGGTGAGGCCCGGCAGGGTGTGGGTGCACGCCCCCCTCCCCAGGCTGCTGGGGGGATTGGTGCTCATGGACACAGGCGTCATGTTTTACTGACACAGGTTCAGATCCTTGAGAAATAAGTACCCCAATAAAAATGTGTCATGTTTTATAAACAGGTTATTCCTGATTCCCACTCTGGTCCTTTAACATTGCTCAGCTTAAATGCATATCGGCTACAATACACTGTGTTATCAGCGTCAGCCTGTTAAGTTGTGGTAGTTCCCTGTCAGGGAGTCCAGATGTCTGATGAGAAATAGCGCTCTGTTATAGCACCATGTGAAATCTTCACCTGGCATCCAGAGTCACCCCAAGAATCGCACTGCACATCTATTTTGAACAGCACGTGCTATAAGCCCACAACTTTGACACTTTGCTGCCACCTAGAGGTTGAGATTTGCACTGCGCCTGTTCTTTTACTCAGGATACGTCTTACAGTTATTCAGCGGGAAAACTGAGAAAGGTGTTTGGTAAAATGTTACATATGGCTTTGCTTGTTTTCCACCAAGGTACCAGAACATCCAGAGGACCATCGCCACGGACAGGACTGAGGAGGAGGCAGGAAGCCGGCGGGGAGAGCGTGCAGGCCTCGAGACTGAAGGCTCAGCGCCGAGCGGCGGTAATGTAGCGCCGCCATGAGGCCGGCGGGGAGAGCGTGCAGGCCTCGAGACTGAAGGCTCAGCGCCGAGCGGTGCTAATGTAGCGCCGCCATGTGGCCGGCGGGGAGAGAGGGCAGGCCTCGAGACTGACGGTTTAGCGCTGAGCGGTGCTAATGTAGCGCCGCCATGTGGCCGGCGGGGAGAGAGGGCAGGCCACGAGACTGACGGTTTAGCGCTGAGCGGTGCTAATGTAGCGCCGCCATGTGGCCGGCGGGGAGAGAGGGCAGGCCTCGAGACTGAAGGCTCAGCGCTGAGCGGCGGTAATGTAGCGCCGCCATGAGGCCGGCAGGGAGAGAGGGCAGGCCTCGAGACTGACGGTTTAGCGCTGAGCGGTGCTAATGTAGCGCCGCCATGTGGCCGGCGGGGAGAGAGGGCAGGCCTCGAGACTGACGGTTTAGCGCTGAGCGGTGCTAATGTAGCGCCGCCATGTGGCCGGCGGGGAGAGAGGGCAGGCCGCGAGACTGACGGTTTAGCGCTGAGCGGTGCTAATGTAGCGCCGCCATGTGGCCGGCGGGGAGAGAGGGCAGGCCTCGAGACTGACGGTTTAGCGCTGAGCGGTGCTAATGTAGCGCCGCCATGTGGCCGGCGGGGAGAGAGGGCAGGCCTCGAGACTGACGGTTTAGCGGTGAGGGGCGGTAATGTAGCGCCGCCATGAGGCCGGCAGGTACACGCTTGACCCATGTGGCAGCACACACTCAGAGAAACACTGCATACATATCTGCATGTACTGTATCAGAACGAAATGCCGGTGCCCTTACACCCAGCTTTCATACTTTATAATCATTATATGTTCAGAATCCCATCCCTTCTTCCAGCTGTGTCCCCACAACCTCTCCTGGCTATGGCCCCACCCCCATCTCCCGGCTCTGTCCCCACCCCTTACCCAGCTGTGTCTTGTCCCTTTGTCTTTCAGAGTTGAGAAGAGACAGTCCTTCGTCCCCCATTAACAGCCAGAAGATCACAATGCTGCTGCAGTGTCCTGCCGTCAAGTTCATCAGCCACCCGGAGTTCTTCACTGTCCTCCACGCCAACTATGTGAGGATTCAGCCCTCCACCCCTCACCCCCCCGACATAACTCCCCCCCCACGTCCCTCCCCCACCTCCCTCGCCATGTCCCTCTTCCACGTCCCCTGCCACACCCCCCCCCACCTCCCCCCTACATCCCTCCCCACCTCCCTCGCCATGTCCCTCTTCCACGTCCCCTGCCACATCCCCCCCCACCTACCCCCCACGTCCCTCCCCCACCTCCCTCCCTACATCCGTCCCCCACCTCCCTCGCCATGTCCCTCTCCCACGTCCCCTGCCACACCCCCCCCCACCTCCCCCCTACATCCCTCCCCACCTCCCTCGCCATGTCCCTCTTCCACGTCCCCTGCCACATCCCCCCCCACCTACCCCCCACCTCCCTCCCTACATCCGTCCCCCACCTCCCTCGCCATGTCCCTCTCCCACGTCCCCTGCCACACCCCCCCCCACCTCCCCCCTACATCCCTCCCCACCTCCCTCGCCATGTCCCTCTCCCACGTCCCCTGCCACACCCCCCCCCACCTCCCCCCTACATCCCTCCCCACCTCCCTCGCCATGTCCCTCTCCCACGTCCCCTGGCACTTTCAGCCATGCGGCTCTGTCCCTCGCTGCAGGCCGCCTACCGCTTGTTCACCAGCAGCACCTGTCTGAAGCACATGATCCTGAAGATCCGACGGGACGCGCGCAGCTTTGAGCGCTACCAGCACAACCGCGACCTGGTGGCCTTCCTCAACATGTTCGCCGACCCGCAGCTGGAGCTGCCGCGCGGCTGGGAGGTCAAGAGCGACCAGCAGGGCAAGGTGGGCGTGGCAGAGCCTTCCACATGCAGGGTGGGCGTGGCAGAGCCTTCCGCATACAGGGTGGGTGTGGCTGAGCCTTCCGCATGCAGGGTGGGCGTGGCAGAGCCTTCCGCATGCAGGGTGGGCGTGGCAGGGCCTTCCGCATGCAGGGTGGGCGTGGCAGAGCCTTCCGCACGCAGGGTGGGCGTGGCTGAGCCTTCCGCATGCAGGGTGGGCGTGGCAGAGCCTTCCGCATGCAGGGTGGGCGTGGCAGGGCCTTCTGCGTGTAGAGCACAGTGTCCTCCTGGTTTTACGTTTCTCTTCTTTGACCAATCACATTCTTCATTGAATGATATCACCACATTAATTAAAAGTAGTGTTTTCAGATTTCTTAAATACCTGCTTTATTGTGTCTGCCTTTTGTTAATAGATAAAAAACAATAGGACTATGCTTACCTGCAAATGATTTGAGGGGCAATGTAAGGGTGCGTCTTTATTCCCTGATGATGGTAATAATAATAACAAAAATCATAACTAAAAATATAATAACAAGGCTTGAACCACCAACCCCCATCACAAGCACAGAGTGATACCCTGTCTTCAGGTCATGTCGGGAAAATCATAAATACAACATGAGAGCACATGAACGCCACTACAAATCTGAATATCCTCGGGGGGAGTGGGAGTCCCCTCCCAGGGAAGGTGGGGAGTGGGAGTCTCCTCCCAGGGAAGGCGGGGAGTGGGAGTCTCCTCCCAGGGAAGGCGGGGAGTGGGAGTTCCCTCCCAGGGAAGGTGGGGAGTGGGGGTCCCCTCCCAGGGAAGGCGGGGAGTGGGAGTTCCCTCCCAGGGAAGGTGGGGAGTGGGGGTCCCCTCCCAGGGAAGGTGGGGAGTGGGAGTCTCCTCCCAGGGAAGGCGGGGAGTGGGAGTCTCCTCCCAGGGAAGGCGGGGAGTGGGAGTTCCGTCCCAGGGAAGGTGGGGAGTGGGGGTCCCCTCCCAGGGAAGGCGGGGAGTGGGAGTTCCCTCCCAGGGAAGGTGGGGAGTGGGGGTCCCCTCCCAGGGAAGGCGGGGAGTGGGAGTTCCCTCCCAGGGAAGGTGGGGAGTGGGGGTCCCCTCCCAGGGAAGGTGGGGAGTGGGAGTTCCCTCCCAGGGAAGGTGGGGAGTGGGAGTCCTCTCCCAGGGAAGGTGGGGAGTGGGAGTCCCCTCCCAGGGAAGGTGCGTCTGCTTTGTGGTCCTGCAGCTGCTGCATCACGGGAGCCTCGCCGGTCACATGGGTGCCAGCTCTCCAACCCTCGTCTCTCCTCTTTTTATCTCTAGTCGTTCTTCGTGGACCATAACAGCCGTGCGACAACCTTCATAGACCCTCGTATCCCGCTGCAGAACGGCCGTCTGCCCAACCACCTGACGCACAGGCAGCACCTGCAGCGACTGCGCAGCTACAGCGCAGGGGAGGTATGCGGTTCGGTGGGGGGGGGTTCTGGTGGCCCCAGGAGCCGCACCAATTCATGCCACTAGACAGAGGTTCTACTCACATAAAACATTCTTGGTGCTCCATATTTTTCCAAATTTATGTTAGGATTTAAGTTTCATAAGTATCTTTGATTGTTTCTTGTCCTCACATAAATACGAGCTGGTGTTTCCCCAGCACTGTGCTGCTGTCTCCTGCATGCTCTGCCTCCCTCCCAGGAGTCTGTCCCGGCGCCCCATGCGCGTCTGCTGAGCGTGTGTGTGCCATGACTCATGCGCTCCATGCGTGTCTGCTGAGCGTGTGTGTGCCATGACTCATGCGCCGATGCGGCTCTGCATCCCACAGTAAAATTGTGAAACTCTCTTGGTTGCCTGTTAAATGAGACTCACCACCCCAGCACTACTCATAAAGATGGTGACACTGTTTACCCCCAACGGCCCCTTTGCCCTACAGGCATCAGAGGTGTCCCGGAGCCGCGGCGCCTCCCTACTGGCCAGGCCTGGTAACAGCCTTGTGGCAGCCATACGGACCCAGCACCAGCAGGACTCCGCTGTTCCTCTCGGTATGTTCTGGAAGGTTCCATCTCTATTTATGCTGCATTGTATTGGGTATGGGGGCTGGGCTCTGCTTCCCCACCAGGGTGCCGTGCTGATGGGGGGGTCATACTCTTGTCATTCTGGTGACAGCCAAGTGCATCACAAGCACACTGGTGACCCCAGGGATTGGTGCTCAGGGAGCCTGCAGACGGAGGAGCACCTGCAATTGACCGTTATTATATGAGGTTCAGCCCTCATGGTGGTGCTGTCCTCAATTCTCCCATCTGCCCACAAGAATTCACACACAGTCCCTGGTCAGGCCCTCTGCGGCATCTGCAGTGATGCCCTGACAGTAATTACCATTTACATGCAGTCTGTTTGTGTCTGTTTATAATTTACTGAAACCCGGCGTCATACCTGAAGTTTGGGATGTAAATGTATGCTAACTCACCCTGAAACAACGATGTCTGAGGTGCTCCGTGGGGGTCAGAGCCCCCACGCTGCCGTCCAGGTGCCTGAGGTGCTGCAGCATCGCCCTGGGGGTCACAGCCCCCACGCTGCCGTCCCGGTGCCTGCGGTGCTGCAGCATCGCCCTGGGGGTCACAGCCCCCACGCTGCCGTCCAGGTGCCTGCGGTGCTGCAGCATCGCCCTGGGGGTCACAGCCCCCACGCTGCCGTCCAGGTGCCTGCGGTGCTGCAGCATCGCCCTGGGGGTCACAGCCCCCACGCTGCCGTCCAGGTGCCTGAGGTGCTGCAGCATCGCCCTGGGGGTCACAGCCCCCACGCTGCCGTCCAGGTGCCTGAGGTGCTGCAGCATCGCCCTGTGGGTCACAGCCCCCACGCTGCCGTCCAGGTGCCTGAGGTGCTGCAGCATCGCCCTGGGGGTCACAGCCCCCACGCTGCCGTCCAGGTGCCTGAGGTGCTGCAGCATCGCCCTGGGGGTCACAGCCCCCACGCTGCCGTCCAGGTGCCCTGGGGGTCACAGCCCCCACGCTGCCGTCCAGGTGCCTGATGTGCTGCAGCATCGCCCTGGGGGTCACAGCCCCCATGCTTCTATCCAAGGCACTTGGCCAGATGCTTCGTACAGCCGTCCGCTGTGGCACTGGACTCCACGTGGCTTTACAGTAGCTCTGCTCTATTTCTCCAGCCTACAACGACAAGATCGTGGCATTTCTGCGGCAGCCCAACATCCTGGAGATGCTCCAAGAGCGGCAGACCAGTCTGGCCAGGAACCACACACTGAGGTACGCAGGACCAGTCGTCGAACTACAGCAGAACATGCTGACACGTCAACAAAATACACAGCAGACTTGGTATCAGGAATCCATGGCTTTAATTCTTTCATATGAATTGCTTTAGTTCTTAAGGAATCTGTGTAATGACTCTGTGTAAAACAGCATTCACACAGCATGGCTGTGATATACTGTGTCACTTGCTGGACATAAGACAGCATTAGAGTAAGAACACGACAGTGAGCTGGCAAGCAATGTCTGCCTTGAAAGATGTGCCCTGGATGCTGTGTCTCACGTGGTGGCAGGGAGAAGATCCACTACATCAGAACAGAAGGCACGCATGGCCTGGAGAAGCTGTCCTGTGACGCAGACCTGGTCATACTGCTGAGGTGAGGCTCCTGCATGCTCAGCGTTCCTCACTAGCTTTGGAGCCTCTTTGAAGGAGTATTTCTGGTTCCCTTGACTGGTTCCAGTTTGAGGGTTTGAATGCTCTGAAGGGGTCACGTATTATCCTTACTACTGAGTTTGAGCAGCTCTCTGCAGAACCAACTAGTTTTTTCCCCCATGGACATTGATCATCATAAACTCATCATCATACACTGATCATCCTACACTGATCACTGACACTGATCATTATACATTTATGCCTGACACTTATAATCATACGCTGATCATCATACGCTGATCACTGACAATGATCTTCATACATTGATCACTGACACTGATCATTATATTAGTGAATATTTGTACTAACCAACCGAAAAACTGCTCTGACCTGCTTGACTTGCCAGTGATTCTGTTGCCATTAATCTGTCTGCTTTTTTTTCTGGGACCCCAACCCCAGCCTGTTTGAGGAGGAGATCATGTCCTACATTCCACTACACCCCTTTCACCCCGGGTTTGGCTTTTCACCACGATGCTCGCCGGGTTCTTCACCGCAAAACTCCCCAGGTCAGTAAATATGATGATGATGATGATGATGACAATGATAATGATGATGACAAGGACTATGATGACGATTGTGATGGTGATGAAGATGACGGTGATGATGATGATTATGACAAGGATTATGACAGTGATTGTGATGATGATGACGGTGATGATGATGGTGATGATGATGACGGTGATGATGATGGTGATGACCCATTTTCAGGAATATTATTTCCTCCGGAGAAGCCAGTAGATTGTTTAGTTCACATCAAGCAGCATGTAATGTACAACATTGTCTCCCTAACCCTCCTCCTTCCGGATTTCTGAAATTTGCCAAAAGGTAATTCCCTGCCCGTAGCTTCCGGGAGGGGCTCCCGGACCCCTGTGTCCCGGCTCAGGACAAGCAGATACAGAAAGTGGATGGATGGATGGATGGAAATAACCCCATTGTTGACTGACATCATTATTCTATTGGTCCTCTCCTGTCAGTTTTCCCAAAGTACCGAACATCAAAGCAGTTACCGATATATTTATTTTTGCTACAAGACTAAAGCAAACCGTCACAACACAAATGCCAGGTTTGCCTTCAAAGGTCCCATAATGCCAGTGTAATGAATGGAGAAGCTGGAACTCCCAGAAACCCAGTGCAAATGAGCAGGGCTAAAAAAGGATCCCCAGAACGTGGCCAGTCGCGTCTCTCTGTGCTGTTTTGGTGATGGATGTGACCTACAAAAGCACTGCTCTAGTGCCTGTAATGGAGTTACTCTTCTGATTACAGCTCTGCTCTGCTGCTTTTTTCTGACTGTCAGGTCAGCCTCTGTGTGGGGCTTGATGCTGAGATGTTAAGCTGTGGTTGGGTGACTGTGGGCTTTCTCTGTGTCGGCAGGGCTGCAGAGGGCCAGGGCTCCGGCTCCCTACCGCAGAGACTTTGAGGCCAAGCTCCGGAACTTCTACAGGAAGCTGGAGGCCAAGGGTTATGGCCAGGGGCCTGGGAAAATCAAGTAAGCCCCGTCACTGAATCCAGTATTGACACTACTGTGCTAGTAGGCCTATGGTCCTAGAGCAGCAATCAGGGCCTGTCAAGCCAGACAGTACATTTGTGGGTCAGATCCTGCATGGATGATGCATATTGTACCATTAAGAAGGTTTAATCTATTCCAGTCAAGCACTAAAGAAGTTTATAAATTCAAATCCAGTTTGACTGATGGAAGTGAATGGATGCCTTGGGAGGATATTATGCTCTGTTCCATTGACCTTGGAGGTAGGAAGTCGGAGCCGGGAATGATGTCACACCCGAGCTAACCGTTTTTCAGTGCAATAAGTCAGAAAGCCACTTAGCAATACCAGGGACTTGTTTCAAACAGTAGGATTTTCTGCTTGGACACCTTGTGGGATTTATATACCCCATTCAAAATGGCCTCTAGCTTAGTTTAAATACATAATAATAATAATAATAATAATAATAATAATTGATAATAATAATTTATACTTTATTGATCCCCATGCCCATTGCTCTTTGCAGAGTAAGTTGTCCGCGAAGGGCAGCCACCTGTTGGGGCGCCCAGACATTTAGCCCAGACTGCCTTAAATCCCGCAAGTTATCTAGCTAAGTAAGAAATCCTTCTTTCTGAAACAGGTCCCAGTTTAAGCCAGGTTTATTGTTAGCCATTGTTAGCAATACTAGTTGATAACAGCACATTTTGCACATACAAACACTGTAGCAACATGTCCACAGATAGCAGCTGGACAGTCTGTGTGTATGACTGATTTAATGAAACATAAATAGAGATAAGTGCTAATAAACAGTATATAACTACAGTTTTCACTTCTGCTGACAAAGGGTGCAGCCATCTTGAATTCTGAGCTCAGGGTTGCAAAGGGTCTTCCAACTTTCCCAGTCAGAATTCCAACTTCAAGGGGCATTCCAGTTGAAATTTCTAACTAGGAACTCGGAATATTTCCAACTTCCAAGTTCAAATGGAACACAGCATTAATAATCTGATGAAGTGAGGACCAAACGAAAACACTTTTGCAGGTCTTACTGCTTTTCACTGAAGCTCTATGCTAGATGCTCTTTCAGTCATGGCCTGGCTTGGCCTGTCCTGATAGGAACGTTGACCAGAGGAACGCCTCGCTCCCTGCCGTGTTGCTAAGACCACGTCAGGTCTAGCGTGTCCGGCTAGGTGTCAGGCTCCACAGCATCCTAACGATGATTCTGTTCCAGGCTTATCATCAGACGAGATCACTTACTGGAGGGCACCTTCAACCAGGTGATGGCCTACTCTCGTAAGGAGCTCCAGAGGAACAAGCTCTACATCACATTTGTTGGAGAGGAAGGGTATGAATCCAGGCTGGTTTCGTATAGATGCTCGGCTCTTGGTGCATTAACATTATCAGAGATTCTGTCTCAGTACGTCAGGTATCCGACCTTCTGTTCTTAGAAGGAGTTCCCTGCTTAGTGAACATTACCCCCCCCCCCCCCCCCTCTCCACAGTCTCGACTACAGCGGTCCATCACGGGAGTTCTTCTTCCTGCTGTCCCAGGAGCTGTTCAACCCTTACTATGGCCTGTTTGAGTACTCTGCCAATGACACGTACACGGTCCAGATCAGCCCCATGTCGGCCTTCGTGGAGAACCATCTGGAATGGTGAGGAGTGCTGCTCGCTCTGCGGAGCTGGTAACGGAACCCTCTTTTCCGGCACAGTGCTGGTTCTACAGCACATTGACACATTCTTATACCCACAAAAGGCTCAGCTGTCAGGGCTCAGAACATTCTAGAAATGACAATTCCTAATGTAGTACCGTTCAAATGCACGCGATATAGATTCTAGTTAATAAGTGCTTATTATCAGTTCCAGCTGCATAATGAGAAATGTAGTGTCTAACTGAAGCCTCTCCTTTTGAAACGTCCCTGTAGAAGGGCTTCTGTAAGTTTACCTCCTTTCCTGAACTGAAGCCCACATCGATTATGCAAGTAAAGCACCTTTTGAGAGATCTTCTGTCATTTTGACAGCCCTCCAAGACTGGGAATCATAGCCTGTTGTTACTCACATATTTTAACTATAGTCTCAATGGACTGTAGAATATATAGTATTATAGAATATCTGTAATAACATAGATTCACGTTTTCCCTGGCCCGGACGTGGGGCGCCCCCCTGGGGCCAGGCCTGGGGGTGGGGCTCGATGGCGAGCACCCGTGGGGCCTGGCTGGGCTCAGCCCGAGGAAGGAACGTGAAGAAGGAAGCAGAGTCTGAGGACTTGTTATATGAATTTAGCTTTAGTTTGGCTGAAATTCGAAACTGTTAGTTCTACAGGGCTGGAGTGATTACCTGGGGATATTTAGGACATTGGACTCGGTAGAGTCTTCAGAATAAATGTTCTTTCTATGATATTTCCTTTACGAGATACAAGCGTTTTTGCTGGAGGAGTCCTATTCCACGACTGACTCATGCTGACATTTTGCCCTCAGTGAAGCCACTTGGGGAATACAAACATGGCACTGTTTACCTGGAACTAAGAAGGAGGCTCTCAGTTCTTTATTGGTCTATAGCTCTGTCAATCAATACAGAATTGACTCATTTACGGACTTTGGCTTGACCTGATCACAGTCTACACATTTCTTTTCCCAAGCAAACCCACTTCTTCTTTTTCTATAATGTTAGCATGCCCGGGGGGGTTGGGCAGTGAGTTGACCTCTGACCCCCAGAGGTTTTTTTCTCTCTTCTTGGGAGTTTTTGGTTCCTCTCCTCCATTGTCACCTGGCTTTCTTTCATTCATTTCTTTGTCTTTCCATTTCCCTGTTTTTGTATTTTTTTTTTCCTTTGTGATGCTGTACTGTATCACAACTCACCTATGTAAAGTGTGCTATACAAAAATAAATTGAATTGTATTGAATCAGGACCTGTAAAATAGCCAGTGGGTGTAGTCGGGTTTTTAGCTTAGCTGGATAATTGTCGTATTTAAGGTAGTCTGGGATAAATGTAAGTGAACGAAGATAAATTCCACTTAAACTAGGGTATCTGAAATTTGACATGCGACTAAGCAAGAATTCCAGTTTTGTGATACAGGCCCCTGTTCTCTCCTTAGTTTAGGGGACCCCAGATAGACTGTTACAGACACACTCACAACAGACCAGGGGTGAGTTTCTCGAAGCCTTCTTAACGCTATGTCATTCGTAAGTTCTATCTTTTAATACAGAACTTACGAACGATGTAGCGTTAAGAAGGTTTTGAGAAACCATGCCCAGAACAAAGGTGATTTTAGGAATTACAAATGTTTTTCCTGTTAAATTTTATTTACTTTACTTGCGAAGAAATGTAGAAAAGGCTGCACCCTTTGTCATCTACACTTAGCGGTATTAAATTTAGCAGAAGCTATTTGGTCTACTAACTGTTTTCGAAGTGCGCAGAAGTGCTCGTCTGCTAACAAAAAAGTTGGCTTTGCTAATTAGTGAATTATTGAAACTCTGCCCACCACTGAGTATTGATTACCTGACCATTAAGGTGTGCTGTGTTCTGTATAGATGCCCAATGCAATCATTTGTGCTGTGAAGCCATAATGGGATAGCAGAGCAACATGTCTGGGGGTTACTCAGCTGGTCCGGGACACTAGGAGCAAGGAGTCAGGGCCCTCTGCTGTCTGCCCCCCTCCCCAGGTTCCGCTTCAGTGGCCGCATTCTGGGCCTGGCGCTGATCCATCAGTATCTGCTGGATGCCTTCTTCACCCGCCCCTTCTACAAATCCCTGCTCAGACTGTGAGTGATCGTCATGATGCGCTCTGCCGTGCCGTGTCAGTGTAACCGAACACAACACATTCCAATCTGTGAGTGATCTTCATTATGCGCTCTGCCGTGCCGTGTCAATGTAACCGAACACAACACATTCCAATCTGTGAGTGATCGTCATGATGCGCTCTGCCGTGCCGTGTCAATGTAACCGAACACAACACATTCCAATCTGTGAGTGATCGTCATGATGCGCTCTGCCGTGCCGTGTCAATGTAACCGAACACAACACATTCCAATCTGTGAGTGATCTTCATGATGCGCTCTGCCGTGCCATGTCAATGTAACCGAACACAACACATTCCAATCTGTGAGTGATCGTCATGATGCGCTCTGCCGTGCCGTGTCAATGTAACCGAACACAACACATTCCTATCTGTGAGTGATCTTCATGATGCGCTCTGCCGTGCCGTGTCAATGTAACCGAACACAACACATTCCAATCTGTGAGTGATCTTCATGATGCGCTCTGCCGTGCCGTGTCAATGTAACCGAACACAACACATTCCAATCTGTGAGTGATCTTCATGATGCGCTCTGCCATGCCGTGTCAATGTAACCGAACACAACACATTCCACAAGTTAGAATTACACTCAAATTCAAGATTTCTATTAAAAGCTAAAAGCACATCTGAGTATATAGGTACATTTAGACGGTGTGTGTATTTGATACAGGCTTTCTGTTGAAACTGCACTGCTTAGGAAAGCTCTTTACTTTGTAGATCAACAGATCTAAGTGACCTAGAGTATCTGGATGAGGAGTTCCACCAGAGTTTACACTGGATGAAGGACAACGACATCACAGACATTCTGGACCTGACCTTCACTGTGAATGAGGAGGTCTTTGGTCAGGTGAGATAAATGACATCACAGACATTCTGGACCTGACCTTCACTGTGAATGAGGAGGTCTTTGGTCAGGTGTGATAAATGACATCACAGACATTCTGGGCCTGGTCTTCACTCTGAATGAAGAGGTCTTTGGCCAGTAAGATGGATGACATCACAGACGTTCTGGGCCTGACCTTTACTGTGAATGAAGAGGCCTTTGGCCAGTGAGATGGATGACATCACAGACATTCTGGGCCTGACCTTTACTGTGAATGAAGAGGCCTTTGGCCAGTGAGATGGATGACATCACAGACATTCTTGACCTGACCTTCACTCTGAATGAGGAGGTCTTTGGCCAGGTGAGATGAATGAAATGACAGACATTCTGGGCCTGACCGTCACTCTGAATGAGGTCTTTGGTTTGGTGATATCCCAGACAATTTGAGCCTGACCTTGTCTGTGAATGAGGAGGTCCTTGATCAGGTGAGATGAATGACATCACAAATATTCTGGGCCTGACCTTCACTTTGAATGAGGAGGTCTTTGGTCAGTGAGATGAATGGCATCACAGATATTCTGGGCCTGACCTTCACTGTGAAAGAGGAGGTCTTTGGACAGTGAGGTTACACGTTTCACAGATGTCTCTACATGTGCCGTGGTCTGTATCTTTGTACCTTCCATTCCAGGTTACAGAGCGGGAGCTGAAATCAGGCGGCGCCAACCTGCAAGTGACCGAGAAGAATAAGAAGGAGTACATCGAGCGCATGGTGAAGTGGCGGGTGGAGCGGGGTGTGGTGCAGCAGACCGAGGCTCTCGTCCGGGGCTTCTACGAGGTATGGTGGCTGGGTGGAGGTTGTCTGGATGACCTCCTCCCGATTCAGAACCCACAGACTGCTCGTGGTGAGGCACCAAACCCAGCCCTAACCAGCCACGTCGCCCTATCCCTGCCCAGGTGGTGGACTCCCGCCTGGTGTCTGTGTTTGATGCCAGAGAGCTGGAGCTGGTCATTGCTGGGACGGCGGAGATTGACCTCAATGACTGGAGGAACAACACAGAGTACAGAGGAGGTAGGTGTGGGAACCAGCGTACCGAAGTGAATCATCTAGAACCTTTCCAGGTTCTGTGTGAGCTGTGCTTATTCTCTCATGTACTGCCTAGTGACCACTGTATACCCAGCCCATGCTGTACTGCTTTTCTGTGTGTTTTAAACAGCTCTTAGTTGTTAATTAAACTCAGCTCCCCAATGAATCAGATTTTGGCTGTGATTCCAGAGGTGTTTGTGAAACTTTCTGAAGGATACAGTTTGAGAGAATTCCATAAATGCAGGGCTGGGGGGGTAGATCCTGCGGGCCTCACCATCTCGGATACAGTGAGCTGAGCATTATGGGACACTGTGCGGCTGTAAGTTATTGGTTAACAGGTTAGCCCCTCCTCCGCAGGATACCACGACGGACACATCGTGGTGCGCTGGTTCTGGGGTGCGGTTGAGCGCTTCAACAATGAGCAGCGGCTGCGGCTGCTGCAGTTTGTGACAGGCACGTCCAGCGTGCCGTATGAGGGCTTCGGCGCTCTCCGTGGCAGCAACGGCCTGCGGCGCTTCTGCATCGAGAAGTGGGGCAAGATTACCTCCCTGCCCAGGTGACCCACCGTGCACCCAGACCTCAATCTCACCAGCCGCTCTCCCTCACTGCCAGTTCAAACTCACCATCCGCTCTCCCTCACTGCCAGCTCTCCCTCACTGCCTGTTCAAACTCACTGCCCGCTCTCCCTCACTGCCAGTTCAAACTCACTGCCCGCTCTCCCTCACTGCCAGTTCAAACTCACTGCCCGCTCTCCCTCACTGCCAGTTCAAACTCACTGCCCGCTCTCCCTCACTGCCTGTTCAAACTCACTGCCCGCTCTCCCTCACTGCCTGTTCAAACTCACTGCCCGCTCTCCCTCACTGCCTGTTCAAACTCATCACCTGCTCACCCTCACTGCCTGTTCAAACTCATCGCCCGCTCACCCTCACCACCTGCTCTCCCTCACCGTTTGTTCACACTCATCGCCTGCTCACCCTCACAACCCGCTCACACAAACCACCCCACTCACACTCACCACCTGCTCTCCCTCACTTCACTACCTGCTCACACTCACAGCTTGCTCACAGTCACCACCTGCATCTGAGTCACACGACAAGTCTGTGACTTAAAATCAAGGATCCCCAGGCCTGATCTGCAGTGCAGGAGTGGATTAATGCATAGGCCAGGCTTCCCCAGGACAACACAAGCACAGTTTGCAGATTTCCCTGCTCAAACACACATTATTCAGCTCTGCAGCAAGCCGCCCACATTTAGTAGGTATGTTTGAGCCGGGAAATCTGCAAATTGTGTTGCAGACTGATTCTCCTGGACTGGCGCAGGCCATCCTAGGCTACAGCCTGGGGCCCCAGCAGTAAAAGAAGGGGCCCCACCTCGGGAAAAATGACGAGGTTAGTTGGACGGCCAACACCTGTCCGTGCTGATGTCAGCCTGGGGCCCGCAGATAAGTTAATCCACCACGACTTGTTCCATTAATTCATTAGATATGTAGTGAGTTCATTTCCATGCGTTCATGCTTAGTTAGGATGCTCATATCCAAGGGCTCTCCAGGAGGTCCACAGCGCTGCTCGAAGGTCAGCTGACATCATCATGATAGCTATACACCAAACTGTGAGGCTATGACCTCCGCTCAGTACAGACGGGTGTCTCTGACCGGCTTCCTGGTTCCTCTCTTCTCTCAGGGCCCACACCTGTTTTAACCGGCTGGACCTGCCGCCCTACCCATCGTGCACCATGCTGTACGAGAAGCTGCTGATCGCCGTGGAGGAGACCAGCACCTTCGGCCTGGAGTGAGGCAGGTCGCGGAGCCTGCAGCCTGGAGCGAGGCAGGACATGGAGCCTGCAGTCTGGAGCGAGGCAGGCCGTGGAGCTTGCAGCCTGGAGTGAGGCAGGCCGCATAGCCTGCAGTGAGGCAGGCCACATAGCCTGCAGCGAGGCAGGCCGCATAGCCTGCAGCCTGCAGTGAGGCAGGCCACGGAGCCTGCAGCTGTGGAGCCTGCAGCCTGAAGCCGGCAGGCAGACTTGGCTCTTTTCTGATGAATCGGGCTTTCAGCAGACAGAATTGCAATTCCTTGATTTTTTCCAGTTTCTATTTTTTTTTACCGTCTGTGCACATGCATGTGTGACTCCCTGGCTGTGATGTCCTCTCGCGGGGGCTTACACAAACCCAGAAGTATGCAATAGCTGACAACCTACAGCACTCAACGCCTTCGCCTCCGTCCCTCTGACTCACGTTGCGCCTAATTACCCATAATGCCTTGGGTCCGCCTCCCCCCGCATCCCCCGGAGCAAGGCTGCCACTATGCACCGAGACATGGTTCACCTGTGCCCACAACAATGTTTCATGTCAGTACAGGAAGTTGGAAGGCATCTCCCAGAATCCCGTTCAGCATCCCACATGACCTTGAACGCCAGCTAGCAAACAGTGGATACGAGCCAAACCAAGGCTGTTTTTGCATTTATGTTAGAGGAACAGTTTCAGGCTTGATTTATCTTGGAGTTGGAGGTGTGGCCTGTAAGGGGGGGTAAACGAGGCGGCCAGGCCAGAGGGACCATGGGGGTTTATACATACAGAAAGGCAGTGACCACCACGGCAAACCTTCTCGTGCGTCCTGCAGTTTCATCCCTTCATGATGCACATTGGCATGAATGTTCAGTCTGTCTGCAGTGACCCATCATTGTCCTCCTATAAAGGAGCTGGATTTAGCGGGGCTGCATTAAGGAGGCAGTGGATGATCTGATTGTGAAGACGTCCTTCAGATGAAATGACATGCTTCTCAAACAGCATTTTTTTCCACTAATGCCTAAGAACCATTAGTAATGTTTTACCGGGAAATTCAGCCGGGAAACATTTATGTATTTATGTAATTCAACACTCTTATGAAAAGTTTAATTAATTTAAAGATTTTTTTGTTGGTGTGTGTAAAGCATTATGTGGGGGGGGTTCTCTTCTTTTGGTTCTGTTCGATGGCAGGATCTGCAGAGTCCCTTAATGGATGGATGGATGGAACACTTTACACCCGTCCCTCAGCCCAGCCCCGGGGCCCTGTGCCCACAGAGGGTGCCCTGTGCACTTGGGCTGGTTCCCCCAGCAGATCTCTCTCTGTGCCCTTCAGAGCCTTTGTCACGTTATTTAGACTGGATCAGATTATCAGCTGTATTGATCCCAGGGGGACGTTCTTGTGCATAAAGCAGCAGGATCCACACAGCACAGGCAGACCATTCACTTAGTGCTACACAGACATGGTGCAGTGATGGTGCAGAGTCACCTTCCACCAAAGTCGGCATCAGGGGCTCGTTTCGCCATTTCTCGACGTTGGGCCACATGGTTCTTCTTCCCAACCTTCTGCCTGCCCTTTACCCTTCATTTTACACCTGAATCCAAACAAAATGTGATTTACACCGTCTGTTTTAACGGAAGATTATAGCCATGACAGTTTTGCGTGCCGTGTTCCAGATGTGAAAACTGATATTGCCATGTCTCTAATGTAGCTGCCCAAGAACAGAGACTTAGGGGTGTTCAAGGGATCGTTACAGGTGTGAATCCATAAGCCTTTCGCTATATTTATCTCCTAATGTATGTTTATGAAGGAGCTGTTAATCTTGGCTCAGTTTGCCGTTGGTCATCAATAATGTTCACAATGAAAAGTTCACTGGAAGGTGACAGTCATCTAATTTTATTAAAATACATTTATAGCTGATAGGAATCATGTAAAAAGGCTAATATGCAATATGCATTTGTAATTACAATTGTATTTATTAATTTGTTTTATGCTTGATTTATATTTAAAGTATTTATTTATTTGTATATTAATTTGTAACTGATATGTAAAATGGATCCATGCAAATTAAAATCCACAGAGATTAAAATTTAAGAATCTGAATGGCTGTTGCTGGATGGGTTGTGCTGGCTTTGAAACAGTCATATAAGTGGTTGATCACTATAACCATGATCACTGTATAAGCGGGTGATCACTATAACCGTGACCACTGTGTAAGCGGTTGATCACTATAACCGTGATCACTATATAAGGGGTTGATTACTATAACCGTGATCACTGTATAAGCTGATGATCACTATAAACGTGATCACTGTATGAGCGGTTTCCACTGTCGTTAATACATTAACAAAAGCTTAAAGAGCTCCCCTTTTAAATAATATTACTGCCATCAGTGTTCATAAGTTCATACTTAACCAGAATTAGCTTTATGAAAGATATTTTTCCCAGTACTGTACCGAGTCCTCGCTTTGTTTGTAAGCTCTTCTTGATATGGGCATTTCTCTCGGCCGCATTCTTTCAGCATACTTTCTATGCATATTAATTATCACTGACAAAAAATAGAATGAAATAAATGAGAACTACGGGATTACTGGTACATCGGTCGCTGTGTGGAGATAATTTAAAATGTGCCCCTCCCCTGGCATGGCGGATGTAGTCGCGATGATGTCACATGCCCATTCCTACTTTAGGAGAGAATAAAGAAGACAAACTGGTTTTAAAAGTCTGTGTTAATGGAGTGCGTGTCTGCCCTCGGACCCTGGCAGTTAACAGGCCCCGCCCCCCTCTCCACTGCCCCGCCCACATCTCCACTGCCCCGCCCCCTTCACCCTGGACCACCCTTCAGCCCCCCATTCTGACGGTGAGTCTTCATCTCATGTTACAACTGTGGAAATGGAGCGTGTGTCTGCCCTTGGACTCTTGAGGCTTGCTGGCCCCGCCCCATCTGCTCTGGCCCCGCCCCATCTGCTCTGGCCCCGCCCCATCAGCACTGACCCCGCCCTCATCCACCCTGGAATCCCCCCATTCTGACAGTGATGTGGGACTCTGAATTCTCAGGCTGTGCTTTGTACTCAAGCATATCACTGTAAATGAATGTCAATAAACAGTCATTTTGTATCACACTAGTGTGTGTGTGTTTGGTGGTGTGTGTGTATGTGTGTGCACATAAGTGTGTGTGCGAACGTGTGTGCATGTGTAGGTTCGTGTGTGTGCACAGGTGTGTGTGTGTGTGTTTGTGTATGTGTGGATGTGGGTGTGTGCGTAAGTGTGTGCGTTGCGTCTTCTGTTTGCATGGCGATTCTGGTGACACACTCTCTGCATAATTTAATATATTTTTGGGAATCATACAAAATAATCTCTGGGAATTCTGGCACACTATAGGTCATAGGAGGGCGCCACAGCAGCTCAGTGGGCCGCACTGCAGTCTCACACCTGCAGGGCTGCGGGTTCAGTGTAGGTCATAGGAGGGCGCCACAGGAGCTCAGTGGGCCGCACTGCAGTCTCACCTGCAGGGCTGCGGGTTCAGTGCAGGTCATAGGAGGGCGCCACAGCAGCTCAGTGGGCCGCACTGCAGTCTCACCTGCAGGGCTGCGGGTTCAGTGTAGGTCATAGGAGGGCGCCACAGCAGCTCAGTGGGCCGCACTGCAGTCTCACCTGCAGGGCTGCGGGTTCAGTGTAGGTCATAGGAGGGCGCCACAGCAGCTCAGTGGGCCGCACTGCAGTCTCACCTGCAGGGCTGCGGGTTCAGTGTAGGTCATAGGAGGGCGCCACAGCAGCTCAGTGGGCCGCACTGCAGTCTCACCTGCAGGGCTGCGGGTTCAGTGTAGGTCATAGGAGGGCGCCACAGCAGCTCAGTGGGCCGCACTGCAGTCTCACCTGCAGGGCTGCGGGTTCAGTGTAGGTCATAGGAGGGCGCCACAGCAGCTTAACCCTCTGGTTTATATCTCACTGAAATCTTTATGTAGAAATACTGTATGAAGAAAAAAAAAACGCTGGCTAAATCCGTAGGCTAATCTGTCTTCTTTTCAAAACGTCCATTGTCGGAAGTATTTAAGTTTTTAAAATCAGGTTAAATCGGCAAAAAAGTAAACCATGTCACCTTACTTTGTTTTACCTGCATCGGGGGCGTGTACGTAGTACCGCTCTCACCCGAAGATCGCTATTCACATTCTAAATAGCCGCATTACCGCGTATTGAAATCGCATGGTAATCTGATGAACAGTGCAACGGTGAAACGCGATCCAGATACATCCCCATCAGCGCCATAAAAAGGGGGTAGGGACGTGGCCAGGTGACAATGGTTCATTCATACACATTAAAGTTGCTACATATTCAATAAAAGGAACCAGAAATAGTGACATGAGTTCGGTTTTTCTTATTTATTTATCCAACTGAATGTTGCATCTACACCATTTAGTCATCTTCATGTAGCCAAGACTTTGGTGATCAGATATCTGGGATCAAAACAAACTGCCAGCATTGCTTACTATGTACTTTTATAATGTCTCTGCAAGTGTTCCAAACTGCATTTTGCAATGTCTATACTTTGATATCAGATTACAAACTTAACATAAGTCTCACATATTTACAATATACATTAAAATTTGGCATAATGCCAAAGCAAATATATAAGAAATAATTTTTTTGCCATGAATTAAGTTTATGATATTTAAAAAAATGTGTGACCATGCCCCAGTCAGTGAAAGTGTGTCCCCTACCCCAAGACCCCAGAGGGTAAAGGGCTGTGGGTTCAAATCCCACTTCTGTTTGGTTGCAGTGAAATGTTTTAAATGAATGTTAGAGACTTCAGGGCAGGGCAGGTCAGGATAGCCCTGGCGGTGTGTTGATAGCCCTGGCGGCGTGTAGATAGCCCTGGTGGTGTTTAGATAGCCCTGGTGTTGTGTTGATAGCCCTGGCGGTGTGTTGATAGCCCTGGCGGTGTGTTGATAGCCCTGGTGGTGTGTTGATAGCCCTGGCGGTGTGTTGATAGCCCTTTACTGTTTGCTTGAAGCCCGGCACATAACACCCGGCTTATTTGGTGCATGAAATAGGGAATTGGGGATGAAATTAAAAGTAAATTGAGAACTTCTTCAGGAACTGCATCTGCGTTACGAGCTATCACCAGCAGAGGGCGTTTGACTATCCTCCACATCGCCGCTCCATGCGTGATGGAAAATACAGCAGAACCTTGGAACTCGAACACCTCTAAACTACCAACTCGGATGTAGAACGGGTCTGTTTAATTTTTTACATCCCAGTAAGGAATTCTTCCCAGGATTATAATTATATTGATGTTAAATCACCTGAAGTCTTTCTGACTGCTGCATCACTGCTTTTTCCTGGAGTTTTATGAGGTCACAACAGCCAATGGCAGCTACCACAAATCGTGACCCCTCTGATCTACAGAAATAGTCTCAGTCTTTTTTTGGTCACTAAACCTTTTTGTTGTGGTCTTCGTCTTAAATACAAGGCTTGAACATACTTTTGTGTTTTTGTGTTTTATTCTCCAGGTAACTGACGCTCCCTCACAATGCAGGTAATGTGCCTCATTCAGGACTCCCTCACAATGCAGGTAATGTGCCTCATTCAGGACTCCCTCACAATGCAGGTAATGTGCCTCATTCAGGACTCCTCTAGCAACCGCTCGTTCAGCACAAAGTCAAACCAGCGGTACTCAAACATTCTCCGAAGAGACACAGTACCAAAGGAGTCCAATCTTCGTCTCAGCTCACTGGATAGCGACAGCCATATAGTAAGACAGGGAGCACCAGGACTCAAGACTTGGACCTTTGTCCTCCTGCAAAAATATCATGGGCGCCACACACCCCTTTCATTCTCCCCGCAGACAGACACACTACTGATGGTTGTGCCCAAGAAGTCATTAAATGCCTGGATCTTGGTCTTTATCCAGGACACCCACAATCCCAGATACTCAGACTCCTCACTCAGTCCCTTTAGAGCCCCGATCAGAGCTTATATTGACTCTGCTAAGATCACAGCATCGTCGGCAAAGTCAAAATCAGCAAATCTTTCTTCACCATCGGATGCCCCACAGCTGCTGGACCCCACAACCCTGCCCAACACCCAGTCCATACAAGCATTGAACAGAGTAGGACCAAGAACACACCCCTGGTGAACCCCTTGTTGCTTTTCAACTATGGCCGTTCCCGCTTTTAGTCAGGAAAATGTTATTCCCGCTTGTTGTATTTTGGCCGTTTAATACAATGTGTGCTACTAATGTGACTCATATACATTTTTCTGTCCAGCTCTACAGATTTTTGCTTTCGCAGTTGTCTCCAGTTAAATGGTTATTATATACATTGATTTACTCTAATTGTGTTTGTAGTAAAGTGTATTTATTTAACTTAATCCACCAGACTGGTTTGATTATGTTACTCAGTTATGCTTTGGGTGACGCTGAAGCAGGACATTAATAGGACAGAACAGAGAGTCTTTATTGTCATTGTACAGGGAGGAAATAGGCATATGAAAGGTACATATACAGGGGAGCTTGCTGATCCTGATTTATTTTTTGTTAAACATCACATTTCACAATAAAAAATTATTATATAGGTTGAAAAGCAGAGATTTACTGTGGAGAACCAGCACCATGTTGTGTTGCTTTTCAGTAAGAATGATTCCTCCAGCATGGAGTGAGCTATCCCAGCATGCACAGCCTCACTGAGGAGTTTGAACTACAAAGCTCAAACCCTGGATAGAGGGGCTCAGTGAATGAGGGGGTGACCCTGTACAAGAGGGTCAGTCCATCAGTGGTGACTCTGTAGAAGGACAGAGCACCAGCCCCCCAGTCCAGATACACTCCTACTCTGCGGGAGCTTGAGGGCTCTGTGGTTGTGTCAGTGCCTTTATTATTGTGCTGGAGAATGTATTTGCAAGGATCACAGTACAGAACCCATGACTTGTCACTGACACCAAGCAGACAGTCATCCCCTCCTTTCCTCCCGATCCCTTTATAAGTCACTCCTATTTTAGCTCCATCTCCATCCCACTCAGCCTCCCAGTAACAGCGGCCAGTCAGACTCTCTCTGCACAAAACTTGGGGGCAGCCGTCAAATCTCTCTGGATGATCAGGATATGGCTGCTTCTTCCACACATGTGTCACCTTCCTGTTCTCCTCCGACAGAAACAGTTGTTTGTCTACTGTGTTGGGGTCCAGCGTCAGCGGGCAGGAGTCTGTAGGCAGGAGGGAGAATTATTAATACCATCAGGCAGCCTGTACTTTATGTTTCTATACGATATAAAAACAGCACAGCTTCCCCGAACGAAGCGGGATCTGAAGTTTATGAAATAGCTCAGGAAATGTCGGACAAAATGCTGCATGGGATAAAACTAACAGGCTTAATTACGTTAAACAAAATTACAAAGCAACGACATCCATCAGGCACATTAACCACAAAGATATTCACCAGAAAAATCTACACCAAAGACTGATACTAAAAGTCAGTATCTTTACTTTGAATATGAACTTCCTTCTAACAGCTTCGGACACGAAACCTCGGTCAGCAACCAGGGTGAAATCAGTTTTAGGCTGATATTCGACAGATATTCAGATCCACAATCGGCAGAAGCACCGGCGGTGTTTCACTCACGCTAGCTGGCATAAGCGCTCGAAAGACGCCAGTTCAACTACACAGCCTCGCCGCTGATCGCTTACCGGTGACTTAGGGACCGTCGACAAATTACTGCCCGAATAAAATACTAATAGCTGCTAATACTAATACTTAATGCTAGTAATTTCCATGCCATGGGATCCTGTGACTCCAAAATGGGTTCATCTGACGTGAAGCGCCCAAATGATCCCTAGTGTGAATTCTAACATGATTGCACAATAATATCCATCATTTTAATCCGTACAACCTCTGGCGGAGTCCAAGGTTTTGGCCCCTGTAGGTTTCCCTGCGGTAAGAGATTAGGAGAAAGAGGCAGGTTGCGGCGAGGGCTTCAAAGTGGAAAAAACACCCCATATAGGTTCAGAAGTTACCTGTTATTTATTTTATTACTGTGTTTATTTTAACTAATGTTATCTGTTTTTTTTTTTGCAACCAATTTTTTATTGGGTTTGAGCATAATGCACACAAAAGTGACACATCAAAACTGTTCAACATACAAAACAGTAGAGAAAAGAACAAACCCCATGGGCACCCACCCCACCTCACCTCCGGAGCAAGACATTAAAGGAAAAAATGATGGAGTAAAAGTGTAATATACATACAGCAATAATAAATAAAACATTTACACATATAAATGCACATACATGTACACCCCCACACATCTACATACAGAAACACAACACACACACCAAATATATTCGCATATATAAACACATACACATATATATACAGTATATATACAGTATATATATATATATATACACACACACGTACGCATATATACATACTGTAACTGTATCGAAATTAACCAAACACAGTAGGTGATGTGCTCTCCTCAATGTACCCTAGTACAAGTGAAGCATTACGCTCCCAATTGTTGATAGTGACGTCAGAGGCACCATTTATTCGAGCAGCAGACAGCTCCAACATGATCAAATTGTAAAGGGAAGCCCTCCAGACTATGAAAGTGCAACGACTCGGGTCTTTCCACCTTGAGACCAACAGAAGCCTTGCAGCGACAGAGGATCAAGAAATCGTCTGTTGCTGAGAAGGGGAAAAAGAAAGGAGAGAGAAATCTAAGAGTAACAGAGATTGAGGAGAACAAGGGACAGTCACATCCAGCAGATCAGAAAGAAAGGAGGAGACCGCATACCAAAGAGCGGCCACAGGTGGACATTCCCAGAACATACCAAGGGCTCTAAGTGGGCACAATTTACAAAGGGTATCAGGATCGAGAGCCATAGCGAAGCGCAATCGTGGAGTACAGTACAACCTGTGCACAAAACTAAACTGAACGTGCTGGTGATTGGGATTTCTAGAAGCCTGCTTAATATTTTTAAAAATGGTGCGCCAGCACAATGGAGAAGGAGAAGAGATATCACCCCATTTACGGGCAACAGGTGGAATAACCTGACCAGCATTACGCAAAAACATGTCCAGCGTGGAGACTGGTCTATTAGATTTGGACAGGGAAGCCACAAATTTGCAAAAGGGGTGAATAGGCAAAGGAGCAGAGAAGGAAATCCCACATGTTCTGAGGACAGATCGCAGTTGTAGAAAGAAACAGAAGGAAGAAGGAGGGATAGGAAATTTAGAGCTGAGAGCCTGGAACGTGAGGAGGCCAGAGTCATCAAATAGATCACCCAAAACACGGATTCCGGACGAGATCCACCGGGAGTTTGTGATGGGCTGACCACCAATGTTAAGCGCTCTATTAAGAAATACTGGTGTATTTGAGTGCCAGACAGGGACAGAGCCAGTGCGCTTCTCGACCCGATGGAAAATCTGCACAGCATAAGACACAATTGAGCCTAGCACAGGTTTAGCTGCCTTAGCTTTCAGGGAGAGAAAAGGGAGATGTTGCAGCTGATGCGGACGCGCCAGATTCTCCTCTATTGGAAACCAGGAAGGCGGTGATGGGGGAGGCTGAAGCCAGTGCCAGACCGAACGGAGAACAAAGGACCAGTGGTACCATTCATATTCCGGTAGAGTGAGACCCCCATCATCTCTAGAAAGAGTAAGAAAGGAGTACCTTATGCGAGGCTTGCGGGCATTCCAGAGAAAGGACGTTACTGTCGACCGGACATCTTTCAAAAAGTGGGAAGGGGGCGGCAAAGGAAGCATAGCACTTAAGAAATTTAAGCGGGGCAAAATGTTCATCTTGATCGTTTTTTGTGTTGTCTCTTTTTCCTCCTTTGAATGTTGTCTAAAATGTGTACAGTGCACTCATCATAACTGTGTGAATACAACCATAAAGTAGTATTAATGGTATTATTAAAAGCATGCAAACACACTTACATCTCTGTAAGCCTGGTCTGGTCCTGCACTCTCCACTGTGGTCCACACTATAGGAGAAGCAGAATGACATAGTCCTACTGTATCCATTGATTTATTGGTGCCTCTTCTTCTCATACATGTCTTTATAGCAGGGAGAGACACTCTGTACTCACTTCAGCTCACACTTCTCCAGTACAGCCTTGAGCAGCTTCACTCCTGAGTATCCTGGGTGATTGTAGCTCAGGTCCAGCTTTCTCAGGTGTGAGGGGTTTGACCTCAGAGCTGAAGCCAGGGAAGAACAGCCTCTCTCCGTGACTCGACAGCCCGACAGCCTGCAGAGAGACAGACAGAAACTCTCCAATAAACAAGATCACCTCACCAATATAAAATGTGACTACTTTCACATTTACAATGTCACCTCTTTCAATAATTACAGTTTGCAGTGTGGAATGCTCAGGAATACTGACCTCAGTATCTGCAGTATACAGTGTGGAATACCCAGTAATACTGACCTCAGTATCCCCAGTTTACAGTGTGGAATACCCAGTAATACTGACCTCAGTCTCCCCAGTTTACAGTGTGGAATACCCAGTAATACTGACCTCAGTATCTCCAGTTTACAGTGGGAATCCCCCAGTCCAGCAGAGAGCAGCTTCACTCCTGAATCCTGCAGGTCATTGTCACTCAGGTCCAGCTCTCTCAGGGGTGAGGAGTTTGATCTGAGAACTGAAGTTAGCACTGCACAGCATTCCTCTGTGAGATCACAGCTGTCCAACCTGCAAAAGGAGCCATGTTATTATACACACAGAGACCGGTATATAGCCCTGTCATGGAGAATACAGTGAGCATTTTCATTACAAAGCATAAATATCCTGAAAGGTTTTGGGTGCAGAATATTCAGGAGCTGGATCAATCCACTCAAATTTATATATATATATGTAACATTATTGGGAATATGGTCTATATGACTTCTAAATTACAGAGTGAGTACAGAGTATATATATATTTATATCTCAATGTATTACTGCCAGAGCAGACATATTTTCACATCCCCACATCACTTACAGAGCTGTCCTGTAGTTCTTGACCACAGGCAGCAGCTTCCAGTGCTCTCTGTCTGGTCTGATGAATTTCTTCAGATCAAACACATCCAGCTCCTCGTCTGACATCAGTAACACAAAGGCCAGAGCTGAGTACTGAGCAGGTGGGAGGTCTTCTGCTGAAAGGCTTCCTGAATTCAGGTATCGTTGTACTTCCTCTACTAGTGAATTGTCACCCAGTTCAATCAGACAGTGGAACAGGTTGATGGTCCTTTCTGGAGATAAATTCTCCTGTACTTTCTCCTTGATGTATTTTTCTATTTTTATGTTTTTTTATTGCAGTCACAGATTTTTATAAAATTGAATTATACATGACCCTCCCCCCCTACACACACACACACACACATACACTTGTTTCACTATTTCATTGTGATAAATGAAACTTTAAATTCCACATCATGCATATTTTCTCTGAAGCACCACATACACATAGCACACGGCATACAGCTCTTACTCTGCTCCAATATGTCATACAGCTCTTACTCTGCTCCAATATGTCATACAGCTCTTACTCTGCTCCAATATGTCATACAGCTCTTACTCTGCTCCAATATGTCATACAGCTCTTACTCTGCTCCAATATGTCATCCAGCTCACTTTCTGCTTGGGGACCTGAAATAAGGAAGAATTTCAGATTCATTTCTATCTCCAACATCAGTATCTAACAAACTGTTCATCATTGCATTTTTAATGCTAGACGATATATTTATTTTCAAATAGCTTTTCCTCTACATTTTAGAGGAAAAAAAAGAACTGATATAAATATGATTATGCTTCTCTCTCTCTTCACCTGCTACCACTCCTGGGGCCGCCAGAAAGGGACGTCCAAGCATCTTGGTTCTGGACTCTCCGCTCCAGCTGCCTCCAGGTGCATCGTGTTCTTTCCTGGTCCACTTCAAGGTCTCAGCATCACGTACCTCTGGGCCGTCCTCTCTTCCTCTTTCCCGATTTAACTTCTGCAGGTCTTCATGCAGTTTCTGAGCAAGGTCATTCTGGTCCATCTTCTTAAGGATTTCAAGCATGACTTGGAGAGCACCAGCTGCACTGTAAGAACCGATCATCATCTCAACAAGGTCTGTTCTGTCCAAGTTCTTCACCTGACCCTTAGGAAGGGGCTTTAAGTCTTTATGCGCTGAGAGACTCAGTCTGAATTTAAACTGCTTCAGCTGTTCATCGTGGAGCTCGTTCACATAATCCAGCAAGAGGTCGGGGAGCGAGGTCTGGATCGGCAGAATGTCGGAGATGAGTCCATGAGACTCACAAACCCGTACATGGTCACTCCCACACATGCACTGACCATTAACAGCAGTGAGTGTTCCTGCTCACAGTTTAATGTGGCTGCTGGAGACACTTGATGTGATTCTTTTGTTACAATAAGAAGCACACATGTGTGTTTATTAAACCTTCATTTAACCAGGTTGGTCTCACTGATTTTTAAATTTTCTTTTCAAAGAGAGACCGGTCCAATAAAAACAGCAATAAAATAGTTTAAGATGCAATATAGCACATAAAAATAAGGGTCTAAATAACTTAGACTAAACATATCATGTTAAGTCAGCATCCACTATAACTATATATACTTTAAATTAAGTTACTCTGTTCTGTTACGTATGTAACATTTGGTGTAGTGCAGTATGGTAAGGAAGTAGCCTGAGGAAGAGCACTGCAGAGAGTGAGCTTTTTGTCTGCTAAGTTATTCTGTTCTGTTACAGTATGTCTGTAACATTTGGTGCAGTGCGGTATGGTAAGGAAGTAGCCTGAGGAAGAGCACTGCAGAGAGTGAGCTTTTTGTCTGCTAAGTTATTCTGTTCTGTTACAGTACGTCTGTAACATTTGGTGCAGTGCGGTATGGTAAGGAAGTAGCCTGAGGAAGAGCACTGCGGAGAGTGAGCTTTTTGTCTGATAAGTTATTTTGTTCTGTTACAGTACGTCTGTAACATTTGGTGCAGTGCTGTATGGTAAGGAAGTAGCCTGAGGAAGAGCACTGCGGAGAGTGAGATTTTTGTCTGATAAGTTATTCTGTGCTGTTACAGTACGTCTGTAACATTTGATGCAGTGCAGTATGGTAAGGAAGTAGCCTGAGGAAGAGCACTGCGGAGAGTGAGATTTTTGTCTGATAAGTTATTCTGTTCTGTTACAGTACGTCTGTAACATTTGATGCAGTGCAGTATGGTAAGGAAGTAGCCTGAGGAAGAGCACTGCGGAGTGTGAGCTTTTTGTCTGCTAAGTTATTCTGTTCTGTTACAGTACGTCTAACATTTGATGCAGTGCAGTATGGTAAGGAAGTAGCCTGAGGAAGAGCACTGCGGAGTGTGAGCTTTTTGTCTGATAAGTTATTCTGTTCTGTTACAGTACGTCTGTAACATTTGATGCAGTGCGGTATGGTAAGGAAGTAGCCTGAGGAAGAGCACTGCGGAGAGTGAGATTTTTGTCTGATAAGTTATTCTGTTCTGTTACAGTACGTCTGTAACATTTGATGCAGTGCGGTATGGTAAGGAAGTAGCCTGAGGAAGAGCACTGCGGAGAGTGAGATTTTTGTCTGATAAGTTATTCTGTTCTGTTACAGTACGTCTGTAACATTTGATGCAGTGCAGTATGGTAAGGAAGTAGCCTGAGGAAGAGCACTGCGGAGTGTGAGCTTTTTGTCTGTGACAAAGTTACTCAGCTTAAGCTTTCCTGCCTTTCAGTGTCAGGTTTTTACAGACAACATGCATCATAGACTGAAATGTTATAGCCAAACCTCTCCATGGGAATGATGAGCCATTGTTTAGATGATTATGGCTGTAAAGAAACCAGTTCCTGTGTATCGCAGTCTGACTCTGTAATAAAAACCAAAGTAATGTTATCTTTATATGCAAAAGTCAGTTCACCAGCTGTAATATCTTTCTAGCCCAATCAAACTGGTCAGTTTTTATTCACATAAAGGCAGTTTTTAATCACAGGCAGAGATTCGGTCTCCATTGATCATTTGGACTAATAACTATGGGCCGTATTCTACCAAGTGCTTAAGTCAATAAATTGCGTAGTCATTGACATGGGCACTTTTAAGCAGCTTTCCCACTTTATGCTCTGGACGACTGTATTTGTCACAGACCAGGGTTAACAGACTACATTACCCAGGATGCATTGCTACTATATTTTGGTTCCCACGGGCTCATACTTGTTTTCAGTTTGGAATGACCTTATTCTTTGAATTGTTTGCGCCTGTTGGTTTCATTACTTCAGTACATATTTATACTTACATGTTCCTTCAGTATTAAATGGGCACTTGGAAAATGAAACTATACATTTTTCTATCAAGGTATTCAGTGCTTTAAGTGGGTCAGTACTCACAGGCACGCAGTACCAGCACCTCTTTGTTTTTCTCCTCAGAATAACGGCACCTCACAATATCTGCTGAGAGTATCGGCACCAGGAACTTAATAACAAGGGGAGTGCCAGCACCTGCTGTTGAAAAACACAGGAAGTACCTGCATATAGTACTAAATAACATGGGGAGTACCTGCACATAGTACTAAATAACATGGGGAGTACCTGCACATAGTACTAAATAACATGGGGAGTACCTGCATATAGTACTGAATAACAAGGGGAGTGCCAGCACCTGCTGTTGAAAAACACAGGAAGTACCTGCATATAGTACTAAATAACATGGGGAGTACCTGCACATAGTACTGAATAACAAGGGGAGTGCCAGCACCTGCTGCTGAAAAACACGGGGGGTACCTGCACATGGTACTGAATAACAAGGGGAGTGCCAGCACCTGCTGCTGAAAAACACGGGAAGTACCTGCACATAGTACTGAATAACAAGGGGAGTAACGGCACCTGGTGCTGAATAACAAAGGGAGTACCAGCGCCTGCTGCTGAAAAACATTGGGGGTTCAGTACCTGCACATAGTACTGAATAACAAGGGGAGCACCTGCACATACAGTAGTACTGAATAATAAGGGGAGCACCTGCACATAGTACTGAATAATAAGGGGGGTACCAGTACCTGGAACTGAATAATATGGGGAGAATCAGTACCTGGAACAGAATAACAAGGGGAGTACCAGCACCTGGAACAGAATAACAAGGGGAGTACCAGTACCTGGAACAGAATAACAAGGGGAGTACCAGTACCTAGAACAGAATACCAAGGGGAGTACCAGTAGCTGGAACAGAATAACAAGGGGAGTACCAGTACCTGGAGCAGAATAACAAGGGGAGTACCAGTACCTGGAACAGAATAACAAGGGGAGTACCAGTACCTGGAGCAGAATAACAAGGGGAGTACCAGTACCTGGAACAGAATACCAAGGGGAGTACCAGTAGCTGGAACAGAATAACAAGGGGAGTACCAGTACCTGGAGCAGAATAACAAGGGGAGTACCAGTACCTGGAACAGAATAACAAGGGGAGTACCAGTAGCTGGAACAGAATAACAAGGGGAGTATCAGTACCTGGAACTGAATAACAAGGGGAGTACCAGAACCTACTGATGTAGCACCAGCACCAGGTATTACAGTATTACAGAAAAACTGTAAATGAGAAAATTGATTTGATCTGTTGTTCTATGCCAGCTTGTGATCTAAAAGTGATCAGGCTGCTACCCATTATATCTGCTGTAGGGAAATGCACTCCAATGGCCACTAGGGGAGCTCTCGCCTTCTCCTCAGCCTTGATAAGTAATTAATTATGTCATGCAGTCTAGCAAGCTTTATAATCAATGTCAGTGAGCACTGCCTTTACACTGACACTCCTGCTGAGAGGCTAATTTGATTACCAATCTTGGCCTTGTGGTTAAGAACCCATGACCAATAGCATACAAATGTTTAACATTAATCTCTCACTGTTTTATGATTTTCTCCAAGACTGGAACCATACATTTGATTCACTTTTATGCCACAGGTGATTGCGAGCTGGTAAAATGTAAATCACCTTAACATAAAAATTTAAAGTAGCACAGGGACAAATTTTTTGTTTTGTACAGTGCATAACAACTTCAGTGTATTCAAAATATACTCAAAATAGTATGTTGAAACAACTGAAAGTTAAAATGATTTTTTACACTGTACTCCTGGATCCGCCTCCACATTTCCACACTCAGCTCCATGCAGAACCAGCATCCACTGCCCCACTGAAAGCTGACTGCCTGTCACTCACTTCAGGACTGTGGCCAGTTCACACTGGAATCTGGTTTTGGCCACATTTTATAAATATTGTGAACAAGCTAACAAAGAAATCAGATCTGAGCAGAAAGTCCAAGTTGAGCACCTGGACTCGCTGTGTTCTCACCTTCACTGAGAAAATTTGGTTATATTTTTCCCAAATTCTCTACACTGAAAACTTCACTTTGAAGCGACTCATATTTCTGATGCAGCCAGGTAACTAATTTTTGCAAGTTTTTTTTACAGTAAAGGTGAAAGTTTTAAGGTTTTTGTCTGTTGTGTTAGGGAACTTCAAAATATATGATGCAAAATTAAATTTTCATTTTCGAGGTCAGGTACTCGTAAAATAAGAAATGAATAAGTTTCCATTTTATACTCTGTGCTGAGTCTGATCAGACAGGTCCAGCGAGTTGTACAGCAAGTATATGTAACATGTACAGTACAAAGAAAACAAGCCCAGCGTTTATTACTTTCACATTGGTAATGCAACAAAGTACCGTGTAAGTAAGAATTCCTGTACAAAAGATCTCACAGAGGAACACTGAGATACAGGCAAAGATAGTTATGGCTAATTGTTTCATTCTTATGTGGCTAATTATAGTGATTTAAAATAATTTATTTGCAAGAGTTTTTTTTTTTTTATTGTTACCTGGGTGTTCAGCATGCCACACTTCAAGTCCTGGAATTAAAAATCATAAACTGCTACTAAAGTAACTAATATCATTTGGCTAAAATATTCTCCATCTTACCTTGAATGAGAACCATGTGAGAAGGCAGACAGAACGAGGCGATACTGGCCTTGGAGAGAGAAAACGCTGGTTAATAAGAGGTAGGGACTTCCTGTACGGGGCGGGACAGAGCACAGGAAGTGTAAAAGGAGGGTGCAACAGGTAAGCAGATAGATAGATAGATAGATAGATAGATAGATAGATAGATAGATAGGACAATTTAAACTTCATTTTATATTGTAAAACAAAAAACTGTACAAAACTGTACACTCAAACCAAAAGTACCATTCGAGTAAAGTGTTTTTTTCTTAAGATGTAAGAAAAGACATTCTGGAAATGATGGCTGTTATACATAAAAATGTAACTTTTGGCTAGCACTGCTCCTTTACACGTCTGGGACTTGGGTTTGAGTTTCTAGCAGGGCTCTGTGTGTGAGGACTTTGAATGCTCTCCCTAAGTTGTAATGGGGTTTCCTGCAGGTATTCCAATTCACTCCCCCAGGGTCCAAAAACATTCTGAGGTTAATTGGAGTTACTAAATTGCCCCTAGGTGTGTGAATGAATGGAGTGTGAGTGTGCCCTGCAGTGGGTTGGTGCCCCATCCTGCCTTGTGCCCTGCAGTGGGTTGGTGCCCCATCCTGCCTTGTGCCCTGAAGTGGGTTGGTGCCATCCTGCCTTGTGCCCTGCAGTGGGTTGGTGCCCCATCCTGCCTTGTGCCCTGCAGTGGGTTGGTGCCCCATCCTGCCTTGTGCCCTGAAGTGGGTTGGTGCCCCATCCTGCCTTGTGCCCTGAAGTGGGTTGGTGCCCCATCCTGCCTTGTGCCCTGAAGTGGGTTGGTGCCCCATCCTGCCTTGTGCCCTGAAGTGGGTTGGTGCCCCATCCTGCCTTGTGCCCTGAAGTGGGTTGGTGCCATCCTGCCTTGTGCCCTGAAGTGGGTTGGTGCCCCATCCTGCCTTGTGCCCTGAAGTGGGTTGGTGCCATCCTGCCTTGTGCCCTGAAGTGGGTTGGTGCCCCATCCTGCCTTGTGCCCTGCAGTGGGTTGGTGCCCCATCCTGCCTTGTGCCCTGCAGTGGGTTGGTGCCCCATCCTGCCTTGTGCCCTGCAGTGGGTTGGTGCCCCATCCTGCCTTGTGCCCTGCAGTGGGTTGGTGCCCCATCCTGCCTTGTGCCCTGAAGTGGGTTGGTGCCATCCTGCCTTGTGCCCTGAAGTGGGTTGGTGCCCCATCCTGCCTTGTGCCCTGAAGTGGGTTGGTGCCATCCTGCCTTGTGCCCTGAAGTGGGTTGGTGCCCCATCCTGCCTTGTGCCCTGCAGTGGGTTGGTGCCCCATCCTGCCTTGTGCCCTGCAGTGGGTTGGTGCCCCATCCTGCCTTGTGCCCTGCAGTGGGTTGGTGCCCCATCCTGCCTTGTGCCCTGCAGTGGTTGGTGCCCCATCCTGCCTTGTGCCCTGCAGTGGGTTGGTGCCCCATCCTGCCTTGTGCCCTGCAGTGGGTTGGTGCCCCATCCTGGCTTGTTCCCTGCCGTGTGCCTGTAGTCTCAGGGATAGACTAGAGGCTCTCCATGATCCTGAATAGGACAAGTGGATCCAGAAAATAGATGGATGGATGAAATGCTTTGCGTTTAAATAAAGTTTATTAACGCTGACAGGTATGTGGCGTTGCAGTTTCCAGCCATCTGGGAGTCTTTATAATGCCATAGTGAGGAAGCATACAGGCTAAATGCCAGTATTTACACTGTTCTTCCTCAACCAGCTGTATTTGTTTTCATTCTTCAGAGAATGTAGAAAAAGGAGTTTATTACAATCTTCCGCCCAGTGCCCTTTCTGACTTTCCGTTTCTTTTCCCTAGTCAGGGAAATGTCACTGTCACAGGCATGTCTATGTCACTGAACAGACTAGGTTGTTTCAGTTTTCAGAGGGTACACGCCCTGTGTGATGTAAACAGTTTTTGGGGTAAAACACTTCCATTTGCACATGTAAGTACAGGTACAGGCAGCTTCTCACAGGCTACACAGATCATTAGCCTTTAATGAGTCCAAGGTGTCTTGCCTATGGCCTCTACAACAATTCAGTACTGGATGTAAGCTTGCCTGCATGCTAGTACAAATAGGGTGAGCAGATAATCCATGTCAGGGGGGCACACTGAGCTACTTCAGGTTTTACAAACTACTTTAAAACTGAAACGCCCCTGTGCTTGGCTAAATAGTTTAGTTCGACTTGTACTTTTTATGATTTGTTTCATTGATTGAAAGACCAGCTGTTTCAGATTATCATTAGTGACACGTGCATTATTTTTGGAGACTAACCAGTTAGCACGCAGCACACAGGAAGAACTCAGAGCTTAAGTGAAATCCAGGTCCCTTTAATTAAAATGGTAGTTTACAAATCCTGTCCTAGCTTGAAGTGTCCTTCCTGACATGGATTAAATGGTCACCCTCGTACAAGGCTGGGTGTGAACAAGCAAATGTGCCTGCATTTCATCATCTCCCGCTTCAGAGACCCCTGACACATACCTACCCTGCATTACATCATCTCCCGCTTCAGAGACCCCTGACACACACCTACCCTGCATTACATCATCTCCCGCTTCAGAGACCCCTGACACACACCTACCCTGCATTACATCATCTCCCGCTTCAGAGACCCCTGACACACACCTACCCTGCATTACATCATCTCCCGCTTCAGAGACCCCTGACACACACCTACCCTGCATTACATCATCTCCCGCTTCAGAGACCCCTGACACACACCTATCCTGCATTACATCATCTCCCGCTTCAGAGACCCCTGACACATACCTACCCTGCATTACATCATCTCCCGCTTCAGAGACCCCTGACACATACCTACCCTGCATTACATCATCTCCCGCTTCAGAGACCCCTGACACACACCTACCCTGCATTACATCATCTCCCGCTTCAGAGACCCCTGACACACACCTACCCTGCATTACATCATCTCCCGCTTCAGAGACCCCTGACACACACCTACCCTGCATTACATCATCTCCCACTTCAGAGACCCCTGACACATACCTACCCTGCATTACATCATCTCCCGCTTCAGAGACCCCTGACACATACCTACCCTGCATTACATCATCTCCCGCTTCAGAGACCCCTGACACATACCTACCCTGCATTACATCATCTCCCGCTTCAGAGACCCCTGACACATACCTACCACCAGACACTGTGTCTCTGCTGGATAGACTGTCAGATTCTCCAGTGATGGCAAAGCAAATCAGTGTGGACAGTGAAAGACCCAGTACTGTCACTGGTACAGAGGTATGTGATGCAGGACTGGAAAACTGAAAATGAAAGCTCCATATGGCAGAGAAACGCCAGACGTGAAGGAGAGGTTAATGAAAACAAAGTGCTGATACAGACAAACCGGTCTGACACGTCCATCAGTGTCAGGTGTGCAGGAATTCAGGCGAGGCGGGATGTGAGCAGACTGGGCGTGACGGAATGGAGGCTTAACTGACACAACAGTAACTTACTGCCTGCTGTGCTGTATTGCTGTTACCATCCATATGTGAAAATACAGGACATGCATGTAAATTCAAAGCAGCTCAGTACTCTCCAGTTTATGCTGGTGACTGGTCTTAGCTGGTTTCAGCTGGTCTAAGATGGTCTTAAGCATCTTTCAGAGAATATGGCACGGGGCGGGCCTTAGAAAATATTGGCTGTGCACTTGGTTGCATCCCAGCTGTTGCCTCAAAATCCTCCATAGCACCTGCATTCTCAGAAAATAACCACTAAGTGGCGCTTTAGCACCGCTTGTAACTCTGGATCGCGTTGATTTGGTTCTTTATCAACTCTGAAAATGCTCCTCTAGTCGAGCTTAAAGCTTTCAAGCTTTTTCAGTTTCTTCCCATCAAGGCTGGTCTATCGCCTTTGACTATCACCAGAGGTAACCTTGCTTTCTGGTCACCATATTCCACTGGTGCCAAAACATATCCAAGCAATGGAATGCTTTCTCCAGAGTAAGCCTTTAGTTTAATGTTAGTTTCTTTTATGGGCAGGTGTGGAAATTTTCTCTGGTACAAAACTTCAGATGCCAAGGACACTGCTGCCCCCGAATCTAACTGTATGCTAATGTCGTCATTATCCAACTTCACATTAACCGCGATGCACCAGTCCCCACTGGATGCAGTATACACTGTAAACACTCCTAAAATGTCATCTTCATTGACCACTGTCTGATCCTGATCTGATTTCCACAAACTGGGTTTTAGCTGTTCAGCTCTTGTTTCTACATGCTCTTGCAGTGTGTCCAGTTTTTGAGAAGGCATGACATTTCTTATTTTTAAATTTGCACTCTCGTGGCGAATATGTTTTGCGTTCAGCAACGGAGGCGAGCAGGGAAGCAGGCGAATCAGCCAGGACGTCAGGTAACGGGGATTTATTGCACGCAGAAGGCTGACACTCACAAACAAGGTAACAATACAATGACGGATCTGCGGGATAGTGGGAGACAGGGACTAATATACACGGGACAGGGTGGAAGTAACTAGACATAGGTGGAAACAATCAAGCAGAAACAGGAGGTAACGAGGTGGGCGTGGCACACATCGGGAGCGGACGGAGCAGGGCGTGACAGAACCCCCCCCGAAAGGCGCGCACACCGGGCGCGCCCGAGAGGAGGCGACGGACGGGACCGGGAAACAGGACCTGGAAGACAAGAATAAAACCATCAACGAGACCAGGGAAACAGGACAGAGACACAGAACAGGAACAAAGACGAGAAAAACGACAAGACCCGACAAAGAACAGGAAAGGCGGACAGACAGACAGAGAAGGGAGACACAGAGGGCACAGAAGGAACACCCACAGGCGACACGAAGGGGCCAGGGGTGAACAGAGGAGGAACACAGGGACGAGGAGCAAACACAGGCGGGACGAAAGGAGGAGGAGCAGAGAGGGGAGACCAGACAGGAACGGAAGGGGGACAAAAGGGAGCCCGAGAGAGCCCAGGCGGGCAACGGGCAGCGGCTGGAGGGGCCGCAGGCGAGAGCTAGGAGGGAACAGGAGGGGACCAACCAGGGGCCAAGGGAACGGGACGAGGGAGTGACGGAGGGGACACGGAGGGAGCAGGAGGGAACACCGGTGCAGGCAGGCAGGAGGGGGAAGCCGCGGCAGGCGGAGGCGCAGCCGGAGCCGGGGAAGGTGCCGTCCGAGGCCAAGCCGGAGCAGGGGGGCCCGGAGGCGGTCGACACGGAGCCGGAGGCGGGACCGAGGACCGGCACCGAGGAACCAGGGGGGGACCCGGAGGGGACCGCCGACCCTGAGCCGGAGGACCCGCAGGCAGCCACCGAGCCACAGCCAGGGGCCGAACGGGCGAGCCAGGGGGCAGGGCGGGCGGGACCCGGGCCCGACGCTTGTGTCCCCGTCCCTTACGGGACACTGAAAGGCGGGGTCCTGGGGGGTGTCGGCCTTGTCGGGGCAAGGGCGAAGGAGTCAATAGGGCTGGGGGAACTAGAGGCAGGGCTTCTGATGAGGCAGCAGGCGTGGCCGCAGGCGGTGCAGCCGGAGCCGGGGACAGGACTGGCTGGAAGGGAGAGCCGGGCAGATCAGGCGCCGGCAGGACAGGCGAGACAGGCAGATCAGGAGGGGGCGCCTCGGTAGGCGCCTCGGCCGTGCGGCCAGTAGGGGGCGCCTCGATAGGCACCTCAGTCATGTGGCCAGCAGTGGGCGCCACGGGCAGAGCGGCTTCCTCCGCTGCAGGCGGAGGCGAAGCCAGGCCCTCGGGCGGTGCTGCAGCGGGCACCCTCAGTTCCCGGCCAGCAGGGAGCGTCGCGGCGGGCACCTCGGGTTTGCAGCCAGCAGGGGGCATGGCCGCAGGTAGAGCGGTGTCCTCAGGCAGCGCAGCGACGGCAGCTGCAGCAGGGGTTGCCGCGGGCCAAGCGGCGGCAGCTGCAGGAACCACAGGCAGGACGAGCGGGTCAGGCGGTGCCGCTGGCAAAGCGGCGGAAGCTGCAGCTGGTGCTGCAGGCGGTGCCTGCATAATTCACGAATTATGTAGGTGGCTAAAAGAGTGGGTAATTCTGAGCTGTAAAACATAGAGCCGATGTTGCTACTATTTCCCACGATTGCTCGCTTTTATTTTATTCTTGATTTATTTATTTCAAAGAGGCTACGTGCAAGATAAATAGAAATATGGACAAGGGATATATTCATGTATGTAAATGCAGATTTCAAATAAATTAATGTTTTAAAACATGATAGTTATTTTCAATTTTCTTATCTTACTTTCTGATACATACGCAGCTGTTTATTTGGCCAATTTTGTGACGTACGATACCGTGTACTGTGTTGCGCTACTTTCACAATCAGGAAAGCTTGATATAATGCAAAGACAATGTTAGAAGTGTGTAAACAGTGAAAAGACAACATGTTCTGAAAGATGTATTGTTGCTTTTTCACAAGTCTCATTGGGGTCACAAACACTGACATCAGATGTCAGAAAAAAGTCACCCTTTTGCCGGAGCTGACCTGTACATCCCAGTAATTAATTCTTTCAAGGATTATAATTTCTATTGACGTTAAATCACCTGAAGTCTTCCTGACTGCTGTATCTCTGCTTTTTCCTGGATTTTTACGGAATCACAGCATCTCATAGCAGCTATCACAGCTAATCGTGACCCCTCTGATCTTCAGAAATGGTCTCAGTCTTTTCTTGGTCACTAAACCTTTTTGCCGTGGTCTTGGTTTCATCCTAAACACAAAAGTAAGTTCAAGCCTTGTATTTATATGTTTTGAAAATGCTTGTAAAAATTTTCGCGGTGCGACTTCGGCTGCGAGCACGACCAGCAGAGGCAGCAGGCAGAGGCTGCTCTGTTGGATCGAGAAGAGGCGTGCTGCAGCTGGGAGACCCAGATCACTGACGAGCGCCGCGAGCTTGACGAGCAGCGGGAGCAGAACCACTAAGACTGGGATCGACTGCGGGAGTTCGTAGAGCAGGAGCTGCAGGAGCTGGTGCAACTGCGCAGTGAGTTGGCCAGCTGGAAGAAGGAGCGTGACCGCCAGGTATCCCTGGCTGAGGCAGCGGAGGCGGCATTACGAAGCCGCAAAATGGTGCTGCTCGGTCGGGAGGAGGCATGTCGCAGCATGGAGGCCCAGCTGGCTAAGGAACACCGCAGGCTGCAAGAAGCGGAGGTCGTGCTGCATGGCCGAGAGGAGGCGTGTCATGCACTGGAGGCCCAGCTAGCCCAGGAGCGCGGCAAGCTGGCGGCTCGACCAGAGCAGGAGCTGCTGTGCAGGGCCACACGACCCTGCGAGCAGGAGGCCCCGTGACTGTCAGCAGACCCCTGGGACTGGCATCAGCACTGAGGTGGAGACTGGGGTTGGTGGTCGCCGGGATGGTCGACCTCAGAGGAGGTCCCAACACGTCCTACGTGCAGTTGTAATTAGCCCTTGTTGTGTTGTTGTTAATGTTAATGGTTACATTTCCTTATTGTTGCGCGTGTGTGTTTACCACCCGTGTCTTGTGTGTACCCAGTCTTATCCTCGTGTGTAATTAGCTTACGTGTATTTCCCACTGTGTATGCAACTTACAGTTTGGTGTCTGACAACCTTGTGTTTCCTATGTGTAATTGGTTTGGTGCTCATTGGGTGCCTGATATAGACCTTTTCAGGACGACCAATAAAGAGCGTGTTCTCCCCGGCAAGCGAGTCTCCGTGTCTCTCTGCTCCTGCGATGCCTCTGTCTGCCTGACGCCACACTGCACTACATTTTATTACCAATATACTCCTGTAGCCACTAATACCATTTTATTATCACTGTCACACCTCACACACTCACTGACACTGAACTTGCTCCAATACACACATTTTATTCCCAACATTTTCTTGTCAGTTTTAACATGGGACGGTTGTAACAGCATGAATTCCTCCAATCAGAAATCAGAAACAACCCTGAACATGCTCAGATAGACTGTATTCTTGGTCACAAAAATGAGCTACATTTGAAACTCGGAAGAAATTACCAGCAAAAGTGAATTTTTGAAGTAAAAATTTAACTTTTCTCTCTAATTAAATTTTTGGATTCTGTCCTGAGATCAAATATCTAGGAACCCAAACAAGTGTTATTAGAATCACTGTTTTGTAAGCTAAAAGTAGTTAGTATGTGTCAAACTCGCAGTTAAGTGAACTCACATGAGCTCAAAACATGGATGCTGATGCTGGGACGCCCTGAAAGAAGTGGGATACATTTTACTACAGTTTACTTTATATTTTAAAAACCTAAATGTGCACATGAACAACATACTAGATAATTTAGTCAGTTGCATGCTAGTAGCCAATGGAAAATGTGTGTTTGCTTACTGCATGCCAAATATCAGAAAGAGGAAGACAGAGAGTGGAGTCCCACTTCCTTTTTGGGGAGGGCATCAGATGAAATAAAACAGGGCAAATCAGTCAGGGGAGGGGCCAGATCATGTGGTATTTGCCATGTGACCCTGCACCGTTTCCATAAGAAGAAACAGGCCAGAGTGCCAGGGACTCCAGTCACTTCCTTGCCCAAAGGAGGTAGGCGATGTAATAAGCTAGAGACGGCTTTTGGTAGATCTATTATGTGGGCTATCTATCTGTAATAGGAGGTTTGTCAGCGTGTGTCAACTGGAGGCAGAGAAAAGCAGGTCTAAAGCTAAAGGAACAATGAATGGCAGCAACAGCAAAAACAGAAACTTAAAATGAAGCCGCAAATTCAGGACTCATCCCATGAAGATGAATTCTGTGTTGTGGGCTTGGAGACCAACTGCAGTTTAGAGGAGGTCTGGCTTCAGTGCTGGTCCTGTACAGGCTGGGCACACAAAGGCTGCACAGATGGGACTGACTGTTACACTGGTCAGAGGATGTCTGGCTTCAGTGCTGGTCCTGTACAGGCTGGGCACACAAAGGCTGCACAGATGGGACTGACTGTTACACTGGTCAGAGGAGGTCTGGCTTCAGTGCTGGTCCTGTACAGGCTGGGCACACAAAGGCTGCACAGATGGGACTGACTGTTACACTGGTCAGAGGATGTCTGGCTTCAGTGCTGGTCCTGTACAGGCTGGGCACACAAAGGCTGCACAGATGGGACTGACTGTTACACTGGTCACAGCTGTGAGTCAGAATGAGCTCATCAATAGGAACTCAAACTATTTGTTGCATGTTTAAATGTTGTGTTTTTTATGCGTTTTACGCTTCCCTGTTGTTGGGAACATTGCTCTCAAATAAGAGAAACAAAGAAGAGGGCAGCACTCTCAGTGGATCGTCTATGTCCTGATGAAGACCTTAGTGCTCTAAACATCGGCAGCTTTTTCTGCTTCTTTATCTTACTTTTGCTGCCAGTGATGACACCTCCAGAAGAGATTTTGTGCGTTTGCCTGCTCTTCCATTTCAGTGTTGTTCTCAAACTCTTAGGCTACATTTGAAATGTATTTTACCAATTAAATAATTTCCTTATGTTACGATTTGATGGCTCTCCCTCTTTCTTATTTAAAAAAATGGATACTCACTATTCATAATATGAATCACAAATAGGCTTTATCAGTGTGCAAAATACAGGGGGGTCCGACATCCCCGATTAACCCATGAGACCCCCGGAAAGGCTCAAAAGCAAAATTATGGCTCATAATATTCTTGATTTTTTATTATGAAAGAACGCAAATGACTGCGAATTACACACTGGCATAAAAATGAAGTGTCCCGTTAAAATGGAGTCAGCATGGTATTTTATGAATATCGCGCATAGATCCGGTTCTTTATACTTTAATTCAGAACCTGTTTTTTTTAGAATTTAGAAATCTATGTTTTGTCTCCACCTAGTGGCCTCCCTGAAAAGTACACATTGTCTCCGGAAGGATCGCTTGTTCTGTAAATTGACGTGTTCAGTGGATGTAAGAAACATGGCAGCAGCTTGATAGAGAGACATTATAACTGACTACAGTCACTGTATACAATGTTAATCTGCAGTAGATAATGAATCCAATGGTGGATTGCTTAATGGATGTCTGTATATTCTTACACGTCTATTATAAATAATAATGCATGTAGATAAATTTAGTGGCTTTTGGCAGTCAGGGGTGGGAGGGGGCAATGGATTCAGTATCTATCTATGTATCAATTTCTCTGGATCAGGCACGTAAAGGGTGGGGGGGTAAGGGTGCCTGGGCATCTGCATCAACATCCACATATCATATGTGTTTACAACGTGCGTTTTAATAAGTTCACATGTGTTTAAAGCATGTGGGAGTGGTATTTTAAGGCTTAAACTATAAAAAGGTTTATGTATATAGTTTTTCTACACTCACCTAAAGGATTATTAGGAACACCATACTAATACGGTGTTTGACCCCCTTTCACCTTCAGAACTGCCTTAATTCTACGTGGCATTGATTCAACAAGGTGCTGAAAGCATTCTTTAGAAATGTTGGCCCATATTGATAGGATAGCATCTTGCAGTTGATGGAGATTTGTGGGATGCACATCCAGGGCACGAAGCTCCCGTTCCACCACATCCCAAAGATGCTCTATTAGGTTGAGATCTGGTGACTGTGGGGGCCATTGTAGTACAGTGAACTCATTGTCATGGTCAAGAAACCAATTTGAAATGATTCGAGCTTTGTGACATGGTGCATTATCCTGCTGGAAGTAGCCATCAGAGGATGGGTACATGGTGGTCATAAAGGGATGGACATGGTCAGAAACAATGCTCAGGTAGGCCGTGGCATTTAAACGATGCCCAATTGACACTAAGGGGCCTAAAGTGTGCCAAGAAAACATCCCCCACACCATTACACCACCACCACCAGCCTGCACAGTGGTAACAAGGCATGATGGATCCATGTTCTCATTCTGTTTACGCCAAATTCTGACTCTACCATTTGAATGTCTCAACAGAAATCGAGACTCATCAGACCAGGCAACATTTTTCCAGTCTTCAACTGTCCAATTTTGGTGAGCTCGTGCAAATTGTATCCTCTTTTTCCTATTTGTAGTGGAGATGAGTGGTACCCGGTGGGGTCTTCTGCTGTTGTAGCCCATCCGCCTCAAGGTTGTGCGTGTTGTGGCTTCACAAATGCTTTGCTGCATACCTCGGTTGTAACGAGTGGTTATTTCAGTGAAAGTTGCTCTTCTATCAGCTTGAATCAGTCGGTCCATTCTCCTCTGACCTCTAGCATCAACATGGCATTTTCGCCCACAGGACTGCCGCATACTGGATGTTTTTCCCTTTGCACACCATTCTTTGTAAACCCTAGAAATGGTTGTGCGTGAAAATCCCAGTAACTGAGCAGATTGTGAAATACTCAGACCAGCCCGTCTGGCACCAACAACCATGCCACGCTCAAAATTGCTTAAATCACCTTTCTTTCCCATTCTGACATTCAGTTTGGAGTTCAAGAGATTGTCTTGACCTGGACCACACCCCTAAATGCATTGAAGCAACTGCCATGTGATTGGTTGATTAGATAATTGCATTAATGAGAAATTGAACAGGTGTTCCTAATAATCCTTTAGGTGAGTGTATATCGCGGATTTTCACCTATCGCTGATGGGTCTGGAACGTAACTTCCGCGATAGGCGGGGATCCAGACCCATCAGCGATAGGTGAAAATCCGCGATATAGAAAGACCATATACATAAACTTTTTTATAGTTTAAGCCTTAGAATATATAGTGATCCCCCGCCTATCGCCTCAGTTACGTTCCAGACCCATCAGCGATAGGTGAAAATCCGCGAAATAGAAAGACCATATACATAAACTAGAATTGCAATTCTGTACGTGTTATTAATAATCGTATATATCAGAACTGTAATACGTAATATACCTTACATATGCCATGAGGTACCAAACTGTGTTTAATAAAAGCTGGATGGGGAAAAAAAACATTGGACACGACATCAAGAATCAAATGTTTATTTTTTTCAGATGAGATACCAGCCTAATAAAACTAAACAAAAGAAACCAATAAGAACATTGTGATATAATTCAAAACCTCTAACTGTCTGATTTTTAGCTGTACGTTTACCGAGTCAAGCCTTTCGGCGGAGAAGCAGCACAGACGCCGTGAGATCGGGTGAACGAGGATTACAGTAATTAGAAGGAAGACAAAACAGGAACATCGAAGAAGCGCAAGACGGACGTCAATGACCGGACTAGGGAAACATACCTAACGCAGACTTAAATACATTAGACTAATGAAAACAACTATAGAAACAGCTGATAAACACGGGGATTCCACACGGGGTTAACGAGGGGGCGTGGCACACGGGAGGAGCGGACGAGCGGGGCAGGACATACTGCACTTTTAATCAGATTTTTTAGATTTTCTAAGCAATTTTTATTCAAATAAGTTTTTTTTCCATCTCTATTTTAAGACCCCGCGGGAACCCTGCAGTTATGCTTTGGGTGACGCTGAAGCAGGACATTAATAGGACAGAACAGAAAGCCTTTATTGTCATTGTACAGGGAGGAAATACAGTAAATAGACAAATATATAAAATGTACATATCCAGGGGAGGGGGAAAGCCCCCCCCACTCATCAGGATTATATTTAGTTACATTTTAGTCAGAGAGAAAAACTTATTTTAGTCAAACATACATTTCAGAGTAAAAAGGAATATAAAGGATTAAAAAGCAGAGATTTCACCTTTTTGCCAGGAGAACCAGCAACACGTCACAGTGACACTGAGGAGTTTATATTATAAACCCGAAACCCTGGATAGAGGGGCTCAGTGAATGAGGAGGTGAATCTGTACAGGGGGGTCAGTCCATCAGTGGAGACTCTGTAGAAGGACAGAGCACCAGCCCCCCAGTCCAGATACACTCCTACTCTGTGGGAGCCTGAGGCCAGTATGGGTATGACAGTCTGTTTATTATTGTGCAGGACAGAGTAACTGTCAGGATTACAGTACAGACTCCATGACTTGTCATTGTATCCAAGCCGACAGTCCCTCCTTCCTTTCCTCCCGATCCCTTTATAAGTCACTCCTATCCGGGCTTCAACTCCATCCCACTCAGCCTCCCAGTAACAGCGGCCAGTCAGACTCTCTCTGCACAGAACTTGTTCCCAGAAGTCAAATCTCTCTGGATGATCAGGATATGGCTGCAGCTCTGCCCCCCATGTCACCTTCCTGTTCCCCCCTGACAGAGACAGGCGTCTGTGTGCTGTGTTGGGGTCCAGCGTCAGCTGGCAGGAGTCTGTAGGCAGGAGGGAGAATTATTAATACCATCAGGCAGCCTGTACTTTATGTTTCTGTACAATATAAAAACAGCACAGCTTCCCCGAACGAAGCGGGAACTGAAGTTTATGAAATAGCTCAGGAAATGTCGGACGGCGCGCAACGCGGGCGGGAAGAGCCGCCAAGATGCGGCGCGAGCTAAACTGACAGCTTAATTACGGGTAAATAAAATTACAAGCAGCGACATTCATCAGACACATGCACCACAAGCATATTTACCACAAAACGGCACCAGATATTAATACTAAAGCCAGTGTATTTCCTTCTAACCGCTAAATCCAGCGCGTGCGGCGCCTTGCTGCTCTCCGTCTTTCTACAGGGAGATTGCCTTTGAAAATGGCCATCAATAACAGAATATTAAAAAAATATTATTACATATTTAAAGTGATATTTAATAAAAGTTTGGACCTGGATTCTGATACAAACGCCTCCGAAGACGATTCCGGCACCTGAGTTGCGCTCCATGAGGATCCAGTATTTACAGCGATTGTCTGACATGGTCTTTAGTCACAGCAAAGCCGCTCTGAATGCATTTCACATGCATCGGCTTATTTCCGTGACGCGTGTCATACTGTATCTACTGATCCGGGAGAAACACTGCGGTGTCAAGCGGGGTTGAATAGGTGCCGCGCAAAGTCGGCAAACTGATTATAATACCGTCTAAAAACCATCAACAAAAGCGGATTAAACTACACAGCTCATGCATAATGAAAAACAGAAAAATATTACTCCGAAAACCGGGATTATTATCTCATTAATTAATTCGGAAAAAATAGAATTGATTTCTTTTTTCAGATGAATGCAACATGTTTCCGTAGAGAACCGCTTACCGCGCGCGTGACACTCTAAATGCTACGCCGCTGCATCTCACGCAGGCACGGGGGCGAGCGCAAATTTCTTTTAGCAGGGTGGTTCGGGAAATCTGATTAATATTCATGAATGAAGCCCCACGTGATTGGCCAGCTCATTAATATTTATTAGAGGAACACTGCCTGATTGACCAGTGAACATCGACATGCACTGCCTGTCTGTTCTGCCTAAGGCAGAGCTGCTCAAATCCAGTCCTGGGGGGCCGGAGCCCTGTGTAGCTTAGTTCTTTCCCTGTTCCACCATAAATGATTCAGCTCAAGTGCTGTGTGGTAATTAGCACAAGCAGTTGAATCAGGTGTGGTAAATGAGGGGAAACCCAAAAATGCAGGGCTCTGGCCCTGCAGGCCTGGATTGGGGCGCCCCTGGTCTAAGGCATTCACTGGCCAATCAGGAATATTCTCTCGTGAATATTAAGGAGTGTTCCAGAACCACCCTGAAAAAAATACAAATTTGCATCTCACACTGGAGGAGAGAGTCTGGTATCATTGCCTATGGGTGCTGTCTTAGGACAATACTAACGAATCTCACACAGAAAACACATACACTCACGGCATGTGCAAAAAGAACAAATGCAAAGGATTCTGTTTTTGTGAAATTAAACATGTACAACTATATCAGAATATATTTTAACCATCTTACGCTCCCACACAAACACAATATAAGCAGCTATAAAGTATTTGTAAAAAATAGTGTTTGTTGATAGTGTTTTTGGTGATGATTTTGATGTTTTGTTTTTCTCATTTGGATGTTGTCTAAAATGATACACAGAAACTCACCTAAACACAAACATGGAAATCCATCTACACACAGTGCAGAAAACACTCTCATCACAACAACTGTGTGAATACAACCATAACATAGTATTGATGGTATTATTAATAAAAACCTGCAAACACACTTACATTTCTGTACGCCTGGTCTGGTCCTGCACTCTCCACTGTGGTTCACACTATAGGAGAAGCAGAATGACATAGTGCTGCTGTATCCATTTATTACTGGTCTGTAAGTATCTGTAGCGAGTCAGACACACACTCTGTACTCACTTCAGCTTCTCCAGGTTACAGCTGGGATCCTCCAGTACAGCAGAGAGCAGCTTCACTCCTGAGTCTCCTGGGTGATTGTAGCTCAGATCCAGCACTCTCAGGTGTGAGGGGTTTGACCTCAGAGCTGAAGCCAGGGAAGAACAGCCTTCTTCTGTGACTCTACAGCCTGACAACCTGCAAAAGGAGCCGTGTTATTATACACACAGACCGGTATATCTCCTACACATCATTGATCATAGTGGTACAAAATATCCAAAAATTCAATTCATTTTTATATAGCGCCTTTCACAACAAAGTCACCAAACAGTGCTTTATATAGATGTGTTGTGAAACATTACAACATCATTAAGACTATTGTTAAGAATATCCAAACAAACATTTTCAGTTTAATAAGAGGCACAAACTATAGGTTCAAAGGGAATTAGAGGCTCAGCACAGCAGCACATTAAATCACTACAGTTAGAAAACTGATTAAACATGGTAAAATCTGGACCTTCCTCTGATGGTGATCATGTTCCATGTCATGAATACAAAGAGCATTTTCATTTCAACACACAAACACCCTGAAATGGGCAGCTGTTGGCATGATACACTAACAGACACTTTATCCCTGGGGGGGCATTTCCCTTTAGGCCTCCCCCTACTTGCTCTGTGTAGGTGAGAGCAAGCTGGTTGGGAAAGGCAGCCACCCATAGCATGTGTTATATTTCATAATCTTCGAGAAGAGGTGAGGGTGAATATGCTCTAAAATCCATTCATCCACACAGCACTTTAAACCACTACAGTTAGAAAAATGGTTAAACATGGTACATTTTTAACGTTGGCTAATCCTCTGATGGTCATCATGTTCCATGTCATGATGAATACAGTGAGCATTTTCATTTCAAAGCACAAATATCCTGAAATGTGTTGTGTGCAGAATATTGAGGAACTGGATCAATCTACTCAAATGAGCAGCTGTTGGTAAAATACAGGATCTCCTGTGAGGTTACGGTGTATTTTGTCCATTTTTTTGTACTTTTATGAACAGTGGGCAAGTCTATCATAGGTTAAAATTCTATAGTTTAATTCAAACTGTGTATTTTCATGTCATACAGATTATATTCCCAATAATGTTCTGTATGTGTTATATTGCATTATCTTCCAGAGCCAGTTTAAATGAGGGCATGAGTGTGAATATGATCTAAAATCCATTCAGTCACAGGTTCATTGAAATATATCAGTTATTTTGTTGTTTCAATGTCCTTGAAACTCTCTACCCAGCTCCATTCTGCTTTTTAATGCACTGCTGTTTAATGATCTTAAAGGGCCAGTTACCCTGAGGCTCTTTAATATCTGCATAAGAATTTCTATAAAGCTCTGAGCAGCGCTGTGGCTCAGTGATCAGCACTACAGCCGACCATCTAGGGTTTCGGGTTCGATTCCTTAAAGGGCCAGTTACCCTGAGACTCTCTCATATCTGCATAAGATTTTCCATAAAGCTCTGTGCAGAGCTGTGGCTCAGTGATCAGCACTACAGCTGACCATCTAATGTGTCGGGTTCAGTTCCTGCCTGGGATATGTGTGTGTTTGTGTTTATGTGGGATTTGAATGATGTCCAGTGGAGTTTATCTTTTTAAAATGACACTTGAATTCCTGATCCTGTGAGTGAAATCATTATTTTCTGTATTGCTACACTAATCATAGAATTACCAGTCCTTTCAGATATACGTTTAAAATAAAGACGTGTTTAAATGAAATATTTATGAACAGTGAACCTTCACTCCTCCCCATGTGGATGTTATCTTTTCACCTCCCATTCTGCTCTCCATGAGACACACAGACACACACAGGTGAGAGGAAGTTTGGGGTCACAGCACAGGGTCGGCCAGCATCCAGCACCCCTGCAGCCATTGGCATTAAGGGCCTCGCTCAAGGACCCAGCGATGACATCACTCTGCCGGGCAAGAGATCTGAACCAGCGGCCTTTTACTCACAGGCACAGAGTCCAAACATTCTGTGAGATTCTGGCTCTTGGCTGTTTGTCACACAGGACGGTGACGGAAACTACGTCACTAACTTAAATGTGACTAATTTCATATATCCAATGTGACTACTTCAATAATTACAGTTTACAGTGTAGAATACCCAGTAATACTGACCTCAGTTTCTCCAGTTTACAGTGTATAATACCCAGTAACACTGACCTCAGTATCTCCAGTTTACAGTGTGAATCCCCCAGTCCAGCAGAGAGCAGCGTCACTCCTGAATCCTGCAGGTCATTGTCACTCAGGTCCAGCTCTCTCAGGTGTGAGGAGTTTGATCTGAGAGCTGAAGCCAGCATCTCACAGCATTTCTCTGTGAGTTTACAGCTCTTCAGCCTGCAAAAGGAGCCATGTTATTATACACACACAGACCGGTATATCTCCCGCACATCATTGATCATAGTGGTACAAAATATCCAGACTTATTTCAGCATAATAAGAGGGACAGACTACAGTTCAAATTGAACTGGAGACTAAAGACATCAACACTTTAAACCACTACAGTTAGAAAAATGATTAAATATGGTACATTTTTAATGTTGGCCAATCCTCAGATGGTCATCATGTTCCCTGTCATGATGAATACAGTGAGCATTTTCATTTCAAAGCACAAATATCCTGAAATGTGTTGTGTGCAGAATATTCAGGAACTGGATCAATCTACTCAAATGAGCAGCTGTTGGCGCAATACAGGATCTCCTGTGAGTTTACTGTGTATTTTGTCCATTTTTTTGTATTGTATGATCATTAAAAGTGGGCAAGTCTATCATAGGTTAAAATTCTATAGTTTAATTCAAACTGTATATTTTCATAAGTCATACAGATCATATTCCCAATAAATAATGTTCTGTATGTGTTATATTGCATTATGTTCCAGAGCCAGTTTAAATGAGGACATGAGGGTGAATATGCTCTAAAATCCATTCAGTCACAGGTTAATTTAAATATATCAGTTATTTTGTTGTTTCGATGTCCTTGAAACTCTCTACCCAGCTCCATTCTGCTTTTTAATGCACTGCTGTTTAATGATCTTAAAGGGCCAGTAGTACTCTGAGACTCTCTCATATCTGCATAAGTATTTCCATAAAGCTCTGAGCAGTGCTGTGGCTCAGTGATCAGCACTACAGCTGACCATCTAGGGTTTCGGGTTCAATTCCTGCCTGGGATATGTTTGTGTTTATGTGGGATTTGAATGATGTCCAGTGGAGTTTATCTTTTTTAAATGACACTTGAATACCAGATCCTGTGAGTGAAATCATTATCTTCTGTATTGCTACACTAATCATAGAATTACCAGTCCTTTCAGATATACGTTTAAAATAAAGAAGTGTTTAAATGAAATATTTATGAACAGTGAACCTTCACTCCTCCCCATGTGGATGTTATCTTTTCACCTCCCATTCTGCTCTCCATGAGACACACAGACACACACAGGTGAGAGGAAGTTTGGGGTCACAGCACAGGGTCGGCCAGCATCCAGCACCCCTGCAGCCATTGGCATTAAGGGCCTCGCTCAAGGACCCAGCGATGACATCACTCTGCCGGGCAAGAGATCTGAACCAGCGGCCTTTTACTCACGGGCACAGAGTCCAAACATTCTATGAGATTCTGGCTCTTGGCTGTTTGTCACACAGGACGGTGACGGAAACTACGTCACTAACTTAAATGTGACTAATTTCATATATCCAATGTGACTACTACAATAATTACAGTTTACAGTGTAGAATACCCAGTAATACTGACCTCAGTATCCCCAGTTTACAGTGTGGAATACCCAGTAATACTGACCTCAGTATCCCCAGTTTACAGTGTGAATCCCCCAGTCCAGCAGAGAGCAGCTTCACTCCTGAATCCTGCAGGTCATTGTCACTCAGGTCCAGCTGTCTCAGATGTGAGGAGTTTGATCTGAGAGCTGAAGCCAGCGCCTCACAGCATTTCTCTGTGAGATTACAGCTGTTCAGCCTGCAAAAGGAGCCGTGTTATTATACACACAGACCGGTATATCTCCCACACATCAGTGATCATAGTGGTACAAAATATCCAGACTTTTTTCAGCATAATAAGAGGGACAGACTAGAGTTCAAATTGAACTGGAGACTAAAGACATCAACACTTTAAACCACTACAGTTAGAAAAATGATTAAACATGGTACATTTTAAATGTTGGCTAATCCTCAGATGGTCATCATGTTCCCTGTCATGATGAATACAGTGAGCATTTTCATTTCAAAGCACAAATATCCTGAAATGTGTTGTGTGCAGAATATTCAGGAACTGGATCAATCTACTCAAATGAGCAGCTGTTGGCGCAATACAGGATCTCCTGTGAGTTTACTGTGCATTTTGTCCATTGTTTTGTACTTGTATGATCATTAACAGTGGGCAAGTCTATCATAGGTTAAAATTCTATAGTTTAATTCAAACTGTATATTTTCATGTCATACAGATCATATTCCCAATAATGTTCTGTATGTGTTATATTGCATTATCTTCCAGAGCCAGTTTAAATGAGGGCATGAGTGTGAATATGCTCTAAAATCCATTCAGTCACAGGTTAAATTAAATATATCAGTTATTTTGTTCTTTCGATGTCCTTGAAACTCTCTACCCAGCTCCATCCTGCTTTTTAATGCACTGCTGTTTAATGATCTTAAAGGGCCAGTAGTACTCTGAGACGCTCTCATATCTGCATAAGTATTTCCATAAAGCTCTGAGCAGCGCTGTGGCTCAGTGATCAGCACTACAGCCGACCATCTAGGGTTTCAGGTTCAATTCCTGCTTGGGATATGTGTGTGTTTGTGTTTATGTGGGATTTGGATGATGTCCAATGGAGTTTATCTTTTTTAAATGACACTTGAATACCAGATCCTGTGAGTGAAATCATTATCTTCTGTACTGCTACACTAATCATAGAATTACCAGTCCTTTCAGATATACGTTTAAAATAAAGACGTGTTTAAATGAAATATTTATGAACAGTGAACCTTCACTCCTCCCCATGTGGATGTTATCTTTTCACCTCCCATTCTGCTCTCCATGAGACACACAGACACACACAGGTGAGAGGAAGTTTGGGGTCACAGCACAGGGTCGGCCAGCATCCAGCACCCCTGCAGCCATTGGCATTAAGGGCCTCGCTCAAGGACCCAGCGATGACATCACTCTGCCGGGCAAGAGATCTGAACCAGCGGCCTTTTGCTCACAGGTACAGAGTCCAAACATTCTATGAGATTCTGGCTCTTGGCTGTTTGTCACACAGGACGGTGACGGAAACTACGTCACTAACTTAAATGTGACTAATTTCATATATCCAATGTGACTACTACAATAATTACAGTTTACAGTGTAGAATACCCAGTAACACTGACCTCAGTATCTCCAGTTTACAGTGTGAATCCCCCAGTCCAGCAGAGAGCAGCGTCACTCCTGAATTCTGCAGGTCATTGTCACTCAGGTCCAGCTCTCTCAGGTGTGAGGAATTTGATCTGAGAGCTGAAGCCAGCGCCTCACAGCATTTCTCTGTGAGATTACAGCTGTTCAGCCTGCAAACAGAGCCGTGTTATTATACACAGACCGGTATATATCCTACACATCAGTGATCATAGTGGTACAAAATATCCAGACTTATTTCAGCATAATAAGAGGGACAGACTACAGTTCAAATTGAACTGGAGACTAAAGACATCAACACTTTAAACCACTACAGTTAGAAAAATGATTAAATATGGTACATTTTTAATGTTGGCCAATCCTCAGATGGTCATCATGTTCCCTGTCATGATGAATACAGTGAGCATTTTCATTTCAAAGCCCCAATATCCCGAAATGTGTTGTGTGCAGAATATTCAGGAACTAGATCAATCTACTCAAATGAGCAGTTGTTGGTAAAATACAGGATCTCCTGTGAGGTTACTGTGTATTTTGTCCATGATCATTAACAGTGGGCAAGTCTATCATAGGTTAAAATCCAATAGTCTGATTCATAATGTACATTTGCATAAGTCATAAAGACCATATTCCCAATAATGTTCTGTATGTGTTATACACTCACCTAAAGGATTATTAGGAACACCTGTTCAATTTCTCATTAATGCAATTATCTAATCAACCAAATCACATGGCAGTTGCTTCAATGCATTTAGGGGTGAGGTCCTGGTCAAGACAATCTCCTGAACTCCAAACTGAATGTCAGAATGGGAAAGAAAGGTGATTTAAGCAATTTTGAGCGTGGCATGGTTGTTGGTGCCAGACGGGCCGGTCTGAGTATTTCACAATCTGCTCAATTACTGGGATTTTCACGCACAACCATTTCTAGGGTTTACAAAGAATGGTGTGCAAAGGGAAAAACATCCAGTATGCGGCAGTCCTGTGGGCGAAAATGCCTTGTTGATGCTAGAGGTCAGAGGAGAATGGGCCGACTGATTCAAGCTGATAGAAGAGCAACTTTGACTGAAATAACCACTTGTTACAACCGAGGTACGCAGCAAAGCATTTGTGAAGCCATAACACGCACAACCTTGAGGCGGATGGGCTACAACAGCAGAAGACCCCACCGGGTACCACTCATCTCCACTACAAATAGGAAAAAGAGGCTACAATTTGCACGAGCTCACCAAAATTGGACAGTTGAAGACTGGAAAAATGTTGCCTGGTCTGATGAGTCTCGATTTCTGTTGAGACATTCAAATGGTAGAGTCAGAATTTGGCGTAAACAGAATGAGAACATGGATCCATCATGCCTTGTTACCACTGTGCAGGCTGGTGGTGGTGGTGTAATGGTGTGGGGGATGTTTTCTTGGCACACTTTAGGCCCCTTAGTGCCAATTGGGCATCGTTTAAATGCCACGGCCTACCTGAGCATTGTTTCTGACCATGTCCATCCCTTTATGACCACCATGTACCCATCCTCTGATGGCTACTTCCAGCAGGATAATGCACCATGTCACAAAGCTTGAATCATTTCAAATTGGTTTCTTGAACATGACAATGAGTTCACTGTACTAAAATGGCCCCCACAGTCACCAGATCTCAACCCAATAGAGCATCTTTGGGATGTGGTGGAACGGGAGCTTCGTGTCCTGGATGTGCATCCCACAAATCTCCATCAACTGCAAGATGCTATCCTATCAATATGGGCCAACATTTCTAAAGAATGCTTTCAGCACCTTGTTGAATCAATGCCACGTAGAATTAAGGCAGTTCTGAAGGCGAAAGGGGGTCAAACACCGTATTAGTATGGTGTTCCTAATAATCCTTTAGGTGAGTGTATGTCATAATGTTCCACAGCCAGTTTCAATGAGGACATGAAGGTGAATGTGCTCTAAAATATGCATCCACAAGTTAATTTAAATATATCAGTTATTTTGTTGTTTCATTGTCGTTGAAACCCTGTAACCAACTGCAAAACCACTTTTTAATGCACTGCTGTTTAATGACCTTAAAGGGCCAGTTACCCTGAGACTCTTTAATATCTGCATAAGTATTTCTATCAAGCTCTGAGCAGCGCTGTGGCTCAGTGATCAGCACTACAGCCAACCATCTAGGGTGTCGGGTTCGATTCCATAAAGGGCCAGTAATCCTGAGACTCTTTAATATCTGCATAAGTATTTTCATAAAGCTCTGAGCAGTGCTGTGGCTCAGTGATCAGCGCTACAGCCGACCATCTAGGGTGTCGGGTTCGATTCCTTAAAGGGCCAGTTACCCTGAGACTCTTTAATATCTGTATAAGTATTTTCATAAAGCTCTGAGCAGAGCTGTGGCTCAGTGATCAGCACTACAGCCGACCATCTAATGTGTCGGGTTCAGTTCCTGCCTGGGATATGTGTGTGTTTGTGTTTATGTGGGATTTGAATGATGTCCAATGGAGTTTATCTTTTTTAAATGACACTTGAATTCCAGATCCTGTGAGTGAAATCATTATCTTCTGTATTGCTACACTAATCATAGAATTACCAGTCCTTTCAGATATACGTTTAAAATAAAGACGTGTTTAAATGAAATATTTATGAACAGTGAACCTTCACTCCTCCCCATGTGGATGTTATCTTTTCACCTCCCATTCTGCTCTCCATGAGACACACAGACACACACAGGTGAGAGGAAGTTTGGGGTCACAGCACAGGGTCGGCCAGCATCCAGCACCCCTGCAGCCATTGGCATTAAGGGATTTGCTCAAGGGCCCAGCGATGACATCACTCTGCCAGCCAGGAGATCTGAACCAACAACCTTCCACTCACATGCACAGAGTCCGAACCCGCAGAGTCACGGACCCCCAGTATTTACAGAAATACTTCCTCCATTGTCCGGAACTTTAAAGAATTTCTGAGTGATTTTCCCAGTATTAAGGCAAACTGGAGCATTCTGTAAAATTCTGGTTCTTGGTTGTTTTTCACATAAAGTTTGGTCATAGAAAACCTGTCACGTTTTTTTTTTTTTTACTTCATCACTAACTTTAGTCAATATAAAATCTGGCTTCCAGATTGTCATGGACAAAAAATATCCGGCCTCATTATTAAAGGGTAAATAAAAAAATATATTTTCATTATATACTTCAAACAATGTTAATATATAACTGCCTGACTGGAGGTGTTGGTATTGGTGGGAAAGCACACAGAGTTTCTTTGTACATGTACTGTGACAATAAAGATATTCTGTTCTATTCTCTCCTCAGCCAGGAGCAGCTGTGGCCAGCAGAGGCCGCCAGTGAGCAGCCAGAGACAGCAGCCATACAGACGCTCCCAGCTCTGGGCTCCATCACATGAACACACCTGCTGACAATAACACTCACATACCACTTATACACCCTGTGGATAAAGAGCCCTCACTGTTTCTATAGCAGGTTAGGATGCTGTGCTGGGATCAGAAAGCAGACTGGATGGGAATGGAAACGTCACTTTTTTGTCTGTTACTACATCACTACCTTCAGTCATTATAAAGTCTGTGGTCCAGATTATCAAAAACACCCCAGTTATTAATCCAAGAGGAGAAATAAACTGTATATTTATAGATTTCAAACAATATACGTGTAAAACTGCCAGACTAGACATGATTTCCATCCCCACGTCACTTACAGAGTCGTCCTGAATTTCTTGACCACAGGGAGCAGCCTCCAGTGCTCTTCATCTGATCTGAGGTATTTCTTCAGATCAAACACATCTGACATCAGCATCACAAAGGCCAGAGCTGACCACTGAGCAGGTGAGAGGTCTTCTGCTGAAAGGCTTCCTGAATTCAGGTATCTTTGTGCTTCCTCTACTAGAGAATTGTCACCCAGTTCATTCAGACAGTGGAACAGGTTGATGGTCCTTTCTGGAGATAAATTCTCATGTATTTTCTCTGTGATGTACTGGGCTGTTTGCTTAATGTCATGTGAGCTGGTTCCTGTTGATCCCAGTAGCCTTTGTAACAGAGTCTTACTGGAGTTTGTTGAGAGGCCCAGGAGGAAGCGGAGGTAGAGGTCCAAGTGTCCATTCTTGCTCTTTAATGCCTGATCCACTGCAGTCTCCAGCAGGTCAGCTGATGAGTTTGACAGAAACACGTATAAAGCAGCGAGATACTCCTGGATGCTCAGATGCACAAAGCAGTACACCTTCTCCTGATACAACCCATATTCCTCCTTAAAGACTTCTGTACACACTCCAGAGTAAACTGAAGCTTCAGTGACATCAATGTCATTCTCTGTCAGATCTTTCTCATAAAATATGAGATTGCCTTTCTCAAGGTTGTCAAAAGCCAGTTTACCAAGTTTCAAAAGGAACTCCTTGCTATATTCCTTAAGCTTGGTTTCATAGTTTTTCATATACTTGTCATTTTTTAAACCTGTCTGAAAGATCAGGAAGTGTGTGTACATTTCAGTCAGAGTCCTTGGAATTTCTCCTCTGTCAGTCTCACTAAAAAGATTCTCAAGGACAGTGGCTGAAATCCAGCAGAACACAGGTATGTGGCACATGATGAAGAGGCTCCTTGATGATTTCACATGTCTGATAATCCTGCTGGCCAGGCTCTGATCACTGAATCTCCTCCTGAAATACTCCTCCTTCTGGGCATCACTGAACCATCGTATCTCTGTCACCTGGTGGATACACTCAGCAGGTATTTGATTGGTTGCTGCAGGCTGGGAGGTTAACCAGAGGAGAGCGGATGGGAGCAGATTCCCCTTAATGAGGTTAGTCAACAGCACATCCAGTGACGTTTTCTTTGTTACATCAAACCAGCTCTCATTGTTCTGAAAATCTAGAGGAAGGCGACACTCATCCAGACCATCAAAGATGAACAACACTTTGTACCTAAACAGCTCAGTGTATTCAAGTGATTTCAGTTCTGGGTCAAAGTGGTGAAGCAGTTCAATCAGACTGTATTCATCCTTAATCAAATTCAGGTCCCGGAAAGGAAGAGCAAATATGAAGTGAACATCCTGGTTTGCTTTTCCTTCTGCCCAGTCTAGAATAAATTTCTGCACAGAGACTGTTTTCCCGATACCTGCCACCCCTTTAGTGAGTACAGTTCTGATAGGTGTCTTACGCCCACATAAGGGTTTAAATATATCATTGTACTTGACTGTAGTATCTTCTGTTCGCCTTTTCTTGGATGCTGTTTCAATCTGTCTCACTTCATGTTCATCATTGACTCCTCCAGTCCCACCTTCAGTTATGTAGAGTTCAGTGTAAATCTCACTGAGAAGTGTTGGCTGTCCTTCCTTAGCTTTCCCTTCAAATACAGGCTCACATTTCTGCTTCAGGGTGCATTTGATTCTATGCTGACACTGCAGCATGATTTCCCCTGGAAAGAAAGGAGAGGAAAATGCACTAATTCTCATCGTGATCCTGACTAGTATGGAAGGAATAATATTAAAACACACACACACTGCTCTAGGGAAAATGCACTCTTATAGCCACTAGGGGAGCTCTCACCTTCTCTCAGCCCTGCTAAATTATGTCATGCAGTCTAGCAAGCTGTATAATCTGTGTCAGTGAGCACTGCCTTTACACTGACACTCCTGCTGAGAGGTTATTTTGGTTACCAGTGTTGTCCCTGCAGTTAAGAAGACTGTATAGTATTGAGATTGGTTTACATTTAATTTGACTGTCAGATTCATTTAAATTCACCAGACAAAAATCACAATCTGTATGTGAATTTACATCTTGCTTTGAAAAATAAATATCTTTAAAGGTGGCTAGTTGTATGTGATTTAAAGATGAATGAAGCCTAACCAGGGCTGGGAATTAACTGCGGAAAGGTCTGGTTGCATCAAGGATCAACCCCTGGGATCCCCAACTGAGGTCAGGAAGACCACGCCTCCGGGGATCCCCAACTGAGGTCAGGAAGACCACGCCTCCGGGGATCCCCAACTGAGGTCAGGAAGACCACGCCTCCGGGGATCCCCAACTGAGGTCAGGAAGACCACGCCTCCGGGGATCCCCAACTGAGGTCAGGAAGACCACGCCTCCGGGGATCCCCAACTGAGGTCAGGAAGACCACGCCTCCGGGGATTCCTTGATCCCCCTTTCTCCATTTAAACAAGCTGTCAGCTTGCGGTTTTGCGCTGCTATACCAGGTTGTCTGGTTTCTCTGGTTTCAGTGCAGCTACCTACCGCAAGCTGTTGCAGGTTATTTCCAATTAAGGGAGACTATTTTAGCACTCTGATGCGAGATCTTCTATAGTTTTTTCTGAGTTCGAGTGTTTTCCGATTTCTGCCTCTCCGAGTTTTCTGACCTGTGTTCTGCCTTATAGACCCCGAGTATCTGTTCAGCCCCATTGATGCCCAACGTGAATCGCCTGACCCCTGCCTGTACCCTGACCACGAGATTTTCCAAGCCCCAAGATCGACTCCGCACATCGCCCGACCCCAGCCTGCCCCACGACAACAATCCTGTCAGCTTCTTGGGTTTTTGGTGTGTTACGTTCTCCATTAGTACGACCTGGACTACGAACTGCCTTTTTTGTAATTAAAGGAGTTTCTTTGCATCTGATTCCGCAACAGCATCCTCTTTTCCCCTACAAAACCCTCAAAGGTAGTGACATGGTCCTAATGAGATTTACATGATTGAGTTTCAGAAGCTGGTTTTGGGCCACATTAGGGCCGGTTCTGAACCAGCAGTGGTCTGCTTAAGGGCCATCATTCCATGTGGTCAGTGGGCCAGATGCAGGCCTCACCTGGCCCAGAATGATGTTGCTATCTCAGATGTCCATATGTGGACATTTGGCTCACATTCCTTTTTTCACAAGTGGGCCACTTTTGGCTGACATCCATTTGCCAGGGCCGGTGCCAGGCTGGCAGTGCCACCTCTGCCAGAAGAGGGCGACAGCTGCACACTATCTGGGCTGTTAATCTCAAACTGGGTAAGATCATTTGTCTTAGACTGATTTTATATTTTGGCTATCCTAAGGGGGGGGGGTGGGGGGGGGCAGGACAAAGGTCAGAATTCAGTATCTCCAAAGAACAAGATGATTCTGTTTATTTCTGACGAGACAATGAGGAGGCTGTTCTGAGCAGCAAAGCTTTCCTCTGAGCACAGACATGTACAGAACAGCATAAGGCTCTTACTCTTCATCCTGTCATGCAGCTCATGTCCTGCTGGGTGACCTGAAATAAGGGAGAATTCCCAAATCATTTCTGTCTGCAACATCAGTAATTAACAAACTGTTCATCATTTTCCTTATATTGCTATAAAACAAACTTATTAATCCAGAGCTTAAAAAGGTTACATATTAGAAGAAAAATAAGAAAATTTAAAAATAGGATTACGCTTCTGCAGGTTCATGTCCTTCAGGGTTTCAAGCCTCTGTACAAGACAGACAGCAAGAAAAATAGTTTAAGACCCAACAGATCACAGTAAAACAATAATGCTGAAATCAACATACAAGGTGCTGAGTACATGGAGAATGTACTGACATGTTCCTGTGTGCGGGGGCCATAATTATGTTTAATGACAGTGGACCGTGTACATGGAGAATGTACTGACATGTTCCTGTGTGCGGGGGCCATAATTATGTTTAATGACAGGGGACCGTGTACATGGAGAATGTACTGACATGTTCCTGTGTGCGGGGGCCATAATTATGTTTAATGACAGTGGACCGTGTACATGGAGAATGTACTGACATGTTCCTGTGTGCGGGGGCCATAATTATGTTTAATGACAGGGGACCGTGTACATGGAGAATGTACTGACATGTTCCTGTGTGCGGGGGCCATAATTATGTTTAATGACAGGGGACCGTGTACATGGAGAATGTACTGACATGTTCCTGTGTGCGGGGGCCATAATTATGTTTAACGACAGGGGACTGTGTACATGGAGAATGTACTGACATGTTCCTGTGTGCGGGGGCCATAATTATGTTTAACGACAGGGGACTGTGTACATGGAGAATGTACTGACATGTTCCTGTGTGCGGAGGCCATAATTATGTTTAATAATTATGCCCCTTCCTCTACCTCATTATACTCCACACTTAATGGGAAGGAGGCTATACATTCGGGCCTCAGGACACAAATCAGAGGAGCAGATGTATCTTGGAGTCCAACGTCTTCCAGTCCGATATCTTGGTGTCTCTCAACCAAGCCCAACTGTCCTTTTATTCTAAGGAAAAGATAATACAGTTAAAACAGTCAGTCATCTTACTGATGTATAATTTCACAGTAAAATGTAGGTAATTCATCATCTACAAGAAGCAGCAGGATTTCAGCTGAGGGTCTGGTTCCCATACAAGAGTCTAATAAAGGAGCTGAACTGTGATGAACCAACTGAACATTTTAATATTATCACATGGTTACACGTATCCGTAACATTTCTGATTTGGTAAGAAACACCGTAACATAATATTTATGCTTAATGTGGACTTGTTTGCGAAAAGGAATGAAACACCTGCAATATCAGATATAATGTGATAACTACAATTAAAGAAAAGAGCTTATATGTCAACCTGTAAGTCTGCTGTAAATGTAGCATTAATATGGAGACGATGCAGTGGAGGTCATGGACACAACCCTCAGACAGACACTGTAGTCACTGCACACTGTGGATGTTCCTCCCAAATTGCTGTGATACATTGGATCTGTATCTCCTGTTGTGATGCTGCTTGTGTAATCGTGATGCTGGGTGAGACAGCCGTGCGACTGGACCACCGTGCATCCGATTGGCACCAAGCCAGTCTCAGTGGTTTGTGCTCTTTCAGAATGTTCATGCTGTTGTTATTTCTGAGTTATACCTCCTGGTTGATGCCATCACATGATCGCCGTATAGCGCCCACGCTCACGTCCCTCATGGAGACAGAAGGAGGATCATTTGATGCCTTTGTGACAAAGTTGTAGACTCAGTCAGGCCTGAGCCAGATACCGCATTTTAGGATTGTGCTGAATAAATACAGATTCTCAGCAAATGTCACCCATTTGCATTTTAATTATGTTGTATTTTGTTATTACTGTCATAATCTTATTGTTGCTGGTAAGAATTTTTTGGAATTTTAGAATTTAGTAATTAATCATCATTGTTGACACATCACAGCACAGAGTGCACAACAACAAAATGTGTTCTCTGCATTTAACCCATATGTGACATAGCAGGGGGCAGCTAATTCAGCACCTGGGGAGCAGTGCTTGAGTACCTTGCTTGGGTACCTCAGTAGTGCCTTGCTGGTCGGGATTCAAACCTGCAATCTTTCAATTACAAGTGCGCATCCCTAACCATTAAGCCACTGCTGCTCACTGCAACAGGCTGAACATGAACATGAACACTGAACATGCTCACTTGTCAGTGGAGACGTGCCGTGGTCTTTATGGAAAGTTCTAATTTCCAAATGTTCAATTCAATTCATTTCAATTCAATATATTTTTATATAGCGCCTTTCACAACAAAGTTCCCAAAGCGCTTTACAGGGTTGTGTTGTGATACATAAAGCATAAGTAGATGGAGATACAGAACGTGAAAAAAGGAAGGAAAGAAACTGAATAAAGAAAGATGAAAGCCAGAAGACAACGGAGGAGAGGAACCAAACACTCCCAAGTAGGGAGAAAAACAACCTCTGGGGGTCAGAGGTCATCTGGCTGCCCCCCTGCCCCCCCCCCCCAGGCATACTAACGTTACTGAAAACAGAAATGAGTGGACTTGCTTGCTAAAAGGGAGGTATAACCTGCGATTAAGAATGAATCACATACTGATATGGAAGGTTGTTTTTAAGGTTTTTAACTTTGTGTGAACTGTGTCGATTGTTTTATGTGGGAAGGCTCATAGTAGTTAGCCAAACAGGATTATGCGGGTTTGTGTACATGCCAACATGTTAATTACAATTTAGCCATAAAATAATCTGGAAATCTGAGGTGTCCCCTGCCTTGTGCCCTGTGATAGACTGGCATCATACCCAGGGTGTCCCCTGCCTTGTGCCCTGTGATAGACTGGCATCCCGTCCAGGGTGTCCCCTGCCTTGTGCCCTGTGATGGACTGGCATCCTGCCCAGGGTGTCCCCTGCCTTGTGCCCTGTGATGGACTGGCATCCTGCCCAGGGTGTCCCCTGCCTTGTGCCCTGTGATGGACTGGCATCCTGCCCAGGGTGTCCCCTGCCTTGTGCCCTGTGATAGACTGGCATCATACCCAGGGTGTCCCCTGCCTTGTGCCCTGTGATAGACTGGCATCCCGTCCAGGGTGTCCCCTGCCTTGTGCCCTGTGATGGACTGGCATCCTGCCCAGGGCGTCCCCTGCCTTGTGCCCTGTGATGGACTTGCATCCTGCCCAGGGTGTCCCCTGCCTTGTGCCCTGTGATGGACTGGCATCCTGCCCAGGGTTTCCCCTGCCCTGTGCCCTGTGATGGACTGGCATCCTGCCCAGGTTGTCCTCTGCCTTGTGCCCTGTGATGGACTGGTATCCTGCCCAGGGTGTCCCCTGCCTTGTGCCCTGTGATGGGCTGGCATCCTGCCCAGGGTGACCCCTGCCCGTTGCCCTGTGATGGACTGGCATCCTGCCCAGGGTGACCCCTGCCTTGTGCCCTATGATGGACTGGCATCATACCCAGGGTGCCCCCTGCCTTGTGTCCAGTGATGGACTGGCATCCTGCCCAGGTTGTCCCCTGCCCTGTGCCCTGTGATGGACTGGCATCCTGCCCAGGGTGTCCCCTGCCCTGTGCCCTGTGATGGACTGGCATCCCATCCAGGGTGTCCCCTGCGATAGACTGGCATCCTGCCCAGGGTGTCCCCTGCCTTGTGCCCTGTGATAGACTGGCATCCTGCCCAGGGTGTCCCCTGCCCTGTGACAGAGTGGCATCATGCCTAGGGTGTCCCCTGCCTTGTGCCCTGTGATAGACTGGCATCTTGCCCAGGGTGTCCCCTGCCATGTGCCCTGTGATGGACTGGCATCCTGCCCAGGGTGACCCCTGTCTAGTGCCCTGTGATAGACTGGCATCCTGCCCAGGGTGTCCCCTGTCTAGTGCCCTGTGATAGACTGACATCCTGCCCAGGGTGTCCCCTGCCCTGTGACAGACTGGCATCATGCCCAGGGTGTCCCCTGCCTTGTGCCCTGTGATGGACTGGCATCATACCCAGGGTGTCCCCTGCCTTGTGCCCAGTGATGGACTGGCATCCTGCCCAGGGTGTCCCCTGTCTAGTGCCCTGTGATAGACTGACATCCTGCCCAGGGTGACCCCTGCCCTGTGCCGTTTATTTCCTGTGACGGGTGCCAGGGTGACCATGATGGATGGTTGAATGGATTTGTTTACAGTTATTACAGTTTAATATGGATAAATCACTTGTCTATGTAGGAAAATGTCTACTCACTTCTTCTTTTTGGACAAACCTGTAATTAAAAAAGAAAAAACAATGAACTATATTGGAGGGTGAAATACTAAAAAATTAATATTGAGTTTCTTGTAGCTGCCACGTTATAAGTACAGTGGTACCTCAGTTCTCAAACTCATTAGAACTCAAATTTCTTAAAAGTCGAACCAACCAGTTCGAAAAAAAATGACCTAGAACTCGATCTGAATCTCAGAAGTCAAACCGTGAATGCCAACCTAAGATAACTTGTACGCGCAGGGAAATGAGTCAAGCGGCACGTCTCTCAGCGGAAACAAAGGGTAACGCTTCAGTCTCAGCCTCGCATTCGCTGTGACAGCATTGTGTATGTTTACATTAGCTGAATACATATATTTAGACAGTAAAAATACATTTAGACAATGATATTGCTGTTACTGTCTTATTATTATTATATAATAAAATACATTTTAAAATAAAGATTTCTTATTAATTATTTTAATATTAATAATAAACCATTAATACATTTAATTATAATAATATTGTCGTGCCAAGCGGGGACAGAACTGAGACAAAGGCGCAGACATCAGGGTATCGGGGAATATGGGGTTTAATTACAAGTAAGGCAGGCAAAATGCAGACGGACAATACAATGACGGGACTGGGGAAACAAACAAACGTGGACGAAATACAGAGGACTAATGACAACAAGCAGAAACAGCTGATCACACGGGGATTCCACACGGGGATAACGAGGGGGTGTGGCACACGGAAGGAGCAGACGATCGGAGCAGGACATATTGTTTTTTTTAACTTTACACATTGTTTGGATAAATTTATTTTCTTACTTTACAAATTACTGTTTTGATAAATGTCCTTAGATGCTTAAATGCTAAAAAAAACATATTTAGGTGTAATTTTTTGGGGTTTCATTGGTTCATTGGTTTTACATTATTTCTTATGGGGAAAATTTGATCAGAACCTGAACTTTTTAGGATTTTATCCAGAGTTCTGAACGGATTAAGTTCGAGTTCTGAGGTACCACTGTAATGAGTAACGATACTGAGTAATAAGAACTAATGCTTACTTGCGTATTTATAAGTGAAAGGTTCCTATTACAGAGACATATGTGCTGTATCACTGAGGATGTGTTTATACATCTCCCTTTGTAGTATAAAGGGCTCCCCATTATAGCCTCACTGCCCCCTACTGGCTGCACCACTGACACAGCATCATAAAGGAAAACCAAAACAGCTCCAAGGAATGAATTAGCCGTGAATTAGTAACACTTTGGTAACAGATGATATAATACTCATCTGGGTTAATGCAGGACACGCAAGTCTGATTAAATGTTACTATATATACAATACTGTTAGGGACAGTTACTCAGAGTAACTACTGAGTGATTACTCAGTTTTCTGTTGATTAGTGTCCTTGCTTTTGTACTGGTTTGCTGCCTTTCACGCTTCTCTCTCTGTGACTGAGACATAGGGTGATGGAAACAATGACTGGAAAGCTGTCTATAGGCTGGAAAAGTCCCAGTACACATATTCCACCTGAATCATAAGCCTGTTATACTTACAGTATGCAGACGTCTGTATAACTAACCAGCCAAATAGGAGGACAGACCCAGAAATCAGGACAATCAGCCGCAGGTCCAGAGGCTGTTTTCCTGTGTCTGAAATGACGTGACGACAAAAATCACTGAGGACTGAGGGCAGTAAATGAGCAGAAAGTGACAGATATCAAATCACAGGGATACATACATTCTCTAAAGGGTTTGTACGATTCAGCTGCAAATGTAAAACTGCAGGAGAAACATCTCAAAGTTCTAGTGTATTTACCTGCTTTGAGTTTTAATACTACAGCCAGGGCCACAGAATTCAGGAGCGGGAGACCAAAAGCCACCGAGAAATATAGATATTTACAGGGTTTGGCTGAAAGGCAGAGAGGAAAGCATGAGGCACACAGCTCAGTGTTTACATTCACACAGCCATACATCTATCTGTGGGGTTCTTCAATAATGAAAACATTTTAATGCTCTTTACAAAATAAAAGAAAATCATTTTGCTTGGTGGCTGATATAAAGAAAATGCATCTCATTTCACAAGCACATTCAAGAAACACAAATTGATTAAAAAGTTTAAACAGAAATAAATCATCAAACTATTTTAATATATCAAAGTGAAATAGTGATTTGTACCAAGTAATTTATCCCGATGCCAGACTCGAAAACATGATGTGAGCATCAGAATGTAGATGAAGACAAACTCACACATCCTGACAGGCCGTCCTGTGGTCAAAATGAGCTCATGTCAGTTTTTAATAGAACAGAGGATATTGTTGCACATTAACACAAACAAAATGCTAACCTCAAAAGTAACTGAACCTAATGATTTCATATGGAATACATTAGAAAAAAAGTATTTTTATATAGGCAGATGATATCTGCACCCTGGTGTCAGTATCCAGCAATGCTATTGACGGATCGCCAGTGTGGCTATTTACACCCGGGATGGATTCATTCACTGACATTGTACAGAGTACAACCAAATTTTGCAGCAGACCAAAAGGTGCAATAGAAGAAGCTGAAGTATTACTAGAGTACAATACAGAAAAACTGACCTATGAACTCTATTAGACATCAGACATCGGACAAGACATAACAAAATGAACCTAATAAACCATGTATGAGACATGAAATTAAATAAATAGTTGAGCTATTGCACTTATGTGCTCTCCTGTCCCCCTCTGAGCTGCCGGTGTACCACGCGGTAATGCAGTATACCAGCACGCTCTCGATGACCCTCTGACAGGCTCTCCTGTCCCCCGCTGAGCTGCCGGTGTACCACGCGGTAATGCAGTATACCAGCACGCTCTCGATGACCCTCTGACAGGCTCTCCTGTCCCCCGCTGAGTGCCGGTGTACCACGCGGTAATGCAGTATACCAGCACGCTCTCGATGACCCTCTGACAGGCTCTCCTGTCCCCCGCTGAGCTGTCGGTGTACCACGCGGTAATGCAGTATACCAGCACGCTCTCGATGACCCTCTGACAGGCTCTCCTGTCCCCCGCTGAGTGCCGGTGTACCACGCGGTAATGCAGTATACCAGCACGCTCTCGATGACCCTCTGACAGGCTCTCCTGTCCCCCGCTGAGTGCCGGTGTACCACGCGGTAATGCAGTATACCAGCACGCTCTCGATGACCCTCTGACAGGCTCTCCTGTCCCCCGCTGAGCTGTCGGTGTACCACGCGGTAATGCAGTACACCAGCACGCTCTCGATGACCCTCAGAAGGGCTCTCCTGTCTGCCGCTGTTTCCGGAAGTCTATTAAGAGTTCTTTTGTTTTGGAAGTGTTCAGGGTGAGGTTGTTCTGAGCACCACACTCAAAGTCTGTCTTGTCTCCCTTTCAGATGAATCCTACCACGGTTGTGTCATCTGCAAACTTAATGATGTTGTTGGTAATGAAGGTGCAGTCATGGGTGTAGATGGTATAGAGAAGAGGACTCAGCACGCAGCCCTGCGAGGTCCTGGTGCTGAATGTGAGTGTGGAGGAGGTTTAGGGGCCTAATCTAACCATCTGACAGCGGTTAGTCAGGAAGTCCCTGATCCAGTGGCAGGTGGGACAGCAGGCAGATGGTATCTGTGCCCAGGTAACAGTAGTTAACACTGGTATTCACAGGCGGGGTGGACAGCCAAAATGTCACAAAACGTTTGTCAAGAGAAAGAGGGAAGGAGTCCCCTAAAGATGCCATGGCTAATGCTACTGAATTCAGGCAGTTTCTTTATTGAACCCCCTGAACATCTATAATTATTCCCCATGTGATTCACATATGAGGTGGATTGTCCCTCATTGTGAGAAATGAATTTCAAGTCCTGTAGCCAGTGCTAATGTTAGTTAGCAAGATTACCGTGTGCCTTCAGCTAGCTGACTATTGCTAGAAGAAGGGTACATTATGTGATTAATGCACCATATCGTTCATATCTGTGTCCCACTTTGGCACCGTCAGCCATTGAAGTGACGTGCAACTGTGGAAGCGACACCGTGTTTACGATTGCTGTGGAGCCGGGGGATGGGGAGGGGGGAGGCCGGGTGTAAACAGCCCAATAGATGCAGTGTGACTATTTTCACGAGTGTGCAATTCAATAAGGATTCTTATCAGAAACTGTATTAGTTGCATCACAAAGATTTTACAAACACCATTTACCAAAAACATTAAAGCTCAGTTAAAGACTGTTAAAGCTCTCTTACAGTCAAATGGACTAATCACAGTTAAAGCTCTCCTATAGTCAGATGGTCTCCTTACAGTTAAACCTGTCTTATAGTCAGATGGTCTCCTTACGGTTAAACCTCTCTTACAGTCAGATGGTCGCCTCACAGTTAAAGCTCTCTTACAGCCTGATGGTCTCCTCACAGTTAAAGCTCTCTTACGGTCAGATGGTCTCCTCACAGTTAAAGCTCTCTTAAGTCTCATGGTCTCCTTACCTTTGTCACTTTCTAGAATCAGAGTTAAATACAGGAAACTTAATATTAGGTGAAGTATGAAGAAAATCCCCAAAAGGATTTTCTGAGCCAGATCTGAAAAGCATAAAAAATGAAAAACAAACAGATTAAATAGACATGACAAAGACTCATAACATACAGTACATAACATACTCATAACTTACAGTACATTTTATTTTTTAAATCAGATGTATGTTGTTTTAACTGTCGTGCAGAGAGAAAAAATGAAGTGATATATTAGGCTTTGGGGTTGACGTTTTCTATTTTTATATCTGTAAAATACTTGTGCTGTCCAAAAAGCACATGGGGATGTCACGCCCAGCCTGCTCTGTCTGCCTGATCCTCCCATTTCCTCCCCACGTCCAGCCCGCTCCTTCTGCCTGATCCTGATCCTCCCGTCTGCCCGATCCTCCCATTTCCTCCCCACGCCCAGCCCGCTCTGTCTGCCTGATCCTCCCATTTCCTCCCCACGTCCAGCCCGCTCCGTCTGCCTGATCCTCCCATTTCCTTCCCACGCCCGGCCCGCTCCTTCTGCCTGATCCTGATCCTCCCGTCTGCCCGATCCTCCCATTTCCTCCCCACGCCCGGCCCGCTCCGTCTGCCTGATCCTGATCCTCCCGTCTGCCTGATCCTCCCGTTTCCTCCCCACGCCCAGCCCGCTCCGTCTGCCTGATCTTCCCTTTTCCTCCACATGCCTGTTGCTCCTTTGACTGACCTCTCGTTCCTGCCCTCATGCCTATTACTCCCACCTGTATCCTGTTTGCCCCTCATTCGTCAGTGTATTTTTCTCCCCAGTTTTGTGTTTGCTAGTCCTGACATTGTCTGTGCTCCTCACCTCTGATTACGTGCTAAATAAAGTTCCCTGTGAGGGTTTTGTTCATATTTATGTTTAGTTGTGGTTATACTTTGTTATGTTATGTTCATTTATTTTATTTATTTTATGATTTTTATATATTTTATGTTCCTATGTCCAGCACTTTGGTCAGTGGTTGCTGTACGTAAAGGGCTTTATAAATAAAGTTGACTTGACTTGACTTGACTTTTGTCTGCACTGTAGCCTGCATTTTGGGTCGGACTTCCTGCCCATGCGTGACAGTCACTGTGTCTGATAGAAGATATCTAGTATTTTGTTATGCTACATTGTGGGGGCGGCATGGTGGCACAGTGGTTAGTGCTGCTGCCTCACAGCAAGAAGGTCCTGGGTTTGGTCCCAGGTCCTTTCAGTGTGGAGTTCGCATGCTCTCCCTGTTTCCGGTATCCACCCACAGTCCAAAAGTGTACAGGTTAGGTTGATTGGTGAGTCTAAATTGGCCGTGTGTGTGTGTGTGTGTGTGTGTGTGCACCCTGCAGTGTGTTGGTAACTGCCGATTCTGGTCTCCTGGTTGGTGAAATCACCTGAGGGCCCCCCCCCCCCCCCCTAAAATCTTTATTTCTGGCACCTGCTCTAAACAATCTGCCCCCCCATAGCACCTGCAACATTAAATCACTAGTGCCACTACTGCTACAGAGAAGTACTTTTAGATGCTTAAGTTATAAATATCACAGTTAGCATCATATAACACAAAACACTGCAATTTTAGACTGCATAGAGGGCAGCAGCACGTTCTGAGAACTGCATGGATTTTAACTGCACTCTGAAAACTCATTTTAAAGGGTGACTTATTTTAATTATGCATTATGGTTTAGTGTAAAATTTCATACTTACAGTAAAATCCCTCCAAAGACCTATCAAGAGGCTGCAAAACATCCCCAATAAATATGCAGGCACAGAATCCCAAAGCAGCCACTGTGACTGAAAGGGAATATCCTGAAAAGGGAAAGATCACATTACCTGCCGAGTGCAATTTTCCACATCATATGGTTAATATGAATATAACATTTAAAAACACGAGTTTGCATTTCAGAAGTAAAACATTTTCCTCATTTAGACAATGGTGGTCTTTCCTTCTGCTCTCTTAGCAAAAGTACAATTCACACGATCCCAGTCACATGACCCTCCACCCTCACAACGACACAGACAAGTGACAATAAAAGAAACTGTGTCACAAAGCTGCTTTCCCTCTGTGAATACAGTGTTTATATCCATCCATCCATCCCACTGTGAATACAGTGTTTATATCCATCCATCCCTCTGTGAATACAGTGTTTCTATCCATCCATCCCACTGTGAATACAGTGTTTATATCCATCCATCCCTCTGTGAATACAGTGTTTATATCCTTCCATCCATCCCACTGTGAATACAGTGTTTCTATCCATCCCTCCCTCTATGAATAGTGTTTATATCATCCATCCCTCTGTGAATAGTGTTTATATCCATCCATCCCTCTGTGAATACAGTGTTTCTATCCATCCATCCCCCTGCGGTCCTGGATCCAAACATCAGTCAGATTCAAACTAAACTGGGTTTGGACCAGGGATCAGTCTCACACACCAGGAATCGAACCCTCGTCCCTGCAGCTGTGAGGCTACTGCTGTGTCCACTGAGCACTGCGCCACAACATAGTGAAGTTACTCACTGTATTTATTAAAGGTGTCAGAGCAAACCTGCCTCCATTCACAGACACACAGCACTGATAAGGAGAATGACGACGGCAGGGAAACTCACCCAGTATGAATGTGTTTCTCATCAAGGCAAAGAATTGGGAGTAAAGAGCCAGGAAGAGCATGTTAAGCAGCGCGGGACGACCTGGGGGGCAAAGAGAGACACCCTGATTACCTCATCACTCTACAGAGATATAAAATTATATTAAATCTCTTTAAAAGAGCCTCCCAGAGAAGCCTGAGATCTGCAAATTCTGCCCGCATCACTGGCTGCAGTGTAACTGCAGTTATTGTTTGGCTGCAGTGATCTTTCTGTTACAGAGCTCATACAGCATTTTGGTTTCCTTTCAGAGACACTGTGAGGAGTCCTGTCCCATTTGGGGTGCGTTCTGTTTATGCTTCATTAGGATCTGTTTGCGAGGGCAGTGGGGAGGTTGCTCGACAGGTAAGGGGGGGGGGGGGGGTTGGGGCTGAGAGGTGACAGCAGGGTGACACGGGGGGGGGATGGGGCTGCTGGGGGGGTGGCTTCAGCATTTTACCACGTTCCTTTACATAAGGTGAATTAATGTTCATGCCTCGGTGTGTGTGTGTGTGAGAGAGAGAGTCCCCAGGTTGTCCCAGTCCTGAGCCAAACTGTGACAGCACCCACAGTTACCCCCCCCCCCCCCCCCCACCCCCCCCCGATTGGGTGTCCTGTGACCTTTCAGTTTAGTTTAGTTTTCTTACGATCTTTTGTTTTCCTCTGAGAGACGCCCACAGTTACCCTCCCGGTTCTGAGATTTTGTTCCCCCAGTAAATGCAGCCTCTCAGGCCTGATACTCGCTCACCCCCCCAGCCTCTGTGTGTTAGTTCAGTGTGATCCCAGCCTCAGTACTTACACGTAAAATCTGCCCAGATTAGAAGGATTTGTCTAAGTCGTACTTTCCCAGTTGTCCGCAGGGAGTGTATTACCCTAAACACACTGAAACCAACTGAAATAAGGGAAGATTAAAGTCAGTTACCATGTAACTCATCTCAGACACAGAGTAACATACAGTTGTGTTCAGTCATCCTGTGTTTAAAACCCTGCACTGCACAGCCCTGTCACCTGGAGGTTCTGGGTTTGAATCCCATGATGTTACTAAAATATCATCCCAGTTTGAACGGCAGGTTTAATTTGGTTATGAAAGGTTAAATGGGGGTGCTTCCGTTGGGTATTGTGTCACAGTACCCTAACTGTGTACAGGCAGTGCCCAGGTTACTGTGAGATCCGATCCCTAAGTCTGTCATTAAGTTGAATTTGCATATAAGTCTGAAAAATAATACAGTACTTAATAAAAATAACGATACAGTAATAATAACACTGCACACTGTACTGTATTGTACCTTAAGGCTTAAGCCATGCAATGTTTTCATCAGCATCACAAAGCAGAGACAGGGACTCGAGTTTGCGAATCGGACTGGAGTCGCTCTTAAATTGACTACTGACTCGACTTGCAACTCCTTATGTTTTTGACTCAGACAAATCAATTTTACCCATTAATTGGATTAATTGGTTTTTGCTTTAGAACAATGTGTAAAAATGAAAATCGCGATTTACTTTTGCATTTACTTGGGCAGGCCAACAGGGGTCTGGGTTATACTCATTCATTAGCCAATCACATCACTCTAAAGTAGTTGGGGGCGGAGTCCGGCATGGTTTGGTCAGGCTGCCTGATACACAGGAAGCTTCTTTTCTTTTGTTAATCATATAGGGAAAGGGAAAGGGTGTGTGTGTGTGTGTGTGTGTGTGTGTGTGTGAGTGAGTGAGTGAGTGAGTGAGAGAGCGAGCAGGTATACCTAATCCTTATGGGGACACAATGTCCCCATAACATGATAAATATCCATTTTATTTTAAAACTGTATTTTATAAAAATCAGTGACTGCTATGAAAAGACTAAAAATGCAAAAACTCTTGTATTTTGTTAGGTTACTTATGGTCATGGTTAGGGCTGGGTAGGGGTTAAGGTTGTCATAGTTAGCGTTAGCATTTTCCCCATAGAAGTGAATGAGCTGTCCCCAGGATATGTATACCCGACTGTGTGTGTGTGTGTGTGTGTGTGTATGTGTGTGTGTGTGTGTGTGTGTATGTTTGTATATAGTTGATTGTTGTTGCCAAGTTTGGACCCTCTTTGTTTGTAACTGTTTGCACTAATTAAAATTTACCTGTTCTGCTCAAGGGATGTCTTCATCATAATGTTATTTTTGAGAAAGAAATAGTTTTTAAATCTGCATTACAAAAGTATAAAGGTTCTTACAAAAGTTTTATTCAAAGCCATTTGAAATAGCGATTACTCTGAAAATGTATATAAGCCTAAGGAACTATGACACGGAGTTTTTTTTTTTTTTAATTATTCAAGTGCTGATTCCCATAGTCACACCAGGTACTAATAGAAAAAAACAAATACGCAGTTAAATTTTTTATAAATAATGAGGTGAAACTGGAACCATGATGGAGACTTGACTCTAATTTTGTGACTTGTGAACATCTCTGTCCCAAAGCAGTGATATACTGTACATTATCATGAACCATTCGATTTAACCCACATTTGTAATGGAATAGGCTTCATAGGAGACCATTCGTGTACAAGTCATTCGTATGTCAGACTTTCTTAACTCGGGGACTCTGTACACATTAACTGTGGAAAATATACTTTCAGTATCACTGCCATGCAAATGCTCAAGTGCAACAGTTGTGTGTTTAATTGACTACAATGTAGAAAATAAATACCTCCACACCTAATTCTGCTCTGATATCCCTGAAGTTACAATATCGAAAAGAATTTAAAAATAAATACATTTATAAAATCTGAAAACATACTTACGTGGCAATAAAACCATGAAGATGGGAATCAGTAACATAGTTATAAATGCTCCATGTTCATTCCAATTTGCACCTGAGTCATTTTTTGCCAGAAAAACACTGACAGCAACTAAAATATAAGAATAGAGTCAGTCACCATGAAATCCGTGTCAGACAGAAAGCAAACACAGACATACTCTGTGGTCCTGTGTTTAAAACCCTGCACTGCACAGCCCTGTCACCTGAGGGTTCTGGGTTTGAATCCCATGATGGACAGTGAGGTACTGAAGAAACAGCTCAGGATGTGAAGCCGATTAACATGGAGCATGGAAAAGTAACACAGATGTCTGAGCTGGACGTTATATCATACATCCCATAATGTACTTATTAACTGTGAAAGAAATACATACTGTAACCATCCATGTGGAATATTTCTGAAACCCCAGTGCCCTAAACAGACATCAAAAATAACAAAGACACTTATCCATCTACACATCCATCCATCTCCCATAATCACTCAGGGAGTGCAGTGCTGAGGTGAGCCAGCAGACACAGGGCAGGGTGGAGGGTACACCCTGGTGGGGGGCCAGTAGGTCACGGGGCAGGGGGGAGGGTCATTATAGATCCCATTTTACCTACATGGGTGTTTGTGATGGGGGGGGATCAGAGTACAGGGAGGAAACCAGTGCAAACACACAGCCCACATAGACATTTATAAAGAGACTTACTAATAGATGAAACTACGATGAGTGGATACAGGACTGCACTTATTACTAATACACAGTCAAGATTTAAGGGAACTTCTGTCAAAGATGCAAAGGCAACAACTGAAAGGAAATGAGAACACAGTCAGTCAGTCACCATGAAATTCATGCCAGGCACATCGTAAGACAAACAGATGTGTTCAGGGGCCCTGTGTTTAAAACCCTGCACTGCACAGCCCCGTCACCATGGGGTTCTGGGTTTGAATCTCATGTTGGACACTGTGGTACTAAAAGGATATCACACTTTGCTGATTTAAGTGGGTTATGAAAAGGTAACAAGGATGTTTGGGGAAGAAATTATATCACACATCCTATAATATATACATATCTATTCACCAATCCTGGACAGAGTGAAAGGGGGCCTGGAGCCTATCCCAAGCGGCACAGGGGGCATGACAGAGGGACACCTTGGGTGTGATGCCATACACACAGAGTCACATGCTATGGGCAATTTACAGACACCAATTAAACTGAGTGGAGAGGGACTCAAACCCACATGACATGGGGAGCACATGCAGACTGCACACAGACACAGAGGAGGGGGACTCAAACCCACATGACATGGGGAGCACATGGAGACTGCACACAGACACAGAGGAGGGGGACTCAAACCCACATGACATGGGGAGCACATGCAGACTGCACACAGACACAGAGGAGGGGGACTCAAACCCACATGACATGGGGAGCACATGGAGACTGCAGACAGACACAGAGGAGGGGGACTCAAACCCACATGACATGGGGAGCACATGGAGACTGCACACAGACACAGAGGAGGGGGACTCAAATCCACATGACATGGGGAGCACATGGAGACTGCGCACAGACACAGGGGAGGGGGACTCAAACCCACGTGACATGGGGAGCATATGCAGATTGCACACAGACACAGAGGAGGGGGACTCAAACCAGCAGCCTAGAGGTGTCAGGCAGCAGTGCTGACCACTGAGCCACTGCAATGCCCCATGGATACAGATTAACAGTGAACAATACAGCTATTATAGAAATTTTAAATATGTAAATTGTCATACATTTATTTCTATAATGTAGAAAAGAAATACCTTGATGGATAATTCTGATCTTATACTTAGAAACTTACTTACTTCGCAATAAAAGAAAAACGATGAAGATAAATACGATTTCACCAAAAATGCCCCCAAGTATTGCTTTCTCAGCTGGAGATGGGGAATAATTTGCTGAAAACTCAATGAAAGAACCTGAAATGAGGAAAGAATAGTCAGTCATCCTGAAATTAATGTCAGATACAGGAAAACAACAAATGTGTTCAGTGGTTCATTTACTTAGCAGATGCTTTGGGCCAAAGTAACATGCCAGTGAGGCTGGACATTACAGTTATGGAGAGTCAGTGACACATTATCCAGCCTAAATCATACTTCCACACAGCTATAAAGCCACACTGCCACAGCGGCCGCTCAGCAGTGACAGAGGACCAGGCCGGCCCTTACAGTTATGGAGAGTCAATGACACATTATCCAGCCTAAATCATACTTCCACACAGCTATAAAGCCACACTGACACAGCGGCCGCTCAGCAGTGACAGAGGACCAGGCCGGCCCTTACAGTTATGGAGAGTCAGTGACACATTATCCAGCCTAAATCATACTTCCACACAGCTATAAAGCCACACTGACACAGCGGCCGCTCAGCAGTGACAGAGGACCAGGCCGGACCTTACAGTTATGGAGAGTCAGTGACACATTATCCAGCCTAAATCATACTTCCACACAGCTATAAAGCCACACTGACACAGCGGCCGCTCAGCAGTGACAGAGGGCCAGACCGGCCCTTACAGTTATGGAGAGTCAGTGACACATTATCCAGCCTAAATCATACTTCCACACAGCTATAAAGCCACACTGCCACAGCGGCCGCTCAGCAGTGACAGAGGGCCAGACCGGCCCTTACAGTTATGGAGAGTCAGTGACACATTATCCAGCCTAAATCATACTTCCACTCAGCTATAAAGCCACACTGCCACAGCGGCCGCTCAGCAGTGACAGAGGGCCAGACCGGCCCTTACAGTTATGGAGAGTCAGTGACACATTATCCAGCCTAAATCATACTTCCACACAGCTATAAAGCCACACTGCCACAGCGGCCGCTCAGCAGTGACAGAGGGCCAGACCGGCCCTTACAGTTATGGAGAGTCAGTGACACATTATCCAGCCTAAATCATACTTCCACTCAGCTATAAAGCCACACTGACACAGCGGCCGCTCAGCAGTGACAGAGGGCCAGACCGGCCCTTACAGTTATGGAGAGTCAGTGACACATTATCCAGCCTAAATCATACTTCCACACAGCTATAAAGCCACACTGACACAGCGGCCGCTCAGCAGTGACAGAGGGCCAGGCCGGCCCTTACAGTTATGGAGAGTCAGTGACACATTATCCAGCCTAAATCATACTTCCACACAGCTATAAAGCCACACTGCCACAGCGGCCGCTCAGCAGTGACAGAGGACCAGGCCGGCCCTTACAGTTATGGAGAGTCAGTGACACATTATCCAGCCTAAATCATACTTCCACACAGCTATAAAGCCACACTGCCACAGAGGCCGCTCAGCAGTGACAGAGGACCAGACCGGCCCTTACAGTTATGGAGAGTCAGTGACACATTATCCAGCCTAAATCATACTCCCACACAGCTATAAAGCCACACTGCCACAGCAGCCGCTTAGCAGTGACAGAGGACCAGGCCGGCCCTTACAGTTATGGAGAGTCAGTGACACATTATCCAGCCTAAATCATACTTCCAAACAGCTATAAAGCCACACTGCCACAGCGGCCGCTCAGCAGTGACAGAGGACCAGACCGGTCCTTACAGTTATGGAGAGTCAGTGACACATTATCCAGCCTAAATCATACTTCCACACAGCTATAAAGCCACACTGACACAGCGGCCGCTCAGCAGTGACAGAGGGCCAGGCTGTAGTGCTGGGCAGCAGCTACTTCCAGCTGCTCTTCCTCTGCTTATTATCATATAAAATGATCCTTATTTCTTAGCTATTTAAACCCGTCACCTGTTAGGTAGCTGGGCCCTGGAGCTGTCCAGCTTAACCCTCTGGGGGTTTGTTTCCAAACCATGAAATTACATTATACTTATCAGAAGCTTTTGTCTAAAGGATGGTACAGTTGGGGGTCAGAGATAAGGGTCGGCCAGCCTACCTGAAGCAGCTGGGATTAAGGGCATCGCTCATGGGCCTAACAGTGATATAGAGACTCTGCCAGGAATGGGATTTGAACCCACAACCCTCCAGATATGGGGTGAGAGATCAGGGTTAGCCAGCATCCATGACCCAGCTGGGATTAAGGGCCTCATTCACAGGCCTAACAGTGATATAGAGACTCTGCCAGGAATGGGATTTGAACCCACAACCCTCCAGACATGGACACAGGACACGAACCCGCTGACATGTACACCACCCCCACTGTTAAACTCACCAGTGCATATGGCTGTGACAGTGATGGAGCTTCCTAAAGACAGGGCCATGTATTTAATCACACCCATCCTGTCTGTAAATGAATATCAGAGTTATTTTAATAAATACAACGCAAATACAACACAGCTCAAGTCAGTACATGATATATATATATATATATATATATATATATATATATATATATATATATATATATATATAGTGCACACTGGAAACAGAACATCAGAAATAAGAAAACATACCTGTTAATAATCCCCGATACGGAGCCATATTAAACAACAGCAGGACGCTGAGCAGACTGACGACAGCACAAGTTACAGCCTCTCCTGTGGATCCTGAAAAACACCAGTCACACAAGATGACACTGAGGGATCGTTCTGTAGGTTTATTTGCAGGTCGCAGATTGGATCCCAGTCTTCCTGGAAACACCAGTCACACAAGATGACACTGAGAGATCGTTCTGCAGGTTTATTTGCAGGTCGCAGATTGGATCCCAGTCTTCCTGGAAACACCAGTCACACCAGATGACACTGAGGGATCGTTCTGCAGGTTTATTTGCAGGTCGCATATTGGATCCCAGTCTTCCTGGAAACACCAGTCACACAAGATGACACAGGGATCGTTCTGCAGGTTTATTTGCAGGTCGCATATTGGATCCCAGTCTTCCTGGAAACACCAGTCACACAAGATGACACAGGGAACGTTCTGTAGGTTTATTTGCAGGTCGCAGATTGGATCCCAGTCTTCCTGGAAACACCAGTCACACCAGATGACACTGAGGGATCGTTCTGCAGGTTTATCTGCAGGTGGCAGATTGGATCCCAGTCTTCCTGGAAACACCAGTCACACAAGATGACACTGAGGGATCGTTCTGCAGGTTTATTTGCAGGTCGCATATTGGATCCCAGTCTTCCTGGAAACACCAGTCACACAAGATGACACTGAGGGATCGTTCTGCAGGTTTATTTGCAGGTCGCAGATTGGATCCCAGTCTTCCTGGAAACACCAGTCACACCAGATGACACTGAGGGATCGTTCTGCAGGTTTATTTGCAGGTCGCATATTGGATCCCAGTCTTCCTGGAAACACCAGTCACACCAGATGACACTGAGGGATCTTTCTGCAGGTTTATCTGCAGGTGGCAGATTGGATCCCAGTCTTCCTGTCACAACATCCTCTTGCCTTGCTGAACTTCTCAGTGGATTTTGCATTAATGGTAACATGACTGACAGCTTGCATTTGAAATTCCATTTTTAGTCACCAGGTGGCGCTTCCTTGCTGTTATAAATGTTTGTTTTATCACATTGTGTTTATGTCTCTCTTTGTACTTTCAGATACAGTCAGTCCTGCTACAAAGCGACTAATGTGTTCCTGAAAAACCTTGCATTCACTAAAATCACATACTAAAATACAGTACACATATCCAATGGGAAAAATATGGTTAGGGAAATGTGACTCTAAAACTTAGTAACTTATACCAAACAAAATGAATTCAACTATAAAAACAGTGACACCAGTGGCCCATAATATAATTACATGGATTTTAAATAACAACTAAAAACAATAATACATTATATCATAAACATCTCCTATGGTTCTTATAAGTCTCATCAGAATTGACTAGTAACTGCTTCAACCGAAAGTGCTAAATTAGCTAACTTGTGGATTGTCGCGAGTTGGGAGTAGTGATGACCAAAACAACGCTTCATGAACCATTTGCTGTATTTTCTGTCCCCACTAGAAGTTGCTTTTGGTTTGGTTTGGGACATGCTTTGAGTACTTTTTTGAACAGAGAGCACCATCTAGTGGGGTAAGAAAATACAGCAAATGGTTCATGAAGTATCATGTTGGACATCATGATTCGGGAGTCTCATAATAATAATAATAATAATCATAATTATTATTAATTATGATTATTCTTATTATTGGGGGGTTCCAACAGCTAGCTGCCATATCCCTAATGTCTAAATTGTATAAAAAGTCATTCTACAGTCCAGTTCAGAAATGTGAAATTTGCAGGGTAGCTATATCACATTGAGATCTAGGGCCATGGAGAAAATGACCCATGTCAACCACTAGGGGTGCTGCAGTAATACACAACACGCTTTGGTTTGTAACTCCTGAACTGTGTACATGCACACATTCTGCCTATGATTATTTATTTATTTGCTGTTTTGCAAAGTTTGCAAAACCTACTTTTACACACTCGTCACTGGATTTGTCAATCAGAAACAATTAATTGGTGTCAATGAAATCAATGTAATCCTTGGCCCGACCACTGCAATAATTATTTTGCAATTTTTTAAAATTTTTCCTTTTTTTTTATTTTGGCTTTCAACAAGATTCCTATTTCGGTTTGTTTTTCTGTTTTTCCATGTAAATTTACGTTAGTTGGTATGAATCACTGTCAAAATGGGATGAACCTTCAGTAATTTACTCAAGTTTGATGCAGATACACGAATAGGGGTCGCTACAAAAATAAACTGCCTCTATAGCCTACATCGTCAGTTAATGACTCAAAATTTTCGGATTGGGTATTAGACATTAACCTGAGGCCACACACAAAAATGCATCCAATTCAACCACCAGGGGGCAGTATAATGAGGGTAAATGCATCCAGGTTCCATATTGTGGCTCTGAGGCCCACACCATTACTACTTCTAGTTCACTGATCCTATCACCACTGAATTTGGTAAATACCATCTACATAGAATTCTGACCCAAAGGTATTCAAAGAATTTCACTATATGGCCACGGTCTATGAATTTCGATGGCAAAACCACCAAACAGGAAGTGAGATCATATCTCAGTAATGCTTTGATTTATCAAAACCAAAAGTGGCCCATGGACTCGGGTCTCCATTTTGAGGAAGTAAAAAAAATAATGTCATTTGATGACTAGGGGACACTGAAATAAGCAAAAAATGCATTTTGGCTAATAACTTTTGATGTGTTTGCCCTAGAAAAATTATTCTTGTCTCTGGAAATAGTGTGGGAGGTCCCAAGGTCGACACGTGGCAATATGTCATATCACCCTAAGTGATCATGGTCCCCTTCTTGGATTTTACTGAAAGATTTAAAAAAAAATTTAGCCCACAAATTTTGTCCAGTCTTCTTTAAATGTACCATACATGATCTTCGAACTAAGTGTCACAAAACTTATGAGACTGATTTTTGAAGTCACCAAACAGGAAGTGTTATTATTCTAAAAGGTGTATTTAGTGGGGTCCACCTGTCAGCCAATCAGAAAAAAGCACAGAATGTTCCTGTCAGCCAGTTGGCTGGGTCACTGGGAGGGGGCATCCTCAGTGGGCTGTCCCATCTTACAGTTACTTAAATAAAGCTAAAGAAAAGGCTGGTTTTTCATTAATCTCCATTAACTCTCTGCTATCGCTGTTATTCAGGTACTTCAATGCACAAAACCTTCAATAAAATCCTTTTTTTTTTTTTTGCTTATTTATACAGATTTTATTCATTCATACAAACATTTATTAGTGAAATTCCTGATCTCTCCTGGATCTTTAGCCAATAAAATTTATACATTAATTTAATTTACTGCTGCTCTTGGCCATAAAACTTTATGTATTACAAAACTTAGGGGGCGGCGTGTGGCTCAGTGGGCTAAGCCTGTGTGCCTGTAACCACAAGATCACTGGTTCAAACCCAGCCTCAGCACGTCTGCAGGTCCTTGAGCAACACCCTTAACCCCCAGCTCCCTGGGTGCCCCAACAGGTGGCTGCCCTTTGCTGACAACTTACTCTACAAGGATCAAGTAGAGGGAGGCATAAAGACAATTTCCCCACAGGGATTTATAAAGTATCAATTGTTATTTTTATTAACAGGACACAAATAATTAAAATCTGTCAGCTTTCAAAGCATCCTTTACATTTATCAAAAAACAGCAATGTATAAACCACATGAAATGGACCCACCTTCAGTTAGACCCCACAGGATGAATGCTGAGGACGTCATGATTGGTGGAGCTATGACATGTGACCAGTGACACAACACAGCCTGTCTGCTTTTACCTATAGACAGAAAGTACAGCCAAATGTAACATTAAATTACCATTAGATTATGGTTCATGCAAAGGTTAATGATCTACAGCCATCCTCAGTTGGTCATTCTGCTGTATCCTCCCCTACAGACAAGCAGTACAGACTGTCAGCTCCTGCATTATTTTTAGGTGAATTTCAATGAGGACAACAGTCTTGTTTCACTGTTTTTGTTTTTGTTTGCTGGGGGTTACAGTGATAAAGGTTTCTGAAATAATTAATATTCACACGTATGTGTATGTCTCCAGAGGCACAAAGTATGTCAGTTACACCCCGTGTAGATACAGTCCTGCCTGATACCCCATGTCTGCTGAGATGACCTCGACAGGATAAGTGGTGCCAACCATGGATGAATTGAAATGGCTAGAAATGACAGACACTTCACAGTTTTATACTAGTTTTACAAAATTTGGATTAAAACTGAATATCTTTTAAAATTACTTACTTTTCTTTACAAAATGCCAGACAGAGAAAGAACCAGTAAGTAGGACTACAGGTGTGACAGCGATGCACAGCCCCAGATTCAACCAAAACAGGGATGAATACTCTAAAAAAAGAATTATATCCCATTAATCATTTCCTCAAAAAGACTGGTAGTCATGCTGCAGCATAATCCGTACGTTCAACCCACCAGTTAGCCTCACAAACTGGAGCAGAAATTTAGGAATAAATCTTTTTCCACAGGTGTGGGATTATTAGCTGTTGTTCCACCTTAAGACATACATACTGTATTAAAATGTTAGATTTTTCATATTCTCATATGTGGTTTTGATAAATTAAGACATTTTATATAGAATTATTTAATTATTTAGCCAATCAAACTATGTCAAGCACAATTAATAAAAATACACGGTTATTACTGCTTTTTTTCCAGTGACACTCTCTTGGTCTCTGTCGGTCCTAAATGATTATTAAATAATAATACAGCCATAATTATGCATCACACTACACCAAGCTAATTAAATATGAGCTATGCACTAAATGTGAAGACGGAATAGAATATTCATTCATTCATTACATTATGTGTGCATACAGTCTTGGGACATTTGCTTAATTCTGTAAAGACATTTCAAATTATTGGTTTCATAACAGACGTCCATTGACAAGTGATGTTTAACATATCTGCACATGTCTTCCACACAGTTTTTATAATTTTTTTTGAATGACCCAATCAGTTCTGTTCTTGCAATTTTGCTATCAACTGCAATTGTAGTCACTGCCCCCCCCCCCCCAAAGAGATACTAAACACAAATAGTTGGTGTTTTGTTATTGCAAAGGTGTTATTAATTAAAAATCAATGACATTGTCATTGAATATTTAAAAACTCAGATAAGCTCTTTATAATTTTGGTTTCAACTTATAACTACTTGAAATGAATGTTCTACTCAAAATTAGTGGTTGTTTCTAATGTGATATATTTGTAAACAAAAAAAGAAATACAGTAATGATTTTTGTTATAAAGCCAACAAAATATTTTCCTGGTTAAGCAACTGTCCCAAGACTTTGTGAGCTCTGTATACAGTATAAATGGACTAAATTTGACCTTTTCTCCTGTTACACTAGCAGAGTAAACCCAGTTAGACTGAGGGCATGTGGATAATAATCAGTCTACAGCAGAACCACTGACCCTCAGGAGTCATTTAATCACACAAACTATGATGGAATGTTATTAAAACCAGTCCTTCCAGTGACTCACCCAGTGCTACTATCCTGGCAGTCGTACTGGCAGAATCAGTATCTGTCTGGACTTCACACATAAACTCTCCTTCGTCTTCAGTCCTGAATTTCCTCAGTCTCATTGAGAAGTCTCCTTTGGGAATTCCTGCAGCGAAGAAATCAGCTCTTCCAGCGTAATTCTTATCCTCAATCACTGGTCTGATCTCTCCATCAGCGTACAGCAGCACTAAGATGTCACCGTCTGTCTTTATCCATGTCACCTGAAGCTCTGTCACACTGACATGGGTCCCCACAGAGCAGCTGAGAGTCACATCCGCCCCAGCATGTGCATAGACCGGCTCGTCTGCTCCCGTCACCACCAGCCGCCCTGGAACAAGAGCAGGAAGGTTCACACAACCTGGCAACCTGTCAGTGCTGTGTTTTCCCCTTCTGGTTACGGACGAAACTCAGAGATTTTGGGCTGATTTCATTTTAAAATGCACCACTTTTTAAAATTTGCCACTTAGGAACATGGAAGCTGATAGAAATGTATTTCAAGTCATTTTTGTTTGAAAATTAAATGTCAGAACTTCACACCAAAGATCAAATAAAACATTTATAAAGTACAACCAAGTGAATTTAAATTTCTACAAAGCAGCTAACTTTCCCACCAGATACACCAACAGAATGAGAAACTCCAGACATAAGTAATAATGATACAATCCCATGTGTCTTTGGCCGTGACACAGAAGGGCTCACTTACCTACTTCCTGTATTCGCACCCGTGTTTCATGGCGCTCCTGCTCTCTGTAAACCACACACTTATACACTCCTGCATCTGCAGCCCTCACATCCTCCAGCAGCAGAGAGAAGTTTCCTTTGGGGATTTCCTGAGGGAGTAAGTGGGCTCTGCCCCTGTAGGCGTCCCCCTGCGATTCAGGTCTGCTCTGACCCCCCAGGAATAGGTGCACGATGGTGTCTGTGTCAGTCCTTCTCCACTCCACCTGCATCCCCTCCAAAGGCAGGGGTCTGTCGGCAAAGCAGGGCAGCAGTACAGCTCCTCCCTGCCGGGCAGTGAGAGGATCAGCAGAGCCGTGCAGCAGGAAACCTACCGCGGGGATAAGATACATAAAGTCACGGCATAAAGCATCCGGCAGAAATCACCAATTAAAAACCGATTACTCGAGATTGTGGCAAGAAATTATTTTTATATCAGTCAGTACACCAAAAACAAAGTCCTGTTCTTAAGGTCATCTTAATCATATTTCTTAAACCAGACAGGTAAAACGCCAAAACGTGGGACTTATTTTTGTCCAGTACGTACCAACAGTGTTAATGACGAACTTCAACAGAACCAAAATAACGCAGAGACATTTCATCATCATCTCCGCCTATGAAGTGCTGATTCCTCCTTTTCTTACTCAAAGAACCGTTTCCATACGACAGGCAAACTTCACCATATATTATAACCATATATACGCTCTGGTCAGCCCAAATGCCGTCTTCTTGACCGGATCTTCGCTTTCGCTTTAAGCCTGGAGCCGAAACACGCCCAGCGTACCTGGGGGCGGCTCGCACGGCAGGTGTTCTGTCATAAAATACTATCTATCGAGACGTGCTATCGAGCCTTTCTGCGCATGTGCAGTTCCACTGTTTTGGGATTAGGCTTAGGGTTAAGGTAAGGGTTTTGGGGGGTTAGGGTTAGGGTAAGAGTTAGGGTTAGGGTTAGGGCTATCGATTAGCACTACGGTAGCATTTTTCGACAAGGCAGCATATATCGACAGAACACCGGGTTTCAGTTCGGAGCTGGAATGATGCAAGTCGCGTTAGTCCGGTTAGGTGACTAATTGATATCGTGAAAAACTAAGAATGTCCTTCGTAGATTTAGTATATAAAAAGGAAAATTGGTAATGGACTCCACTATTTAAGCTTGTATCACAAATATCCTTGAAAATTTATTAAAATTCTTTCTTTCTCGATGAAACAATCTGTGTGCAGTGGTTATCAGTATTTCTCAGTTGCCCCTACACTGAAACTGGCCTTTGCCGTGTTCCTTGCACTCTCTTTAAATGAAGGATTGCCGTAGGGATCCATTATTGATTGATTTACAGCGTATTTATTGAGCAGCGCGCCCACGGATCAGGCAGTGCATGCGCGTGCCCGCTCTCCCAGCTGCTGACGGACGTCATACGCGCACCGTCTGATCTCGTGCTGTTGCTGTTGTTCCTGCATCAACATAATTAATGTTGCGCCAGGACCATCAATGCACTTCACTAGTTACCTTGTTCTCTTGTCATATTTTGCAGCTTGGGGGAAAATACCGGAAACATTGCTGCCAAATCCACATAATATAAGCGACTTGGGCTTTTTTCCTGAAGTCGCTTATAATTCCATTGAGTGGACGGTTGCAGTTTCTGAACTTGTTCTTGTTTTGAGTTCGTGATTTTAGGTCTTTTTAACCTAATTTAAATTTTTATATAATATTACACATTTATCATTCGAAGAAATTCAAATATTAATGACAGTTTTACATGCCGTCAAGTGCTGCCTTCAGTTTAGTGTAACTATGCTTGGGCAGTAATTTCTCCCTGGGATCAATAAAGTTAATCTTAGTCATAATCGTGTTTAATTTTTCATACCGTCACACTGTCCATACATTATACCGTGAAATAAGGTGTACATATGAAAGACCCAGTACTGTCACTGGTACAGAGGTATGTGACGCAGGACTGGAAAACTGAAAATGAAATCTCCATATGGCAGAGAAACGCCAGACGTGAAGGAGAGGTTAATGAAAACAAAGTGCTGATACAGACAAACCGGTCTGACACGTCCATCAATGTCAGGTGTGCAGGAATTCAGGCGAGACGGGATGTGAGCAGACTGGGCGTGACAGAATGGAGGCTTAACTGACGCAACAGTAACTTACTGCCTGCTGTGCTGTATTGCTGTTACCATCCATATGTGAAAATACAGGACATGCATGTAAATTCAAAGCAGCTGAGTACTGTCCAGTTTATGCTGATGGCTGGTCTTAGCTGGTTTCAGCTGGTCTAAGATGGTCTTAAGCATCTTTCAGAGAATATGGCACAGGGCGGGCCTTAGAAAATATTGGCTGTGCACTTGGTTGCATCCCAGCTGTTGCCTCAAAATCCTCCATAGCACCTGCATTCTCAGAAAATAACCACTAAGTGGCGCTTTAGCACCGCTTGTAACTCTGGATCGCGTTGATTTGGTTCTTTATCAACTCTGAAAATGCTCCTCTAGTCGAGCTTAAAGCTTTCAAGCTTTTTCAGTTTCTTCCCATCAGGGCTGGTCTATCGCCTTTGACTATCACCACAGGTAACCTTGCTTTCTGGTCACCATATTCCACTGGTGCCAAAACATATCCAAGCAATGGAATGCTTTCTTCAGAGTAAGCTTTTAGTTTAATGTTAGTTTCTTTTATGGGCAGGTGTGGAAATTTTCTCTGGTACAAAACTTCAGACGCCAAGGACACTGCTGCCCCCGAATCTAACTGTATGCTAATGTCGTCATTATCCAACTTCACATTAACCGCGATGCACCAGTCCCCACTGGATGCAGTATACACTGTAAACACTCCTAAAATGTCATCTTCATTGACCACTGTCTGATCCTCCATTTCCACAAACTGGGTTTTAGCTGTTTTCCCCAAGATTTCCAGATAATTCTTTGACGCCATTTCTATGGACTGCACTATCTCGCTATGCTCTTGCAAATGTGACGTCTTTTTCCGTCAGCAATTTGCGTTGAATTTACTCGGACATCAGCCCACTAACTAACCGATCTCTCAAAGCTTCATCTAAGTGATCGCCATACTCACAGTGCTTTGACAATTGGCGTATCGCCACTATATAATCAGACACTGACTCCGCTTCCTTTTGATTACGTTTCTGAAAGCGGTATCTCTCTGCCACTACTAAGGGCTTCGGCCGGTAATGAGAAAGCAATGTCTCCGTTAACTGTTTGTACATCATCGCCGCTGGCCTGTGTGGCATGACTAAGTTCTTCAAAAGACCATAAACCTCCGGTCCAATGGTCGCCGGAAAGACACTGACCATTTTATCATCCCTAATTTCGTTCACCAACATCCACAGTTCAAACCTTTCCAGGTAGGATGCGAAGTCCTCCCGTGACTCGTTGAACTCCTCCACCCGTCCAATTTCTGCAGCTCAGTTGACGTCATCGCCAATGTAATATCTTGGTGGAGAAAGGAATAAAACTCTCGGGACCGCATGGCAACTTTGGAAAACCTTTACTTGACAAAACTGAACTCTCTACTTGACTCAAAGAACCAAACACATCACTGTGATAAGAAGAAAACTTCATGGCACTCTTTATTTACTCGTTTATTCGGAAAGTAACAAGTTTTGAATTTCGTTCCTTTTGCTGCTCGTTCACTATAAATAATGTGTTACGCCACATTTTGTGACTGTCATAATGTGAGATTCCAGGGGGCGCTGTTTCACATTGGGAATGAACGCAAGGTTTCCACTTTCTGTTCCGTCGTCGTATTTGACTTTCTTAGTGTTGTCTCAGGAGATGTGATTGGAAATAAATTACTCTCCTGCATGTTTTTTTTTTTAAATCAACATTCACGAATTATGTAGGTGGCTAAAAGAGTGGGTAATTCTGAGCTGTAAAACATAGAGCCGATGTTGCTACTATTTCCCACGATTGCTCGCTTTTATTTTATTCTTGATTTATTTATTTCAAAGAGGCTGCATGCAAGATAAATAGAAATATGGACAAGGGATATATTCATGTATGTAAATGCAGATTTCAAATAAATTAATGTTTTAAAACATGATAGTTATTTTCAATTTTCTTATCTTACTTTCTGATACATACGCAGCTGTTTATTGGCCAATTTTGTGACGTACGATACCGTGTACTGTGTTGCGCTACTTTCACAATCAGGAAAGCTTGATATAATGTAAAGACAATGTTAGAAGTGTGTAAACAGTGAAAAGACAACACATTCTGAATGATGTATTGTTGCTTTTTCACAAGTCTCATTGGGGTCACAAACACTGACATCAGATGTCAGAAAAAAGTCACCCTTTTGCCGGAGCTGACCTGTACATCCCAGTAATTAATCCTTTCAAGGATTATAATTTCTATTGACGTTAAATCACCTGAAGTCTTCCTGACTGCTGTATCTCTGCTTTTTCCTGGATTTTTACGGAATCACAGCATCTCATAGCAGCTATCACAGCTAAACGTGACCCCTCTGATCTTCAGAAATGGTCTCAGTCTTTTCTTGGTCACTAAAACTTTTTTCCGTGGTCTTGGTTTCATCCTAAACACAAAAGTAAGTTCAAGCCTTGTATTTATATGTTTTGAAAATGCTTGTAAAAATTTTCGCGGTGCGACTTCGGCTGCGAGCACGACCAGCAGAGGCAGCAGGCAGAGGCTGCTCTGTTGGATCGAGAAGAGGCGTGCTGCAGCTGGGAGACCCAGACCACTGAAGAGCGGCGCGAGCTTCACGAGCAGCGGGAGCAGAACCACCAAGACTGGGATCAACTGCGGGATTTCGTAAAGCAGGAGCTGCAGGAGCTGGTGCAACTGCGCAGTGAGTTGGCCAGCTGGAAGAAGGAGCGTGATCGCCAGGTATCCCTGGCTGAGGCAGCGGAGGCGGCATTACGAAGTCGCGAAATGGTGCTGCTCGGTCGGGAGGAGGCATGTCGCAGCATGGAGGCCCAGCTGGCTAAGGAACACCGCAGGCTGCAAGAAGCGGAGGTCGTGCTGCATGGCCGAGAGGAGGCGTGCCATGCACTGGAGGCCCAGCTGGCCCAGGAGCGCGGCAAGCTGGCGGCTCGACCAGAGCAGGAGCTGCTGTGCAGGGCCACACGACCCTGCGAGCAGGAGGCCCCATGACAGGACCTGCCTGCCCCACCACAACACCCGGGCCCTAAGCGGGGTAGGAAGAAGGACCAGAACCAGGAGGATGCTGCACAGCTGGAAGTCTCCAGCAGCCCCATGCGCTTGGTGTCCCCGGAGAAGGGAGCGTGGCTGTGGGAGTCGCTGGGCATGGACGCCCTGGAAGCTGGTCTAGGTCCCTTTCAGGCGCGGAAGAATGGTTGGCGCCAGCAGGGATCTGACATGGCAGCACCACCCAGCAGCTAGCTACACCAGCGCGGGGAGCGACCTGCCCCATCATCAGAGGCAACACACCGGCGACTGTCAGCAGACCCCTGGGACTTGCATCAGCACTGAGGTGGGGACTGGGGTTGGTGGTCGCCGGGATGGTCGACCTCAGAGGTCCCAACATGCCCCACGTGCAGTTGTAATTAGCCCTTGTTGTGTTGTTGTTAATGTTAATGGTTACATTTCCTTATTGTTGCGCGTGTGTGTTTACCACCCCTGTCTTGTGTGTACCCAGTCCGATCCTCGTGTGTAATTAGCTTACGTGTATCTCCCACCGTGTATGCATCTTACAGTTTGGTGTCTGACAACCTTGTGTTTCCTATATGTAATTGGTTTGGTGCTCATTGGGTGCCTGATATAGACCTTTTCAGGACTACCAATAAAGAGCGTGTTCTCCCCGGCAAGCCAGTCTCCGTGTCTCTCTCTGCTCCTGCGATGCCTCGGTCTGCCTGACGCCACACTGCACTACATTTTATTACCAATATACTCCTGTAGCCACTAATACCATTTTATTATCACTGTCACACCTCAAACACTAACTGACACTGAACTTGCTGCAATACACACATTTTATTCCCAACATTTTCTTGTCAGTTTTAACATGGGACGGTTGTAACAGCATGAATTCCTCCAATCAGAAATCAGAAACAACCCTGCACATGCTCAGATAGACTGTATTCTTGGTCACAAAAATGAGCTACATTTGAAATTATCAGCAAAAGTGAATTTTTGAAGTAAAAGTTTAACTTTTCTCTCTGACTAAGTTTTTGGATTCTGTCCTGAGATCAAATATCTAGGAACCCAAACAACTGTTATTAGAATCACTGTTCTGTAAGCTAAAAGTAGTTAGTATGTGTCAAATTCGCAGTTAAGTGAACTCACATGAGCTCAAAACATGGATGCTGATGCTGGGACGCCCTGAAAGAAGTGGGATACATTTTACTACAGTTTACTTTATATTTTAAAAACCTAAATGTGCACATGAACAACATACCCGGTAAGTTAGTCAGTTGCATGCTAGTAGCCAATGGAAAACATGTGGTTGCTTACTGTATACCAAATATCAGAAAGAGGAAGACAGAGAGGGGAGTCCCACTTCCTTTGTGGGGAGGGCCTCAGATGAAATAAAACAGGGCAAATCAGTCAGGGGAGGGGCCAGGTCATGTGGTATTTGCCATGTGACCCTGCACCGTTTCCATAAGAAGAGACAGGCGAGAGTGCCAGGGACTGCAGTCACTTCCCAGAGTAGGTACTGGACCTGCACCGTTTCCATAAGAAGAGACAGGCCAGAGTGCCAGGGACTCCAATCACTTCCCAGAGTAGGTACTGGACCTCCAAAAGGGTCTCCTCAAAGCAGGAAATCCTTTTGAGGAGCTACCTAACAGGCAGCTGATTTGCACTATGGGCTGAGCCCAAAGGAGGTAGGCATTGTAATAAGCTAGAGGTGGCTTTTGGTAGATCTATTATATGGGCTATCTATCTGTAATAGGAGGTTTGTCAGCGTGTGTCAACTGGAGGCTGAGAAAAGCAGGTCTAAAGCTAAAGGAACAATGAATGGCAGCAACAGCAAAAACAGAAACTTAAAATGAAGCAGCAAATTCAGGACTCATCCCATGCAGATGAATTCTGTGTTGTGGGCTTGGAGACCGACTGCAGGTCAGAGGAGGTCTGGGTTCAGTGCTGGTCCTGTACAGGCTGGGCACACAAAGACCGCACAGATGGGACTGACTGTTACACTGGTCAGAGGAGGTCTGGGTTCAGTGCTGGTCCTGTACAGGCTGGGCACACAAAGACCGCACAGATGGGACTGACTGTTACACTGGTCAGAGGAGGTCTGGCTTCAGTGCTGGTCCTGTACAGGCTGGGCACACAAAGACCGCACAGATGGGACTGACTGTTACACTGGTCAGAGGAGGTCTGGCTTCAGTGCTGGTCCTGTACAGGCTGGGCACACAAAGACCGCACAGATGGGACTGACTGTTACACTGGTCAGAGGAGGTCTGGCTTCAGTGCTGGTCCTGTACAGGCTGGGCACACAAAGGCTGCACAGATGGGACTGACTGTTACACTGGTCACAGCTGTGAGTCAGAATGAGCTCATCAATAGGAACTCAAACTATTTGTTGCATGTTTAAATGTTGTGTTTTTGATGTGTTTTACGCTTCCCTGTTGTTGGGAACGTTGCTCTCAAATAAGAAAAATAAAGAAGAGGGCCGCACTCTCAGCGGATCGTCTATGTCCTGATGGAGACCTTAGTGCTCTAAACATTGGCAGCTTTTTCTGCTTCTTTATCTTACTTTTGCTGCCAGTGACGACGCCTCCTGAGGAGATTTTGTGCGTTTGCCTGATCTTCCATTTCAATGTTGTTCTCAAACTCTTAAGCTACATTTGAAATGTATTTTACCAATTAAATAATTTCCTTATGTTATGATTTGGTGGCTCTCCCTCTTTCTTATTTTAAAAAATGGATACTGACTATTCATAATATGAATCACAAATAGGCTTTATCAGTGTGCGAAATACAGGGGGGTCCGACACCCCCAATTAACCCATGGGACCCCCTGAAAGCCTCAAAAGCAAAATTTTAAGGGGGTCTCAAGATCGGTATTGCGCAACAATAGGGAGATGGGGACCCCCCCCCTCCCGAATATTAACGGGTATTTCGCACACTGGGTTTGATCAGTTTTGAGGATTTAATTAATTAATTAATTATGGAGGCTATTTTAGACGTTACATGTGCAAATGGACAGTTGTAGCAGTGCACTGACTGTATCTAAATTAATTTTGCAACCTGTAGATATTTTATAAAACCACTTAAATACAGTCCCCTCCAAAAGTATTGGAACAGCAAAGTCAATTCCTGTATTTTTGCTGTACACTTAAAACATTTGGGTATGACATCAAAAGATGAATATGAGACAAGAGATCAGTATTTCAGCTTTTATTTCCAGGTATTTACATCTAGATCTGTTAAACAACTAAGAAGATAACATTGTTTGTAACGGAACACAAAGTTTTTAGGTGAGCAAAAGTATTGGAACATGTGACTGACAGGTGTGTTTCATTGCCCAAGTGTGTCCTATTACATTGATTATTTAAACAATAAATAGTACTGAATGTCTACTCTCAGTTCCAGCTTTGGGTTTTGCCTGTGCAGACTGCATTTATAGTTAAAAAGGTTTAACTGACATGAAGACCAGAGAGCTGTCTATGGGAGAAAAGCAAACAATTTTGAAACAAAGAGAAGGCGGAAAGTCAATCAGAGACATTGCACGAACATTAGCCATAGTCAGTACAACTTTTTGGAATGTCCTGAAGAAGAAAGAAACCACTGGTGTTGTAAGCAACAGACGTCGAACTGGTAGACCAAGGAAAACATCAGCAGTTGATGACAGAAACATTGTGAGAACGGTGAAGAAAATCCCTAAAACAACAGTCAGTGACATCACCAACAACCTCCAGAGGGCAGGAGTGAAGGTATCACAATCCACCATTCGCAGAAGACTTCAGGAACAAAAGTACAGAGGCTACACCAGAAGATGCAAACCACTCATTACCAATAAGAATAGGAAGGCCAGATTGGAATTTGCCAAAAAGTACAGAGACAAGGCTCAAAAGTTCTGGGACAAAGTTTTATGGACTGATGAGACAAAGATTAACCTTTACCAAAGTGATGGAAAAGCTAAAGTATGGAGAAAGAAAGGATCCGCTCATGATCCCAAACACACAAGCTCTTCTGTGAAGCACGGCGGAGGTAATGTTATGGCTTGGGCCTGCATGGCTTCTTCTGGGACGGTGATGGTAGCAGCAAAATGAAACTCTGAAGTCTACAGAAACATTTTATCTGTCAATTTAAAGAGAGATGCAACCAAACTGATCGGGAGATCTTTTATCATGCAGCAAGACAATGACCCAAAACACACTGCCAAAGCAACCAGGGAGTTCATTAGTGGAAAGAAGTGGAAGGTTTTAGACTGGCCATGTCAATCTCCAGACTTAAACCCTATTGAGCATGCATTTTACCTGCTAAAGAGGAGACTGAAGGGAGAAACTCCCCAAAACAAACAACAACTGAAAGAGGCTGCGGTGAAAGCCTGGAAAAGCATCACAACAGAAGAATGCAAAAGTTTGGTCATGTCAATGGGTCGCAGGCTTGATGCTGTTATTGCAAGCAAAGGATTTGCAACTAAATATTAAGTATTATTCACTTTAATTAATCTTAAGTCTATCTGTTCCTATACTTTTGCTCACCTAAAAACTTTGTGTTCCGTTACAAACAATGTTATCTTCTTAGTTGTTTAACATATCTAGATGTAAATACCTGGAAATAAAAGCTGAAATACTTATCTCTTGTCTCATATTCATCTTTTGATGTCATACCCAAATGTTTTAAGTGTACAGCAAAAATACAGGAATTGACTTTGCTGTTCTAATACTTTTGGAGGGGACTGTATATTGTTCAAGCACTCGACACGGTAATGCTTGAAATGCAGCAAATTTGATATTCCAGTGTAAATGGATTTTGAATTATTCGAAAAATGGCCAAATGTGTTATGACTGTTCCTGGTCTCCCCTATATATATAGTTAGACTGTTATAATATATGTTGATTTAGTCTAATTGTGCTCGTTATGTTCAGTTGCAGTAGTACAGCGTGTGGTAAGTGCGATAACCAGAGGAAACCTGATAATCTACTCAGACATGTCTAGCTCTGATTTAGATATGGAGTAAAGGAAAGAGAAAATGTTATTTACTGATTTTCAAAGTGAAAAGTCTCATCGGTAACACTTTACCTGAGGGGCACAAATAATGTAGCATTATGCTGTTACTTCTGTATTAATTAACCACAAACTAAGTCTTAGTGATCAGCTTGATTTTGTCCGTAAAAATGGTCACTGCACACGCTGCATCTAACCGCTGCTGTCATGGATTTTTAAAGGTCGCCGGGCAGGAAACAGCAACATCTCAAAACGGGAAAGTGCTGAACTTCAGCGGCGCGATTTCTGTTCCTGCAAAATATATACATGATTTATTCAGTTCAATTCAATTCAATTCAATTTTATTTACAGTATATGGTGCTTTTAACAACAGTCACTGTCACAAAGCAGTGAAAGCACTTTACATTTAACTGGGCCGAACCCCACCAAGCAAGCCTTTGGCGACAGTGGCAAGGAAAAACTCCCTCTAGCAGGAAGAAACCTTGAGAGGAACCTAGACTCGAAAGGGGACCCCATCCTCCTCTGGGCAACTGGGGAGTATGAAACTGCATTTACATTGACATTAATTTCAGTCTATATAGTTTTAAAAGTCCCAGTTGGTTCCATGTAATTATCTCCAAGGAGTCCAGGTTATGGTTCAAGTGGTGTAGTCGGCTCGGGATCAGCTCGGGAAAGAGAAGAGTTAATGCCCTACACCTAACCTAACCTAACCTCCGGCAGTACTAAAGTAACTATGGCCCAATTCACTTTTCCAAATGGGAATCTAAAGGTATCACCCACTTCCATCACCTATTTGAAAATAAGAAGTGTCCCGTTAAAATGGAGTCAGCATGGTATTTTATGAATATCGCGCATAGATCCGGTTCTTTATAATTTAATTCAGAACCTGTTTTTTTTAGAATTTAGAAATCTATGTTTTGTCTCCACCTAGTGGCCTCCCTGAAAAGTACACATTGTCTCCGGAAGGATCGCTTGTTCTGTAAATTGACGTGTCAAGTGGATGTAAGAAATATGGCAGCAGCTTGATAGAGAGACATTATAACTGACTACAGTCACTGTATAGAATGTTAATCTGCAGTAGATAATGAATCCAATGGCGGATTGCTTAATGGATGTCTGTATACTCTTACACGTCTATTATTAATAATAATGCATGTAGGTAAATTTAGTGGCTTTTGGCAGTTGGGGGTGGGAGGGGGCAATGGATTCAGTATCTATCTATGTATCAATTTCTCTGGATCAGGCACGTGGAGGGTGGGGGGGTAAGGGTGCCTGGGCACCTGGTCCCTTCTGTTCGATGGGGGTGTAACCAGACCTTTTACAGTGGGGGGGAGGGGGGACGTAGCCAGACCTTTTTGGGGGGGGGTGGGTAAGGGTACCTGGGCATCTGACCCTTCTGTCAAACGGGGGCGTAACCAGACCTTTTACAGTGTGTGTGTGTGTGTGTGTGTGTGGGGGGAGAGAGGGGGGTAATTATTTAATAAAACAAATTTCATTATTAAATCAAATAAATAATTTTATTTACTTTAATCCACTGAACCAGGGCAGTAACAGGAAATAATTATATTTTCCAATGTTTTTTATTTCTGTTATGTCTCCAGTTAAATGATTATTATATACATTGATTTACTCTCAATGAGTAAATAGGATTATAAAAGTTAAAAAGCAGAGATTTCACCTTTTTGCCAGGAGAACCAGCAACACGTCACAGTGACACTGAGGAGTTTATTTTAACATAAAACCCTGGATAGAGGGGCTCAGTGAATGAGGAGGTGAATCTGTGCAGGAGGGTCAGTCCATCAGAGGAGACGCTGTAGAAGGACAGAGCACCAGCCCCCCAGTCCAGATACACTCCTACTCTGCGGGAGCCTGAGGGCTCTATGGGTATGAGAGTCAGTTTATCATTGTGAGAGACAGAGTAACTGACAGGATCACAGCGCAGAATCCATGACTTGTCATTGACTCCAAGCAGACAGTCAGCACTTCCTCCTTTCCTCTCGATCCCTTTATAAGTCACTCCTATCCGGGTTCCAACTCCATCCCACTCAGCCTCCCAGTAACAGCGGCCAGTCAGACTCTCTCTGCACAGAACTTGGGGGCAGCGGAAAAATCTCTCTGGATGATCAGGATATGGCTGCTTTGCCCCCCGTGTCACCTTCCTGTTCCCCTCTGACAGAGACAGGCGTCTGTGTGCTGTGTTGGGGTCCAGCGTCAGCTGGCAGGAGTCTGTAGGCAGGAGGGAGAATTATTAATATCATCAGGCAGCCTGTACTTTATGTTTCTGTAGGATAGAAAAGCAGCAGAACTTCCCGTAAGGGGAATTCAGGTCTGTGAGAAACCTCAGGAATGGCCAAAATGCTGCGTGTAATAAAATAACAGCGTAATTACGGTAAATACAATTACAAAGCAGAGATATTCATCAGACACATTCATCACAAGCATATTTACCGCAAAACTCGGCTCCGAAGATAAATACTAAAGTCTGTGTCTTTACTTTAAAGACGAACTTCCTTCTAACCGCTAAAGCCGGGACACAGCGGCCGCCTTACTACTCTGTCTTTCTACAGGGAGTTGACCATCAATAACAGAATATTTAAGTAATATTATTACATATTTTAAGTGATATTTAATAAAGGTTTGAACCTGGATTCGGATACAAACGCCTCCGAAGACGATTTGGGCGCCGGATTAAACTACACAGATCGTGCATCATGAACACCAGAAAGGTTATATCATTATTTCAGAAAAACATACAAATATTATTCAGAAAAACAGGGTGATTCTCATTACTTTGGAAAAACAGAATGATTATTACGTTAATTCGAAAAAATAGATTTTTTTTCTTCCCCCAGATGAATGCAATACGCTTCCAGAGAGAACCTCTTACCACGTGCGTGACTCTGGATGCGGCGCCGTTGCAGCGAGGCATGAGCCCCGCATCTGAGATGGGTCCAGCTGCAGACGCCTGTAGAGTGGAGCTCCACCGGAAATACGTCACCTCCACAGGAAACACATGGCCTCAACCCTGTCACAGCGAATAAACCCTAACCTTATACCTTAACCCTAACCTTAACCCTAACCGCAGCTCCACTTTACGTCCTTAAAGATTACGTCTTTCCTGTGGAGGTGATGTATTTCCGGTGGAGCTCCACTCTACAGGCGTCTGCAGCTAGACCCTCTTGGCGCTCTAATCTGTTAACATGGGTGTCACTACCGAAAATGTTACAGCTACCGAAAATGTAACTTCCGCTACTACGCATGCGCACATTCATCACGCATGCGTCTACGAAACCACATTTTCTGGCACTTCTTTATTACGCATGCGTAATGTACACTTCCACAGGCCCGATACTGCGCATGTATTCACATTTTGCGGCAGACCGTGATTGCGTGATTCAGGGCGTGGACATTGTGTATCATCATTTATTGGTCACGTATTGTGAGATGGGTCATTGATGTTTATATTTGTAGTTCAGCCGTCACTTTAGTGTGGTATTTAATAGGGGTGTAACGATACACCAAAGGCACGATTCGGTTCGGTTCACGGTTTTGGAGCCTCGGTTCGGTTCACGGTTTTGGAGCCTCGGTTCGGTTCACGGTTTTGGAGCCTCGGTTCGGTTCGGTTCACGGTTTTGGAACCTCGGTTCGGTTCGGTTCACGGTTTTGGAGCCTCGGTTCGGTTCGGTTCACGGTTTTGGAGCCTCGGTTCGGTTCACGGTTTTGGAGCCTCGGTTCGGTTCGGTTCACGGTTTTGGAGCCTTGGTTCGGTTCGGTTCACGGTTTTGGAGGTTCGGTTCGGTTCGCGGTTTTGGAGCCTCGGTTCGGTTCGGTTCGGTTTCTGTTTGCTGTGGGTTAGGGTTGATGTCATCTTAACAGCAATGCTAAGGAACAATAGATTCACTTAATAACAAGAACAACTAAACTTTTTCTTTATTAACTTTGCCATCACATTTTTAGTACAGTCAGGATACCTGAGTAAACAACAAAAATTAAATAAATACCTCCAATATAGACTAGTCAGAAAAAAACTATTCTAATACTAACTTTAGAATATAATATTTAGAACAAAATTTAGAACAAAAGCTCATCATTACTAATACAATTTAATCAAATGTGATAAAATAAAGATGTGTTTAAATTGGTTAAATTAGTTAGAGACAAGTGACGTCAACCTCAACAATGGGCAGCAGGGGGCGTGAGAGTACCGCGGTACGCCACGAGAGTTTCGCGATACGTATCGTGGTTGGTGTATCGCGATATTTCGGTTCGGTTTGTAATATCGTTACACCCCTGGTATTTAAACCATATTGCTTTGCCGATTGTAATATTTGCATCTGTGTGCGCGTTGTTTGTAGTGCCTGACAGTCAGTGGCGTGCACAGACATTTTGGGGGGCAAGTGCTCCAGGGGGAAAAAAGGGCACTTTTTGCATATGTGGAAAACCTTTTCTTTTTATAATAAAAAAAACGCACACCAAAATGTATGAGAACGAATAAGACTGACTGTGGTCATTACAAGAACAGGGCAGAATGGTCGTTTTCACAGGCAATTGGGAACTGCCTATTTTTCCTTTAGCAAATTAATGTGTTAATGTTGCCAATATGTTACACCAAAAAAAATTAACATGTCTAACCAGTGCTTCTCAAAACTTTTAACATGCACCCCCAACACCGTACCCTTCAAACTACCAATAACAACGTCACTGTTCTGTCACAATCAGGTCACAACACAGTGCGTAAATGTCTGCGAGCATCGCTGAGTCAGTAACAACCAGTTAGGCTAAAGACTGCATCTTTAGACAGTTGGACGGTGTTCTAACTTTCTCACAGGAGACACCTACTAAAGACAGTCAAAGACATTAATTTCAATCTTACCAAAGTAGGACAGTAGTTGACGTTAGTTATGGAAAGGCTAATCCACAAAAACGGAGAAACGTCCATAATTCTATTATTCATAATCATGTCAAGGTTTTAGGTTTTTCTGCAGTTCCATCTCTAAAAAGTGTGATGTCTTCCCGTCACTGACTTCAGTTTGAAAACTTTGTATTTATTCACAGATTTCCATGAGATCATCCTAAAATTTGTAACGAAAAATGGGCTCAAAAGAGCCCTCTGCCTAACGGCAATGTAGCCTATAGCATAACGTGATATTTTCAATAGTGTATGCAAAAAGGTCGGAATTGATGGAGAGTGGGGTTGCCTAAATGGTTTAGGTTACATTTTAAATGTGTCGTTTTTTTGTTTATCCATATGGATGGATGGAGGGGGCAAGCTGGCAAAGTTTGTCATGTGCAGTTTCTGACAGGCTACTTCACAACAAAACAATTGCAGGTTGGTCTTAGAGGGCAAACAGAATAATTTCACTCGATTCATGGGTTACCTGACTGGTTGGGAAGGGAAAGAGCTGCCGTGTTGTCCGCCGTGGCTCCCAGTCGCTATAGTTAGCCTACTATGCCTACTCCAAGTAGTCCTATGTCATGCCGCTGCTACACGCCTCACAACAAATGAACTGCAAGCGTGTTCACGTGACACGGTGACAGTGAAAAAGCGACAGGGTTCGGGTGTCTTTGAAGAAGGGGCACAAATCAAGCCATTATTTTCACACCTTTTTAAATCGCGCAGCTTTAAAAAAAAAAAATAAAATCACGTCTTTCAAAAGGGCACTTTTTTAGACTGAGGGCAAAAGGGCAAGTGCTTCAGCACCACCTCGTCTCTATCTGTGCACGCCAGTGCTGACAGTAATCTTACATAAGATTACCCTTGGGTTTTTCCAAAGGGTATTGAGAAAACGTAATAAAATTGGGGTGTATATCAATCTTGTGTACCCATATTGCTTATCAAGGGGCTGTGATATATGTACAGCATTTTCTAAAAAAAAAAAAAAATCACACCAAAATAATAGTTAAGAACTTTTTTTTTGTGCGGTTTGGCCCAAGAAAAAACAATCGGTCGTCTGTCAGAAACAAATATAATTTGCTTTATTTAGCACCACAAGACACAGCTGCCATAACTGACACGAGTGTGTGGTAATTACACTGATACAATTAAGAAATGAAATGACTAAGGAGAAAAAAAGCAGGCTTAGTTTAAGTAACTTCACAGCACATCGAACTGGGAGTAGTACATAATGGTAACATTAAAGTAATGTCACCTTTGACTGTAAAATTGATGGCCATACCCTGTATTTTACGTTGCTCCTTCTGAAGCACATTGGGCATTAAAGGCCTATGCGAAATAAAATCTTTTAAAGTCGAAGGACTCCATCATTATCTGGTTAAATCTTGTCTTTCTTCTCGCTGTCGACATTCTTATCAAAAATCAACAGACGATGAAATGTGACGCGATGTCGTAAAAATAGCACGCCTCCTTCCAGAAGTCGCAAGCATGCGCATGCGTAGTAGCGGAAGTTACATTTTCGGTAGGTGTAACATTTTCGGTAGTGACACCCGGGTTTTCTAATGCATTGACGCTTGACCGGAACTAAGTCTACCCTACGATTACGTATTTCCGGTTTTCGTGAAAAAGGTCTTATCCGTCGCACATCCAGTGTGTCCCGGGCGCAAATTTCTTTTACCGGTTGGTTCGGGAAATCTTTATATATTCAAGTGTGAAGCCCCACGATTGGCTAACTCATTCATACTTATGAGAGGAGCACTACCTGAATGGCCAGTGAACATCGACATGCGCTGCCTGTTTTTTCTGCCTAAGGCAGGGCTGCCCAAATCCAGTCCTGGGGGGCAAGGGCCCAGTGTAGCTTAGTTCTTTCCCTGTTCCACCATAAATATCTCAGCTCAAGAGCTGTGTGGTAATTAGCACAAGGAGTTGAATCAGGTGTGTTAAATGAGAGGAAACCCAAAAATGTGCAGGGTTCTGGCCCTCCAGGCCTTGATTTGGGCACCACTGGTCTAAGGCATTCAGTGGCCAATCAGGAATATTGTCTCCTGATTATTTAACCCTGTAAAAATGCAAATTCACATTTCGCACTTGAGGAGAGAGTCCGGTATCACTGCCTACGGGTGCCGTCTTAGGACAATACTAATGAATCTCACACAGAAACACATACACTCACGGCATGTGCAAAAAGAACAAATGCAAAGGATTCTTTTTTTGTGAAATTAAACATGTACAACTATATCAGAATATATTTTAACCATCTTACACTCCCACACAAACACAAACACAATATAAGCAGCTATAAAGTATTTGTAAAAAATAGTGTTTGTTGATAGTGGTTTTGGTGATGATTTTGAGGTTTTATTTTTCTCATTTGGATGTTGTCTAAAATGACACACAGAAACTCACCTAAACACAAACATGGAAATCCATCTACACACAGTGCAGAAAACACACTCATCACAACTGTGTGAATACAACCATAACATAGTATTAATGGTATTATTAATAAAAACCCGCAAACGCACTTACATTTCTGTAAGCCTGGTCTGGTCCTGCACTCTCCACTGTGGTCCACACTATAGGAGAAGCAGAATGACATAGTGCTGCTGTATCCATTTATTTATTGGTGCCTCTTCTTCACATACATGCATAAGTATCTGTAGCATGTCAGACACACACTCTGTACTCACTTCAGCTTCTCCAGGTTACAGCTGGGATCCTCCAGTACAGCAGAGAGCAGCTTCACTCCTGAGTCTCCTGGGTGATTGTAGCTCAGATCCAGCTCTCTCAGGTGTGAGGGGTTTGACCTCAGAGCTGAAGCCAGGGAAGAACAGCCTTCTTCTGTGACTCTACAGCCTGACAGCCTGCAGAAAGGAGCCGTGTTATTATACACACAGACCGGTATATCTCCTACACATCACTGATCAGTGGTACAAAATATCCAAAAATTCAATTCATTTTTATATAGCGCCTTTCACAACAGAGTCACCGAACTGTGCTTTATGTAGATGTGTTGTGAAACATTACATCATTAAGACTATTATTAAGAATATCCAACCAAACCTTTTCAGCATAAGAGGCACAGACTATAGGTTCAAAGGGAATTAGAGGCTCAGCACAGCAGCACATTAAATCACTACAGTTAGAAAACTGATTAAACATGGTAAAATTTGGACCTTCCTCTGATGGTCATCATGTTCCATGTCATGAATACAAAGAGCATTTTCATTTCAACACAAAAACACCCTGAACTGGGCAGCTATTGGCACAATACGCTAACAGACACTTTAATATCTGCATAAGTATTTCCCTAAAGCTCTGAGCAGCGCTGTGGCTCAGTCATCAGCACAGTGGGAATCCCCAGTAATACTGACCTCAGTATCCCCAGTTTACAGTGTGGAATACCCAGTAATACTGACCTCAGTATCCCCAGTTTACAGTGTGGAATACCCAGTAATACTGACCTCAGTATCCCCAGTTTACAGTGTAGAATACCCAGTAATACTGACCTCAGTATCTCCAGTTTACAGTGTGAATCCCCCAGTCCAGCAGAGAGCAGCTTCACTCCTGAATCCTGCAGGTCATTGTCACTCAGGTCCAGCTCTCTCAGATGTGAAGAGTTTGATCTGAGAGCTGAAGCCAGCGCCTCACAGCATTTCTCTGTGAGATTACAGCTGTTCAGCCTGCAAACAGAGCCGTGTTATTATACACAGAGACCGGTATATATCCTACACATCAGTGATCATAGTGGTACAAAATATCCAGACTTATTTCAGCATAATAAGAGGGACAGACTACAGTTCAAATGGAACTGGAGTCTAAACACATCAGCACTTTAAACCACTACAGTTAGAAAAATGATTAAACATGGTACATTTTTAATGTTGGTCAATCCTCAGATGGTCAACATGTTCCCTCTCATGATGAATACAGTGAGCATTTTCATTTCAAAGCACAAATATCCTGAAATGTGTTGTGTGCAGAATTTTCAGGAACTGGATCAATCTACTCAAATGAGCAGCTGTTGGTAAAATACAGGATCTCCTGTGAGGTTACGGTGTATTTTGTCCATGATCATTAACAGTGGGCAAGTCTATCATAGGTTAAAATTCTATAGTTTTATTCAAACTGCATATTTTCATAAGTCATAAAGACCATATTCCCAATAATGTTCTGTATGTTTTATATGTCATAATGTTCCACAGCCAGTTTCAATGACGACATGAGGGTGAATATGCTCTAAAATCTTCATCCACAAGTAAATTTAAATATATCAGTTATTTTGTTGTTTCATTGTTGTTGAAATTCTGTAGCTAAGTGCAAAACCCCTTTTTAATGCACTGCTGTTTAATGACCTTAAAGGGCCAGTTACCCTGAGACTCTAATATCTGCATAAGTATTTCCATAAAGCTCTGAGCAGCGCTGTGGCTCAGTGATCAGCACTACAGCCGACCATCTAGGGTGTCGGGTTCGATTCCTTAAAGGGTCAGTTACCCTGAGACACTTTAATATCTGCATAAGTATTTCTATAAAGCTCTGAGCAGCGCTGTGGCTCAGTGATCAGCACTACAGCCGACCATCTAGGGTGTCGGGTTCGAATCCTCAAAGGGCCAGTTACCCTGAGACTCTAATATCTGCATAAGTATTTTCATAAAGCTCTGAGCAGCGCTGCGGCTCAGTGATCAGCACTACAGCCGACCATCTAGGGTGTCGGGTTCGAATCCTCAAAGGGCCAGTTACCCTGAGACTCTAATATCTGCATAAGTATTTTCATAAAGCTCTGAGCAGTGCTGCGGCTCAGTGATCAGCACTACAGCCGACCATCTAGGGTGTCGGGTTCGAATCCTCAAAGGGCCAGTTACCCTGAGACTCTAATATCTGCATAAGTATTTTCATAAAGCTCTGAGCAGTGCTGCGGCTCAGTGATCAGCACTACAGCCGACCATCTAGGGTGTCGGGTTCGAATCCTCAAAGGGCCAGTTACCCTGAGACTCTAATATCTGCATAAGTATTTTCATAAAGCTCTGAGCAGTGCTGCGGCTCAGTGATCAGCACTACAGCCGACCATCTAGGGTGTCGGGTTCGAATCCTCAAAGGGCCAGTTACCCTGAGACTCTAATATCTGCATAAGTATTTTCATAAAGCTCTGAGCAGTGCTGCGGCTCAGTGATCAGCACTACAGCCGACCATCTAGGGTGTCGGGTTCGAATCCTCAAAGGGCCAGTTACCCTGAGACTCTAATATCTGCATAAGTATTTTCATAAAGCTCTGAGCAGCGCTGTGGCTCAGTGATCAGCACTACAGCCGACCATCTAGGGTGTCGGGTTCGAATCCTCAAAGGGCCAGTTACCCTGAGACTCTAATATCTGCATAAGTATTTTCATAAAGCTCTGAGCAGTGCTGCGGCTCAGTGATCAGCACTACAGCCGACCATCTAGGGTGTCGGGTTCGAATCCTCAAAGGGCCAGTTACCCTGAGACTCTAATATCTGCATAAGTATTTTCATAAAGCTCTGAGCAGTGCTGCGGCTCAGTGATCAGCACTACAGCCGACCATCTAGGGTGTCGGGTTCGAATCCTCAAAGGGCCAGTTACCCTGAGACTCTAATATCTGCATAAGTATTTTCATAAAGCTCTGAGCAGTGCTGCGGCTCAGTGATCAGCACTACAGCCGACCATCTAATGTGTCGGGTTCAGTTCCTGCCTGGGATATGTGTGTGTTTGTGTTTATGTGGGATTTGAATGATGTCCAGTGGAGTTTATCTTTTTTAAATGACACTTGAATTCCAGATCCTGTGAGTGAAATCATTATCTTCTGTATTGCTACACTAATCATAGAATTACCAGTCCTTTCAGATATACGTTTAAAATAAAGACGTGTTTAAATGAAATATTTATGAACAGTGAACCTTCACTCCTCCCCATGTGGATGTTATCTTTTCACCTCCCATTCTGCTCTCCATGAGACACACAGACACACACAGGTGAGAGGAAGTTTGGGGTCACAGCACAGGGTCGGCCAGCATCCAGCACCCCTGCAGCCATTGGCATTAAGGGCCTCGCTCAAGGACACAGCGATGACATCATTCTGCCAGCCAGGAGATCTGAACCAACAACCTTCCACTCACGGGCACAAAGTCCAAACCCACAGAGTCACGGACCCCCAGTATTTACAGAAATAGTTCCTCCATTGTCCGGAACTGAAAAGAATTTCTGAGTGGTTTTCCCAGTATTAAGGCAAACTGGAGCATTCTGTAAAATTCTGGTTCTTGGTTGTTTTTCACACAAAGTTTAGTCATAGGAAACCTGTCACGTTATTTTTTTTTTTTTACTTCATCACTAACTTTAGTCAATATAAAATCTGGCTTCCAGATTGTCATGGACAAAAAATATCCGGCCTCATTATTAAAGGGGAAATAAAAATATATATTTTCATTATATACTTCAAACAATGTTAATATATAACTGCCTGACTGGAGGTGTTGTTATTGGTGGGAAAGCACACAGAGTTTCTTTGTACATGTACTGTGACAAAGATATTCTGTTCTACTCTCTCCTCAGCCAGGAGCAGCTGAGGCCAGCAGAGGCCGCCAGTGAGCAGCCAGAGACAGCAGCCATACAGAGGCTCCCAGCTCTGGGCTCCATCACATGAACACACCTGCTGACAATAACACTCACATACCACTTATACACCCTGTGGATAAAGAGCCCTCACTGTTTCTATAGCAGGTTAGGATGCTGTGCCTGTGATCAGAAGGCAGACTGGATGGGAACGGAAACGTCACTTTTTTGTTTGTAACTACATCACTACCTTCAGTCATTATAAAGTCTGTGGTCCAGATTATCAAAATTACACCCCAGTCATTAATCCACGAGGAGAAATGAATTAGATATATTTAATACAATATTCATGTATTACTGCCAGACCAGACATGATTTCCATCCCCACGTCACTTACAGAGCCATCCTTGAGTTCTTGACCACAGGGAGCAGCATCCAGTGCTCTTCATCTGATCTGAGGTATTTCTTCAGATCAAACACATCTGACATCAGCATCACAAAGGCCAGAGCTGACCACTGTGCAGGTGAGAGGTCTTCTGCTGAAAGGCTTCCTGAATTCAGGTACCTTTGTACTTTCTCTACTAGAGAATTGTCACCCAGTTCATTCAGACAGTGGAACAGGTTGATGGTCCTTTCTGGAGATAAATTCTCCTGTATTTTCTTCTTGATGTATTTGGCGGTTTCCTTAATGTTATGTGAACTGGTTCCTGTCTGTCCCAGTAGCCTTTGTAACAGAGTCTTACTGGAGTCTGTTGAGAGGCCCAGCAGGAAGCGGAGGTAGAGATCCAAGTGTCCATTCTTGCTCTCTAATGCCTGATCCACTGCAGTCTCCAGCAGGTCAGCTGATGAGTTTGTCAGAAACACATATAAAGCAGCGAGATACTCCTGGATGCTCAGATGCACAAAGCAGTACACCTTCTCCTGATACAACCCATACTCCTCTTTAAAGACTTCTGTACACACTCCAGAGTAAACTGAAGCTTCACTGACATCAATGTCATTCTCTGTCAGATCTTTCTCATAAAATATGAGATTGCCTTTCTCAAGGTTGTCAAAAGCCAGTTTACCAAGTTTTAAAAGGAATTCCTTACCAGATTCAAAGCATTTATTAATACTGGTTTTATACTTTTTCATATAATTCTCATTTTTAAATCCTGCCTGAAAGATCAAGAAGTTTGTGTACATTTCAGTCAGAGTCCTTGGAATTTCTCCCCTGTCAGTCTCACTAAAAAGTCTCTCAAGGACAGTGGCTGAAATCCAGCAGAACACAGGTATGTGGCACATGATGAAGAGGCTCCTTGATGATTTCACATGTGTGATAATCCTGCTGGCCAGGCTCTCATCACTGAATCTCCTCCTGAAATACGCCTCCTTCTGGACATCACTGAACCCTTGTATCTCTGTCACCCGGTGGATGCACTCAGGAGGTATCTGATTGGCTGCTGCTGGCCGGGAGGTTATCCAGAGGAGAGCAGATGGAAGCAGATTCCCCATAATGAGGTTAGTCAACAGCACATCCAGTGACGCTTTCTTTGTTACATCAAACCAGCTCTCATTGTTCTGAAAATCTAGAGGAAGGCGACACTCATCCAGACCATCAAAGATGAACAAGACTTTGTACCTAAACAGCTCAGAGGATTCAAGTGATTTCAGTTCTGGGTCAAAGCGGTGAAGCAGTTCAATCAGACTGTATTCATCCTTAATCAAATTCAGGTCCCGGAAAGGAAGAGCAAATATGAAGTGAACATCCTGGTTTGCTTTTCCTTCTGCCCAGTCGAGAATAAATTTCTGCACAGAGACTGTTTTCCCGATACCTGCCACCCCTTTAGTGAGTACAGTTCTGATAGGTGTCTTACGCCCACATAAGGGTTTAAATATATCATTGCACTTGACTGTAGTATCTTCTGTTCTCCTTTTCTTTGATGCTGTTTCAATCTGTCTCACTTCATGTTCATCATTGACTCCTCCAGTCCCACCTTCAGTGATGTAGAGTTCTGTGTAAATCTCACTGAGGAGTGTTGGCTGTCCTTCCTTAGCTTTCCCTCCAAATACAGGCTCACATTTCTGCTTCAGGGTACATTTCATTCTATGCTGACACTGCAGCATGATTTCCCCTGGAAAGAAAGGAGAGGAAAATGCACTAATTCTCATCATGATCCTGACTAGTATGGGAGGAATAATATTAAAACACACACACACACACACACACACACACACACACACACACACACACTGCTCTAGGGAAAATGCACTCTTATAGCCACTAGGGGAGCTCTCACCTTCTCTCGCCCTGCTAAATTATGTCATGCAGTCTAGCAAGCTGTATAATCTGTGTCAGTGAGCACTGCCTTTACACTGACACTCCTGCTGAGAGGTTATTTTGGTTACCAGTGTTGTCCCTGCGGTTAAGAAGACTGTATAGTATTGAGATTGGTTTACATTTAATTTGACTGTCAGATTCATTTAAATTCACCTGACAAAAATCACAATCTGTATGTGAATTTACATCTTGCTTTGAAAAATAAATATCTTTAAAGGTGGCTAGTTGTATGTGATTTAAAGAGGAATGAAGCCTAACCAGGGCTGGGAATTAACTGCAGAGAGGTCTGGTTGCGTCAAGGATCAACCCCGGGGATCCCCAACTGAGGTCAGGAAGACCACGCCTCTGGGGATCCCCAACTGAGGTCAGGAAGACCACGCCTCTGGGGATCCCCAACTGAGGTCAGGAAGACCACGCCTCTGGGGATCCCCAACTGAGGTCAGGAAGACCACGCCTCTGGGGATTCCTTGATCCCCCTTTCTCCATTTAAACAAGCTGTCAGCTTGCGGTTTCGCGCTGCTATACCAGGTTGTCTGGTTTCTCTGGTTTCAGTGCAGCTACCTACTGCAAGCTGTTGCAGGTTATTTCCAATTAAGGGAGACTATTTTAGCACTCTGATGCAAGATCTTCTAGAGTTTTCTCTCAGTTTGAGCGTTTTCCGATTTCTGCCTCTCCGAGTTTTCTGACCTGTGTTCTGCCTTATAGACCCCGAGTTTCTGTTCAGCCCCATTGATGCCCGACGTGAATCACCTGACCCCTGCCTGTACCCTGACCACGAGATTTTCCAAGCCCCAAGATCAACTCCGCACATCGCCTGACCCCAGCCTGCCCCACGACAACGATCCTGTCAGCTTCTTGGGTTTTTGGTGTGTTACGTTCTCCATTAGTACGACCTGGACTACGAACTGCCTTTTTTGTAATTAAAGGAGTTTCTCTGCATCTGATTCCGCGACAGCGTCCTCTTTTCCCCTACAAAACCCTCACAGGTAGTGACATGGTCCTAATGAGATTTACATGATTGATTTTCAGAAGCTGGTTTTGGGCCACATTAGGGCCGGTTCTGAACCAGCAGTGGTCTGCTTAAGGGCCATCATTCCATGTGGTCAGTGGGCCAGATGCAGGCCTCATCTGGCCCAGAATGATGTTGCTATCTCAGATGTCCATATGTGGACATTTGGCTCACATTCCTTTTTTCACAAGTGGGCCACTTTTGGCTGACATCCATTTGCCAGGGCCAGTGCCAGGTTGGCAGTGCCACCTCTGCCAGAAGAGGGTGACAGCTGCACACTATCTGGGCTGTTAATCTCAAACTGGGTAAGATCATTTGTCTTAGACTGATTTGATATTTTGGCTATCTTAAGGGGGGGGGGGGCAGGAGAAAGGTCAGAATTCAGTATCTCCAAAGAACAAGATGATTCTGTTTATTTCTGACGAGACAATGAGGAGGCAGTTCTGAGCAGCAAAGCTTTCCTCTGAGCACAGACATGTACAGAACAGCATAAAGCTCTTACTCTTCATCCTGTCATGCAGCTCACGTCCTGCTGGGTGACCTGAAATAAGGGGGAATTTCCAAATCATTTCTGTCTGCAACATCAGTAATTAACAAACTGTTCATCATTTTCCTTATAGTGCTATAAAACAAACTTATTTTTCAGAGCTTAAAAAGGTTACATATTAGAAGAAAAATAAGAAAATTTCAAAATATGATTACGATTCTGCAGGTTCATGTCCTTCAGGGTTTCAAGCATCTGTACAAGACAGACAGCAAGAAAAATAGTTTAAGACCCAACAGATCACAGTGAAATAATGATGCTGAAATCAACATACAAGGTGCTGTGTGCGGGGGCCATAATTATGTTTAATGACAGGGGACTGAGTACATGGAGAATGTACTGACATGTTCCTGTGTGCGGGGGCCATAATTATGTTTAATGACAGGGGACCGAGTACATGGAGAATGTACTGACATGTTCCTGTGTGCGGGGGCCATAATTATGTTTAATGACAGGGGACCGAGTACATGGAGAATGTACTGACATGTTCCTGTGTGCGGGGGCCATAATTATGTTTAATGACAGGGGACCGTGTACATGGAGAATGTACTGACATGTTCCTGTGTGCGGGGGCCATAATTATGTTTAATGACAGGGGACCGAGTACATGGAGAATGTACTGACATGTTCCTGTGTGCGGGGGCCATAATTATGTTTAATGACAGGGGACCGTGTACATGGAGAATGTACTGACATGTTCCTGTGTGGGGGGGCCATAATTATGTTTAATGACAGGGGACTGAGTACATGGAGAATGTACTGACATGTTCCTGTGTGGGGGGGCCATAATTATGTTTAATGACAGGGGACCGAGTACATGGAGAATGTACTGACATGTTCCTGTGTGCGGGGGCCATAATTATGTTTAATGACAGGGGACCGAGTACATGGAGAATGTACTGACATGTTCCTGTGTGCGGGGGCCATAATTATGTTTAATGACAGGGGACCATGTACATGGAGAATGTACTGACATGTTCCTGTGTGCGGGGGCCATAATTATGTTTAATGACAGGGGACCGAGTACATGGAGAATGTACTGACATGTTCCTGTGTGCGGGGGCCATAATTATGTTTAATGACAGTGGACCGTGTACATGGAGAATGTACTGACATGTTCCTGTGTGCGGGGGCCATAATTATGTTTAATGACAGGGGACCGAGTACATGGAGAATGTACTGACATGGTCCTGTGTGCGGGGGCCATAATTATGTTTAATAGCAGGGGACCGTGTACATGGAGAATGTACTGACATGTTCCTGTGTGCGGGGGCCATAATTATGTTTAATGACAGGGGACCGAGTACATGGAGAATGTACTGACATGTTCCTGTGTGCGGGGGCCATAATTATGTTTAATGACAGGGGACCGAGTACATGGAGAATGTACTGACATGTTCCTGTGTGCGGGGGCCATAATTATGTTTAATGACAGGGGACCGTGTACATGGAGAATGTACTGACATGTTCCTGTGTGCGGGGGCCATAATTATGTTTAATGACAGGGGACCGAGTACATGGAGAATGTACTGACATGTTCCTGTGTGCGGGGGCCATAATTATGTTTAATGACAGGGGACCGTGTACATGGAGAATGTACTGACATGTTCCTGTGTGGGGGGGCCATAATTATGTTTAATGACAGGGGACCGAGTACATGGAGAATGTACTGACATGTTCCTGTGTGGGGGGGCCATAATTATGTTTAATGACAGGGGACCGAGTACATGGAGAATGTACTGACATGTTCCTGTGTGCGGGGGCCATAATTATGTTTAATGACAGGGGACCGAGTACATGGAGAATGTACTGACATGTTCCTGTGTGCGGGGGCCATAATTATGTTTAATGACAGGGGACTGAGTACATGGAGAATGTACTGACATGTTCCTGTGTGCGGGGGCCATAATTATGTTTAATGACAGGGGACTGTGTACATGGAGAATGTACTGACATGTTCCTGTGTGGGGGGGCCATAATTATGTTTAATGACAGGGGACTGTGTACATGGAGAATGTACTGACATGTTCCTGTGTGCGGGGGCCATAATTATGTTTAATGACAGGGGACTGTGTACATGGAGAATGTACTGACATGTTCCTGTGTGGGGGGGCCATAATTATGTTAAATGACAGGGGACTGTGTACATGGAGAATGTACTGACATGTTTCTGTGTGCGGGGGCCATAATTATGTTTAATGACAGGGGACCGAGTACATGGAGAATGTACTGACATGTTCCTGTGTGCGGGGGCCATAATTATGTTTAATGACAGGGGACCGAGTACATGGAGAATGTACTGACATGTTCCTGTGTGCGGGGGCCATAATTATGTTTAATGACAGGGGACCATGTACATGGAGAATGTACTGACATGTTCCTGTGTGCGGGGGCCATAATTATGTTTAATGACAGGGGACCGAGTACATGGAGAATGTACTGACATGTTCCTGTGTGCGGGGGCCATAATTATGTTTAATGACAGTGGACCGTGTACATGGAGAATGTACTGACATGTTCCTGTGTGCGGGGGCCATAATTATGTTTAATGACAGGGGACCGAGTACATGGAGAATGTACTGACATGGTCCTGTGTGCGGGGGCCATAATTATGTTTAATGACAGGGGACCGAGTACATGGAGAATGTACTGACATGGTCCTGTGTGCGGGGGCCATAATTATGTTTAATGACAGTGGACCGTGTACATGGAGAATGTACTGACATGGTCCTGTGTGCGGGGGCCATAATTATGTTTAATGACAGGGGACCGTGTACATGGAGAATGTACTGACATGTTCCTGTGTGCGGGGGCCATAATTATGTTTAACGACAGGGGACCGTGTACATGGAGAATGTACTGACATGTTCCTGTGTGCGGGGGCCATAATTATGTTTAATAGCAGGGGACTGTGTACATGGAGAATGTACTGACATGTTCCTGTGTGCGGGGGCCATAATTATGTTTAATGACAGGGGACCGTGTACATGGAGAATGTACTGACATGGTCCTGTGTGCGGGGGCCATAATTATGTTTAATGACAGGGGACTGAGTACATGGAGAATGTACTGACATGTTCCTGTGTGCGGGGGCCATAATTATGTTTAATGACAGGGGACCGAGTACATGGAGAATGTACTGACATGTTCCTGTGTGCGGGGGCCATAATTATGTTTAATGACAGGGGACTGAGTACATGGAGAATGTACTGACATGTTCCTGTGTGCGGGGGCCATAATTATGTTTAATGACAGGGGACTGAGTACATGGAGAATGTACTGACATGTTCCTGTGTGGGGGGGCCATAATTATGTTTAATGACAGGGGACTGTGTACATGGAGAATGTACTGACATGTTCCTGTGTGCGGGGGCCATAATTATGTTTAATGACAGGGGACCGAGTACATGGAGAATGTACTGACATGTTCCTGTGTGCGGGGGCCATAATTATGTTTAATGACAGGGGACCGAGTACATGGAGAATGTACTGACATGTTCCTGTGTGCGGGGGCCATAATTATGTTTAATGACAGGGGACCGTGTACATGGAGAATGTACTGACATGTTCCTGTGTGCGGGGGCCATAATTATGTTTAATGACAGGGGACCGAGTACATGGAGAATGTACTGACATGTTCCTGTGTGCGGGGGCCATAATTATGTTTAATGACAGGGGACCGAGTACATGGAGAATGTACTGACATGGTCCTGTGTGCGGGGGCCATAATTATGTTTAATGACAGTGGACCGTGTACATGGAGAATGTACTGACATGTTCCTGTGTGCGGGGGCCATAATTATGTTTAATGACAGGGGACCGAGTACATGGAGAATGTACTGACATGTTCCTGTGTGCGGGGGCCATAATTATGTTTAATGACAGTGGACCGTGTACATGGAGAATGTACTGACATGTTCCTGTGTGCGGGGGCCATAATTATGTTTAATGACAGGGGACTGAGTACATGGAGAATGTACTGACATGTTCCTGTGTGCGGGGGCCATAATTATGTTTAATGACAGGGGACCGTGTACATGGAGAATGTACTGACATGTTCCTGTGTGCGGGGGCCATAATTATGTTTAATGACAGGGGACTGAGTACATGGAGAATGTACTGACATGTTCCTGTGTGCGGGGGCCATAATTATGTTTAATGACAGGGGACCGTGTACATGGAGAATGTACTGACATGGTCCTCTGTGCGGGGGCCATAATTATGTTTAATGACAGGGGACCGAGTACATGGAGAATGTACTGACATGTTCCTGTGTGCGGGGGCCATAATTATGTTTAATGACAGGGGACCGAGTACATGGAGAATGTACTGACATGTTCCTGTGTGCGGGGGCCATAATTATGTTTAATGACAGGGGACCGAGTACATGGAGAATGTACTGACATGGTCCTGTGTGCGGGGGCCATAATTATGTTTAATGACAGGGGACTGAGTACATGGAGAATGTACTGACATGTTCCTGTGTGGGGGGGCCATAATTATGTTTAATGACAGGGGACTGTGTACATGGAGAATGTACTGACATGGTCCTGTGTGCGGGGGCCATAATTATGTTTAATGACAGGCGACCGTGTACATGGAGAATGTACTGACATGTTCCTGTGTGCGGGGGCCATAATTATGTTTAATGACAGGGGACTGAGTACATGGAGAATGTACTGACATGTTCCTGTGTGCGGGGGCCATAATTATGTTTAATGACAGGGGACTGAGTACATGGAGAATGTACTGACATGTTCCTGTGTGCGGGGGCCATAATTATGTTTAATGACAGGGGACCGTGTACATGGAGAATGTACTGACATGTTCCTGTGTGCGGGGGCCATAATTATGTTTAATGACAGGGGACTGAGTACATGGAGAATGTACTGACATGTTCCTGTGTGCGGGGGCCATAATTATGTTTAATGACAGGGGACCGAGTACATGGAGAATGTACTGACATGTTCCTGTGTGCGGGGGCCATAATTATGTTTAATGACAGGGGACCGAGTACATGGAGAATGTACTGACATGGTCCTGTGTGCGGGGGCCATAATTATGTTTAATGACAGGGGACCGAGTACATGGAGAATGTACTGACATGGTCCTGTGTGCGGGGGCCATAATTATGTTTAATGACAGGGGACCGAGTACATGGAGAATGTACTGACATGGTCCTGTGTGCGGGGGCCATAATTATGTTTAATGACAGGGGACCGAGTACATGGAGAATGTACTGACATGGTCCTGTGTGCGGGGGCCATAATTATGTTTAATGACAGGGGACCGTGTACATGGAGAATGTACTGACATGTTCCTGTGTGGGGGGGCCATAATTATGTTTAATGACAGGGGACCGAGTACATGGAGAATGTACTGACATGGTCCTGTGTGCGGGGGCCATAATTATGTTTAATGACAGGGGACTGAGTACATGGAGAATGTACTGACATGGTCCTGTGTGCGGGGGCCATAATTATGCCCCTTCCTGTACCTCATCATTCTCCACACTTAAAGGGAAGGAGGGTTATAGATTCACCAACCAGAGGAGCAGATGCATCTTGGAGTCCAACATGTTCCAGTCCGATATCTTGGTGTCCCTCAACCAAGCCCAACTGTCCTTTTATTCTAAGGAAAAGATAATACAGTTAAAAAAAGTCAGCCATCTTACTGATGTCCAATTTCACATTAAAATGTAGGTAATTCATCATCTACAAGCTGCTGCAGGATTTCACTGAAGGGTCTCGTTCCCATACAAGAGTCTAATAAAGAAGCTGAACTGTGATGAACCTACTGAACATTTTAATATTATCACATGGTTACACATATCTGTAACATTTCTGATTTGCTAAGAAACACCGTAACATAAACTCTGCTTGTTTGGGAAAAGGAATGAAACACCTGCAATATCAGATATAATGTGGTAACTACAATTAAAGATAAGAGCTTATATGTCAACCTGTAAGTCTGCAGAAAATGTAGCATTAATATGGAGACGATGCAGTGGAGATCATGGACACAACCCTCAGACAGACACTGTAGTCACTGCACACTGTGGATGTTCCTCCTAAATTGCTGTGATATCTTGGATCTGTATCTCCTGTAGTGATGCTGCTTGTGTAATAGTGATGCTGGGTGAGACAGACGTGCGTCTGGACCGTGCATCCGATTGACACCAAACCAGTCTCAGTGGTTTGTGCCCTTTCAGAATGTTCATGCTGTTGTTATTTCTGAGTTATACCTCCTGGTTGATGCCACCACATGATCGCCGTATAGCGCCCACGCTCACGTCCCTCATGGAGACAGAAGGAGGAACATTTGATGCCTTTGTGACAAAGCTGTAGACTCAGTCAGGCCTGAGCCAGATACCGCATTTTAGGATTGTGCTGAATAAATACAGATTCTCAGCAAATGTCACCCATTCGCATTTTAATTATGTTGTATTTTGTTATTACTGTCATCATCTTATTGTGGCTGGTAAGAATTTTTTGGAATTTTAGAATTTAGTAATTAATTGTCATTGTTGACACATCACAGCACAGAGTGTACAACAACAAAATGTGTCCCCTGCATTTAACCCGTATGTGACATAGCAGGGGGCAGCTAATTCAGCGCCCGGGGAGCAGTGCTTGGGGGCGGTACCTTGCTCAGGGTACCTCAGTAGTGCCTTGCTGGTCGGGATTCAAACCTGCAATCTTACAATTACAAGTCCGCATCCCTAACCATTAAGCCACTGCTGCTCACTGCAACAGGCTGAACATGAACATGAACACTGAACATGGTCGAGCTCACTTGTCAGTGGAGACGTGCCGTGGTCTTTATGGAAAGTTCTAATTTCCAAATGTTCAATTCAATTAATTTCAATTCAATTTATTTTTATATAGCGCCTTTCACAACAAAGTTCCCAAAGCACTTTACAGGGTTGTGTTGTGATACATAAAGCATAAGTAGATGGAGATACTGAACGTGGAAAAGGAAGGAAAGAAATTGAATAAAGAAAGATGAAAGCCAGAAGACAATGGAGGAGAGGAACCAAACACTCCCAAGTAGGGAGAAAAAAAACCTCTGGGGGTCCAAGGTCATCCTGCCCAGGGTGACCCCTGCCTTGTGCCCTGTGATAGACTGGCATCCTGCCCAGGGTGTCCCCTGTCTAGTGCCCTGTGACAGACTGGCATCATGCCCAGGGTGTCCCCTGCCTTGTGCCCTGTGATAGACTGACATCCTGCCCAGGGTGTCCCCTGCCCTGTGACAGACTGGCATCCTGCCCAGGGTGTCCCCTGCCTTGTGATGGACTGGCATCCTGCCCAGGGTGTCCCCTGCCTTGTGCCCTGTGATGGACTGGCATCCTGCCCAGGGTGTCCCCTGCCTTGTGCCCTGTGATGGACTGGCATCCTGCCCAGGGTGTCCCCTGCCTTGTGCCCTGTGATAGACTGGCATCCTGCCCAGGGTGTCCCCTGCCTTGTGCCCTGTGATAGACTGGCACCCTGCCCAGGGTGTCCCCTGCCCTGTGATAGACTGGCATCCTGCCCAGGGTGTCCCCTGTCCAGTGCCCTGTGATAGACTGACATCCTGCCCAGGGTGTCCCCTGCCTTGTGCCCTGCGATAGACTGACATCCTGCCCAGGGTGTCCCCTGCCTTGTGCCCTGTGATAGACTGGCATCTTGCCCAGGGTGTCCCCTGCCATGTGCCCTGTGATAGACTGGCATCTTGCCCAGGGTGTCCCCTGCCATGTGCCCTGTGATAGACTGGCATCTTGCCCAGGGTGTCCCCTGCCTTGTACCCTGTGATAGACTGGCATCCTGCCCAGGGTGTCCCCTGCCATGTGCCCTGTGATAGACTGGCATCCTGCCCAGGGTGTCCCCTGCCATGTGCCCTGTGATGGACTGGTATCCTGCCCATGGTGTCCCCTGCCCTGTGCCCTGTGATAGACTGGTATCCCATGGTGTCCCCTGCCCTGTGCCGTTTATTTCCTGTGACGAGTGCCAGGGTGACCATGATGGATGGTTGAATGGATTTGTTTACAGTTATTACAGTTTCATATGGATAAATCACTTGTCTACGTAGGAAAATGTCTACTCACTTCTTCTTTTTGGACAAACCTGTAATTAAAAAAGAAAAAACAATGAACTATATTGGAGGGTGAAATACTAAGAAATCAATATTGAGTTTCTTGTAGCTGCCAGGTTATAAGTACAGTGGTACCTCAGTTCTCGAACTGATTAGAACTTGAATTTCTTAAAAGTCGAACCAACTAGTTCGAAAAAAAATAACCTAGAACTCGATCTGAATCTCAGAAGTCAAACCGTGAACGCCGACCTAAGATAACTTGTACATACGGGGAAATGAGTCACGCGGCACGTCTCTCAGCGGAAACAAAGGGTAACGCTTCAGTTTCAGCCTCGCATTCTCTGTGACAGCATTGTGCATGTTTACATTAGCTGAATACATATATTTAGACAGTAAAAATACATTTAGACAATGATAGACAGTAACAGCAATTATTATTATTATATAATGTAATACATTTTCAAATAAAGATTTCTTATTAATTATTTTAATATTAATAATAAACCATTAATACATTTAATTATAATAATATTGTCGTGCTGAGCGGAGACGGAACGGAGACAAAGGCGCAGACGTCAGGGTATCGGGGAATACGGGGTTTAATTACAGGTAAGGCAGGCAAAATGCAGACGGACAATACAATGACCGGACTGGGGAAACAAACTGAAACGCGGACTAAATACAGAGGACTAATGACAACAGCCAGAATCAGCTGATCACACGGGGATCCCACACGGAGTTAACGAGGGGGCGTGGCACACGGAAGGAGCGGACAGTCGAGGCAGGACACATTGTTTTTTTTAACTTTACACATTGTTTGGATACATTTATTTTCATACTTTACAAATTACTGTTTTGATAAATGTGCTTAGATGTGTTTAGTACAGTATATGCTCTTCTTGTTTTATCCGGTTCATTTTGTGTTTAAATGCTAAAAAAAAACATATTTAGGTGTAATTTTTTGGTGTTTCATTGGTTCATTGGTTCTACATTATTTCTTATGGGGAAAATTTGATCAGAACCTGAACTTTTTAGGATTTTATCCAGAGTTCTGAACGGATTAAGTTCGAGTTCTGAGGTACCACTGTAATGAGTAATGATACTGAGTAATAAGAACTAATGCTTACTTGCATATTTATAAGTGAAAGGTTCCTATTACAGAGACATATGTGCTGTATCACTGAGGATGTGTTTATACATCTCCCTTTGTAGTATACAGGGCTCCCCATTATAGCCTCACTGCCCCCTACTGGCTGGAAGACCATTACAGTCCTGCACCACTGACACAGCATCATAAAGGAAAACCAAAACAGCTCCAAGGAATGAATTAGCTGTGAATTAGTAACACTTTGGTAACAGATGATATAATACTCATCTGGGTTAATGCAGGACACGCAGGTCTGATTAAATGTTACTATATATACAATACTGTTAGGGACAGTTAATCAGAGTAACTACTGAGTGATTACTCAGTTTTCTGTTGATTAGTGTCCTTGCTTTTGTACTGGTTTGCTGCCTTTCACGCTTCTCTCTCTGTGACTGAGACATGGGGAGATGGAAACAATGACTGGAAAGCTGTCTATAGGCTGGAAAAGTCCCAGTACACATATTCAACCTGAATCATAAGCCTGTTATACTTACAGTATGCAGACGTCTGTATAACTAACCAGCCAAAGAGGAGGACAGACCCAGAAGTCAGGACAATCAGCCGCAGGTCCAGAGGCTGTTTTCCTGTGTCTGAAATGACGTGACGACAAAAATCACTGAGGACTGAGGTCAGTAAATGAGCAGAATGTGACCAATATCAAATCACAGGGATACATACATTCTCTAAAGGGTTTGTATGATTAAGCTGCAAATGTAAAACTGCAGGAGAAACATCTCAAAGTTCTAGTGTATTTACCTGCTTTGAGTTTTAATACTACAGCCAGGGCCACAGAATTCAGGAGCGGGAGACCAAAAGCCACCGAGAAATATAGATATTTACAGGGTTTGGCTGAAAGGCAGAGAGGAAAGCATGAGGCACACAGCTCAGTGTTTACATTCACACAGCCATACATCTATCTGTGGGCTTCTTCAATAATGAAAACATTTTAATGCTCTTTACAAAATAAAAGAAAATCATTTTGATTGGTGGCTGATATAAAGAAAATGCATCTCATTTCACAAGCACATTCATGAAACACAAATTGATTTAAAAGTTTAAACAGAAATAAATCAAACTATTTTAATATATCAAAGTGAAATAGTGATTTGTACCAAGTATTTTATCCCGATGCCAGACTCGAAAACATGATGTGAGCATCAGAATGTAGATGAAGACAAACTCGCACATCCTGACAGGCCGTCCTGTGGTCAAAATGAGCTGACGTCAGTTTTTAATAGAACAGAGGATATTATTGCACATTAACACAAACAAAATGCTAACCTCAAAAGTAACTGAACCTAATGATTTCATATGGAATACATTAGAAGTATAAAGTATAAAAGTATTTTTATATAGGCAGATGATATTTGCACCCTGGTGTCAGTATCCAGAAATGCTATTTACACCCGGGATGGATTAATTCACTGACATTGTACAGAGTACAACAAAATTTCGCAGCAGACCAAAAGGTGCATTCACACATAACATGCTAATTAAAAACAGAAGAAGCTGAAGTATTACTAGAGTACAATACAGAAAAATTGACCTATGAACTCTACTAGACATCAGACATCGGACAAGACATAACAAAATGAACCTAATAAACCATGTATGAGACATGAAATTAAATAAATAGTTGAGCTATTGCACTGATGTGCTCTCCTGTCCCCCGCTGAGTGCCGGTGTACCACGCGGTAATGCAGTATACCAGCACGCTCTCGATGACCCTCTAAAGGGCTCTCCTGTCGACCACAGAGCTGCCGGTGTACCACGCGGTAATGAAGTACACCAGCACGCTCTCGATGACCCTCTGACGGGCTCTCCTGTCCCCCGCTGAGCTGCCGGTGTACCACGCGGTAATGCAGTATACCAGCACGCTCTCTATGACCCTCTGAAGGGCTCTCCTGTCCCCCGCTGAGTGCCGGTGTACCACGCGGTAATGCAGTATACCAGCACGCTCTCGATGACCCTCTGAAGGGCTCTCCTGTCGACCACAGAGCTGCCGGTGTACCACGCGGTAATGCAGTATACCAGCACGCTCTCGATGACCCTCTGACAGGCTCTCCTGTCCCCCGCTGAGCTGTCGGTGTACCACGCGGTAATGCAGTACACCAGCACGCTCTCGATAACCCTCAGAAGGGCTCTCCTGTCTGCCGCTGTTTCCGGAAGTCTATTAAGAGTTCTTTTGTTTTGGAAGTGTTCAGGGTGAGGTTGTTCTGAGCACCACACTCAAAGTCTGTCTTGTCTCCCTTTCAGATGAATCCTACCACGGTTGTGTCATCTGCAAACTTAATGATGTTGTTGGTAATGAAGGTGCAGTCATGGGTGTAGATGGTATAGAGAAGAGGACTCAGCACGCAGCCCTGCGAGGTCCTGGTGCTGAATGTGAGTGTGGAGGAGGTTTAGGGGCCTAATCTAACCATCTGACAGCGGTTAGTCAGGAAGTCCCTGATCCAGTGGCAGGTGGGACAGCAGGCAGATGGTATCTGTGCCCAGGTAACAGTAGTTAACACTGGTATTCACAGGCGGGGTGGACAGCCAAAATGTCACAAAACGTTTGTCAAGAGAAAGAGGGAAGGAGTCCCCTAAAGATGCCATGGCTAATGCTACTGAATTCAGGCAGTTTCTTTATTGAACCCCCTGAACATCTATAATTATTCCCCATGTGATTCACATATGAGGTGGATTGTCCCTCATTGTGAGAAATGAATTTCAAGTCCTGTAGCCAGTGCTAATGATAGTTAGCAAGATTACCGTGTGCCTTCAGCTAGCTGACTATTGCTAGAAGAAGGTACATTATGTGATTAATGCACCATATCGTTCATATCTGTGTCCCACTTTGGCACCGTCAGCCATTGAAGTGACGTGGAACCATGGAAGCGACACCGTGTTTACGATTGTTGTGGAGCCGGGGGATGGGGAGGGGGGAGGCCGGGTGTAAACAGCCCAATAGATGCAGTGTGACTATTTTCACGAGTGTGCAATTCAATAAGGATTCTTATCAGAAACTGTATTAGTTGCATCACAAAGATTTTACAAACACCACTTACCAAAAACATTAAAGCTCAGTTAAAGACTGTTAAAGCTCTCTTACAGTCAGATGGACTAATCACAGTTAAAGCTCTCTTACAGCCTGATGGTCTCCTCACAGTTAAAGCTCTCTTACAGCCTGATGGTCTCCTCACAGTTAAAGCTCTCTTACAGCCTGATGGTCTCCTCACAGTTAAAGCTCTCTTACAGCCTGATGGTCTCCTCACAGTTAAAGCTCTCTTACAGCCTGATGGTTTCCTCACAGTTAAAGCTCTCTTACGGCCTGATGGTCTCCTCACAGTTAAAGCTCTCTTACAGCCTGATGGTTTCCTCACAGTTAAAGCTCTCTTACGGCCTGATGGTCTCCTCACAGTTAAAGCTCTCTTACAGCCTGATGGTCTCCTCACAGTTAAAGCTCTCTTACAGCCTGATGGTCTCCTCACAGTTAAAGCTCTCTTACAGCCTGATGGTTTCCTCACAGTTAAAGCTCTCTTACAGCCTGATGGTCTCCTCACAGTTAAAGCTCTCTTACAGCCTGATGGTCTCCTCACAGTTAAAGCTCTCTTACAGCCTGATGGTTTCCTCACAGTTAAAGCTCTCTTACGGTCTGATGGTCTCCTCACAGTTAAAGCTCTCTTACAGTCAGATGGTCTCCTCACAGTTAAAACTCTCTTACAGTCAGATGGTCTCCTCACAGTTAAAGCTCTCTTACGGTCAGATGGTCTCCTCACAGTTAAAGCTCTCTTACGGTCAGATGGTCTCCTCACAGTTAAAGCTCTCTTAAGTCTCATGGTCTCCTTACCTTTGTCACTTTCTAGAATCAGAGTTAAATACAGGAAACTTAATATTAGGTGAAGTATGAAGAAAATCCCCAAAAGGATTTTCTGAGCCAGATCTGAAAAGCATAAAAAATGAAAAACAAACAGATTAAATAGACATGACAAAGACTCATAACGTACAGTACATAACATACTTATAACTTACAGTACATTTTATTTTTTAAATCAGATGTATGTTGTTTCAACTGTCGTGCAGAGAGAAAAAATGAAGTGATATATTAGGCTTTGGGGTTGACGTTTTCTATTTTTATATCTGTAAAATACAGTACTTGTGCTGTCCAAAAAGCACATGGGGATGTCACGCCCAGCCCGCTCCGTCTGCCTGATCCTCCCATTTCCTTCCCACGCCCAGCCAGCTCCTTCTGCCTGATCCTGATCCTCCTGTTTCCTCCCCATATCACAGTTAGCATCATATAACATAAAACACTGCAACTTTAGACTGCACAGAGGGGAGCAGCACGTTCTGAGAACTGCATGGATTTTAACTGCACTCTGAAAACTCATTTTATAGGGTGACTTATTTTAATTATGCATTATGGTTTAGTGTAAAATTTCATACTTACAGTAAAATCCCTCCAAAGACCTATCAAGAGTCTGCAAGAAATCCCCAATAAATATGCAGGCACAGAATCCCAAAGCAGCCACTGTGACTGAAAGGGAATATCCTGAAAAGGGAAAGATCACATTACCTGCCGAGTGTGATTATCCACATCCTATGGTTAAAATGAATAGAACATTTAAACACACGAGTTTGCATTTCAGAAGTAACATGTTTTCCTCATTTAGACAATGGTGGTCTTTCCTTCTGCTCTCTTAGCAAAAGTACAATTCACACGATCACAGTCACATGACTCTCCGCCCTCACAATTACACAGACAAGTGACAATAAAAGAAACTGTGTCACAAAGCTGCTGTCCCACTGTGAATACAGTGTTTCTATCCATCCATCCATCCCACTGTGAATACAGTGTTTCTATCCATCCCTCCCTCTATGAATAGTGTTTATATCATCCATCCCTCTGTGAATAGTGTTTATATCCATCCATCCATCCCTCTGTGAATACAGTGTTTCTATCCATCCATCCCTCTGTGAATACAGTGTTTCTATCCGTCCCTCTCTGAATACAGTGTTTCTATCCATCCATCCCTCTGTGAATACAGTGTTTCTATCCATCCATCCCACTGTGAATACAGTGTTTATATCCATCCATCCCTCTGTGAATACAGTGTTTATATCCATCCCACAGTGAATACAGTGTTTATATCCATCCATCCCTCTGTGAATACAGTGTTTATATCCATCTATCCATCCCTCTGTGAATACAGTGTTTCTATCCATCTATCCATCCCTCTGTGAATACAGTGTTTCCATCTATCCATCCATCCCTCTGTGAATACAGTGTTTCCATCTATCCATCCATCCCTCTGTGAATACAGTGTTTATATCCATCTATCCATCCCTCTGTGAATAGTGTTTCTATCCATCCATCCATCCCTCTGTGAATACAGTGTTTATATCCATCCATCCCTCTATGAATACAGTGTTTATATCCATCCCACAGTGAATACAGTGTTTATATCCATCCATCCCTCTGTGAATACAGTGTTTATATCCATCTATCCATCCCTCTGTGAATACAGTGTTTCTATCCATCTATCCATCCCTCTGTGAATACAGTGTTTCTATCCATCCATCCCTCTGTGAATACAGTGTTTCTATCCATCCATCCCCCTGCGGCCCTGGATCCACACATCAGTCAGATTCAAACTAAACTGGGTTTGGACCAGGGATCAGTCCCACACACCAGGAATCGAACCCTCGTCCCTGCAGCTGTGAGGCTACTGCTGTGCCCACTGAGCACCGCGCCACAACATAGTGAAGTTACTCACTGTATTTATTAAAGGTGTCAGAGCAAACCTGCCTCCATTCACAGACACACAGCACTGATAAGGAGAATGACGACGGCAGGGAAACTCACCCAGTATGAATGTGTTTCGCATCAAGGCAAAGAATTGGGAGTAAAGAGCCAGGAAGAGCATGTTAAGCAGCGTGGGACGACCTGGGGGGGCAAAGAGAGACACCCTGATTACCTCATCACTCTACAGAGATATAACATGATATTAAATCTCTTTAAAAGAGCCTCCCAGAGAAGCCTGAGATCTGCAAATGCTGCCCGCATCACTGGCTGCAGTGTAATGGCAGTTATTGTTTGGCTGCAGTGATCTTTCTGTTATAGAGCTCATACAGCCTTTTGGTTTCCTTTCAGAGACACTGTGAGGAGTCCTGTCCCATTTGGGGTGCGTTCTGTTTATGCTTCGTTAGGATCTGTTTGCGAGGGCAGTGGGGAGGTTGCTCGACAGGTGGGCGGGGGGGGGTTGGGGCTGAGAGGTGACAGCAGAGTGACATGGGGGGGGGGGGGGCTGCTGGAGGGGTAGCTTTCAGCATTTTACCATGTTCCTTTACATAAGGTGAATTAATGTTCATGCCTCGGTGTGTGTGTGTGTGTGTGTGTGAGAGAGAGAGAGAGTCCCCAGGTTGTCCCAGTCCTGAGCCAAACTGTGACAGCACCCACAGTTCCCCCCCCCACCCCCCCGATTGGGTGTCCTGTGATCTTTCAGTTTAGTTTAGTTTTCTTATGATCTTTTGTTTTCCTCTGAGAGACGCCCACAGTTACCTTCCCGGTTCAGAGATTTTGTTCCCTCAGTAAATGCAGCCTCTCAGGGCCGATACCCGCTCACCCCCCCCCCAGCCTCTGTGTGTTAGTTCAGTATGATCCCAGCCTCAGTACTTACACGTAAAATCTGCCCAGATTAGAAGGATTTGTCTAAGTCGTACTTTCCCAGTTGTCCGCAGGGAGTGTATTACCCTAAACACACTGAAACCAACTGAAATGGGGGAAGATTAAAGTCAGTTACCATGTAACTCATCTCAGACACAGAGTAACATACAGGTGTGTTCAGTCCTCCTGTGTTTGAGACCCTGCACTGCACAGCCCTGTCACCTGGAGGTTCTGGGTTTGAATCCCATGTTGTTACTAAAAGAGTATCCCAGTTTGAATGGCAGGTTTAATTTGGTTATGAAAGGTTAAATGGGGGTGTTTCCGTTGGGTATTGTGTCACAGTATCCTAACTGTGTACAGGCAGTGCCCAGGTTACGGTGAGATCCGATCCTTAAGTCTGTCATTAAGCTTAATTTGCAGGTAAGTCAGAAAAATAATACAGAACTTAATAAAAATAACCATACAGTAATAATAACACTGCACAGGACACTGTATTGTACCTTAAGCCAGGCAATGTTTTCATCAGCATCACAAAGCAGAGACGGGGACTCGAGTTTGCAAATCACACTGGAGTCACACTGGAGTCACACTGGAGTCGCTCTTAAATTTACTCCAACTCGACTTGCAACTCCTTATGTTTTTGACTCAGACAAATCAATTTTACCCATTAATTGGATTAATTGGTTTTTGCTTTAGAACGATGTGTAAAAATGAAAATCGCGATTTACTTTTGCATTTACTTGGGCAGCCCAACAGGGGTCTGGGTTATACTCATTCATTAGCCAATCACATCACTCTAAAGTAGTTGGGGGCGGAGTCCGGCATGGTTTGGTCAGGCTGCCTGATACACAGGAAGCTCCTTTTCTTTTGTTAATCATATAGGGAAAGGGTGGGTGGGTGGGTGTGTGTGTGTGTGTGTGTGTGTGTGTGTGTGTGTGTGTGTGAGAGAGAGTGCGTGCGTGCGTGCATGTGAGAGAGTGAGTGAGCGGGTATACCTAATCCTTATGGGGACACAATGTCCCCATAACATGATAAATATCCATTTTATTTTAAAACTGTATTTTATAAAAATCTGTGACTGCTATGAAAAGAGTAAAAATGCAAAAATGTATTTTGTTTGGTTACTTATGGTTATGGTTAGGGCTGGGTAGGGGTTAAGGTTGTCATAGTTAGCGTTAGCATTTTTCCCATAGAAGTGAATGAGCTGTCCCCAGGATAGGTATACCCGACTGTGTGTGTACAGTATGTGTGTGTATGTTTGTATATAGTTGATTGTTGTTGCCAAGTTTGGACCCTCTTTGGGCTGTGTTTGTAACTGTTTGCACTAATTAAAGTTTACCTGTTCTAATGGGATGTCTTCATCATAATGTTATTTTTGAGAAAGAAATAGTTTTTAAATCTGCATTACAAAAGTATAAAGGTTCTTACAAAAGTTTTATTCAAAGCCATTTGAAATAGTGATTACTCTGAAAGTGTATATAAGCCTAAGGAACTATGACAGTTTTTTTTTTTTTTTTTAACTATTCAAGTGATGATTCCCATTTAGTCACATCAGTCACTAATAGAAAAAAAACAAATATGCAGTTACATTTTTTATAAATAGTGATGTCAAACTGGAACCATGATGGAGACTTGAGACTTGACTCGGACTCTAATTTTGTTACTTGTGAACATCTCTGTCCCAAAGTAGTGATATACATTATCACGAACCATTGTATTTAACCCACATTTGTAATGGAATAGGCTTCATAGGAGACCATTCGTGTACAAGTCATTCGTATGTCAGACTTTCTTAACTCGGGGACTCTGTACACATTAACTGTGGAAAATACACTTTCAGTATCACTGCCATGCAAATGCTGAAGTGCAACGTTTGTGTGTTTGACTACAATGTAGAAAATAAATACCTCCACACCTAATTCTGCTCTGATATCCCTGAAGTTACAAAATTTTAAACATTTTAAAAAGAAATACATTTATAAAATCTAAAAACATACTTACGTGGCAATAAAACCATGAAGATGGGAATCAGTAACATTGTTACTAATGTTCCAAGTTCATTCCAATTTGCACCTGAGTAATTTTTTGCCATTAAAACACTGACAGCAACTAAAATATAAGAATAGAGTCAGTCACCATGAAATCCATGTCAGACAGAAAGCAAACACAGACATACTCTGTGGTCCTGTGTTTAAAACCCTGCACTGCACAGCTCTGTCATCTGGGGGTTCTGGGTTTGAATCTCATGATGGACAGTGAGGTACTGAAGAAACAGTTCAGGATGTGAAGCCGATTAGCATGGAGCATGGAAAAGTAACACGGATGTCTGAGCTGGACATTATATCATACATCCCATAATGTACTTATTAACTGTGAAAGAAATACATACTGTAACCATCCATGTGGAATATTTCTGAAACCCCAGTGCCCTAAACAGACATCAAAAATAACAAAGACACTTATCCATCTACACATCCATCCATCTCCCATAATCACTCAGGGAGTGCAGTGCTGAGGTGAGCCAGCAGACACAGGGCAGGAGGAAGGGTATGTCCTGGTGAGGGGCCGGTCCGTTACGGGGCAGGGGGGAGGGTACACCCTGGTGGGGGCCAGTAGGTCACGGGGCAGGGGGGAGGGTCATTATAGATCCCATTTTACCTACATGGGTGTTTGTGATGGGGGGGGATCAGAGTACAGGGAGGAAACCAGTGCAAACAGCCCACATAGACATTTATAAAGAGACTTACTTATGGATGAAACTACGATGAGTGGATACAGGACTGCGCTTATTACTATTACACAGCCAAGATTTAAGGGAACTTTCGTCAAAGAGGCAAAGGCAACAACTGAAAGGAGATGAGAAGACAGTCAGTCAGTCACCATGAAATTCATGCCAGGCACATCGTAAGACAAACAGATGTGTTCAGGGGCCCTGTGTTTAAAACCCTGCACTGCACAGCCCCGTCACCATGGGGTTCTGGGTTTGAATCTCATGTTGGACACTATGGTACTAAAAGGACATCACACTCTGCTGATTTAAGTGGGTTATGAAAAGGTAACAAGGATGTTTGGGGAAGAAATTATATCACACATCCTATAATATATACATATCTATTCACCAATCCTGGACAGAGTGAAAGGGGGCTTGGAGCCTATTCTAAGCAGCACAGGGGACATGGCAGAGGGACACCTTGGGTGTGGTGCCATACACACACATGCTATGGGCAATTTACAGACACCAATTAACCTGAGAGGAGGGGGAGCTGAAACCCATATGACATGGGGAGCACATGCAGACTGCAGACAGACACAGAGGAGGGGGGACTCAAACCCACGCGACATGGGGAGCACATGCAGACTGCACACAGACACAGAGGAGGGGGACTCAAACCCACATGACATGAGGAGCACATGCAGACTGCACACAGACACAGAGGAGGGGGACTCAAACCCATATGACATGGGGAGCACATGCAGACTGCAGACAGACACAGAGGAGGGGGGACTCAAACCCACGCGACATGGGGAGCACATGCAGACTGCACACAGACACAGAGGAGGGGGACTCAAACCCACATGACATGAGGAGCACATGCAGACTGCACACAGACACAGAGGAGGGGGACTCAAACCCATATGACATGGGGAGCACATGCAGACTGCACACAGACACAGAGGAGGGGGACTCAAACCCACATGACATGGGGAGCACATGCAGACTGCAGACAGACACAGAGGAGGGGGACTCAAACCCACATGACATGGGGAGCGCATGCAGACTGCAGACAGACACAGAGGAGGGGGACTCAAACCCACGTGACATGGGGAGCGCATGCAGACTGCAGACAGACACAGAGGAGGGGGACTCAAACCCATATGACATGGGGAGCACATGCAGACTGCACAAAGACACAGAGGAGGGGGACTCAAACCCACATGACATGGGGAGCACATGCAGACTGCAGACAGACACAGAGGAGGGGGACTCAAACCCACATGACATGGGGAGCGCATGCAGACTGCAGACAGACACAGAGGAGGGGGACTCAAACCCAAGTGACATGGGGAGCGCATGCAGACTGCAGACAGACACAGAGGAGGGGGACTCAAACCCACGTGACATGGGGAGCGCATGCAGACTGCAGACAGACACAGAGGAGGGGGACTCAAACCCATGTGACATGGGGAGTGCATGCAGACTGCAGACAGACACAGGGGAGGGGGACTCAAACCCACGTGACATGGGGAGCGCATGCAGACTGCAGACAGACACAGAGGAGGGGGACTCAAACCCACGTGACATGGGGAGCGCATGCAGACTGCACACAGACACAGAGGAGGGGGACTCAAACCCACGTGACATGGGGAGCGCATGCAGACTGCAGACAGACACAGGGGAGGGGGACTCAAACCCACGTGACATGGGGAGTGCATGCAGACTGCAGACAGACACAGGGGAGGGGGACTCAAACCCACGTGACATGGGGAGCGCATGCAGACTGCACACAGACACAGAGGAGGGGGATTCAAACCCACATGAAATGGGGAGCACATGCAGACTGAACACAGAGACGGAGGAGGGGGACTCAAACCCACATGACATGGGGAGCACATGCAGACTGCACACAGACACAGAGGAGGGGGACTCAAACCCACATGACATGGGGAGCACATGGAGACTGCACACAGACACAGAGGAGGGGGACTCAAACCCACATGACATGGGGAGCACATGGAGACTGCACACAGACACAGAGGAGGGGGACTCAAACCCACGTGACATGGGGAGCACATGCAGACTGCAGACAGACACAGAGGAGGGGGACTCAAATCCACATGACATGGGGAGCACATGGAGACTGCACACAGACACAGAGGAGGGGGACTCAAACCCACATGACATGGGGAGCACATGCAGACTGACCACTGAGCCATTGCGATGCCCCATGGATACAGATTAACAGTGAACAATACAGCTATTATAGAAATTTTAAATATGTAAATTGTCATACATTTATTTCTATAATGTATAAAAGAAATACCTTTATGGATAATTCTGATCTAATACTTAGAAACTTACTTACTTCGCAATAAAAGAAAAACGATGAAGATAAATATGATTTCAGCAAAGACGCCCCCAAGTATCGCCTTCCCAGCTGGAGTTGGGGAGTGATTTGCTGAAAACTCAATGAAAGAACCTGAAATGAGGAAAGAATAGTCAGTCATCCTGAAATTAATGTCAGAAACAGGAAAACAACAAATGTGTTCAGTGGTTCATTTATTTAGCAGATGCTTTGGGACAAAGTAACAAGCCAGTGAGGATCAGAGAGCAGTGACAGAGGACCAGGCCGGACCTTACAGTTATGGAGAGTCAGTGACACATTATCCAGCCTAAATCATACTTCCACACAGCTATAAAGCCACACTGACACAGCGGCCGCTCAGCAGTGACAGAGGACCAGGCCGGACCTTACAGTTATGGAGAGTCAGTGACACATTATCCAGCCTAAATCATACTTCCACACAGCTATAAAGCCACACTGACACAGCGGCCGCTCAGCAGTGACAGAGGACCAGGCCGGACCTTACAGTTATGGAGAGTCAGTGACACATTATCCAGCCTAAATCATACTTCCACACAGCTATAAAGCCACACTGACACAGCGGCCGCTCAGCAGTGACAGAGGCCCAAGCCGACCCTTACAGTTATGGAGAGTCAGTGACACATTATCCAGCCTAAATCATACTTCCACACAGCTATAAAGCCACACTGACACAGCGGCCGCTCAGCAGTGACAGAGGACCAGACCGGCCCTTACAGTTATGGAGAGTCAGTGACACATTATCCAGCCTAAATCATACTTCCACACAGCTATAAAGCCACACTGACACAGCGGCCGCTCAGCAGTGACAGAGGACCAGGCTGGACCTTACAGTTATGGAGAGTCAGTGACATATTATCCAGCCTAAATCATACTTCCACACAGCTATAAAGCCACACTGACACAGCGGCCGCTCAGCAGTGACAGAGGACCAGGCCGGACCTTACAGTTATGGAGAGTCAGTGACACATTATCCAGCCTAAATCATACTTCCACACAGCTATAAAGCCACACTGACACAGCGGCCGCTCAGCAGTGACAGAGGCCCAGGCCGGACCTTACAGTTATGGAGAGTCAGTGACACATTATCCAGCCTAAATCATACTTCCACACAGCTATAAAGCCACACTGACACAGCGGCCGCTCAGCAGTGACAGAGGCCCAGGCCGGACCTTACAGTTATGGAGAGTCAGTGACACATTATCCAGCCTAAATCATACTTCCACACAGCTATAAAGCCACACTGACACAGCGGCCGCTCAGCAGTGACAGAGGACCAGACCGGCCCTTACAGTTATGGAGAGTCAGTGACACATTATCCAGCCTAAATCATACTTCCACACAGCTATAAAGCCACACTGACACAGCAGCCGCTCAGCAGTGACAGAGGCCCAAGCCGACCCTTACAGTTATGGAGAGTCAGTGACACATTATCCAGCCTAAATCATACTTCCACACAGCTATAAAGCCACACTGACACAGCGGCCGCTCAGCAGTGACAGAGGCCCAAGCCGACCCTTACAGTTATGGAGAGTCAGTGACACATTATCCAGCCTAAATCATACTTCCACACAGCTATAAAGCCACACTGACACAGCGGCCGCTCAGCAGTGACAGAGGCCCAAGCCGACCCTTACAGTTATGGAGAGTCAGTGACACATTATCCAGCCTAAATCATACTTCCACACAGCTATAAAGCCACACTGACACAGCAGCCGCTCAGCAGTGACAGAGGACCAGGCCGACCCTTACAGTTATGGAGAGTCAGTGACACATTATCCAGCCTAAATCATACTTCCACTCAGCTATAAAGCCACACTGACACAGCGGCCGCTCAGCAGTGACAGAGGACCAGACCGGCCCTTACAGTTATGGAGAGTCAGTTACACATTATCCAGCCTAAATCATACTTCCACACAGCTATAAAGCCACACTGACACAGCGGCCGCTCAGCAGTGACAGAGGCCCAAGCCGACCCTTACAGTTATGGAGAGTCAGTGACACATTATCCAGCCTAAATCATACTTCCACACAGCTATAAAGCCACACTGACACAGCAGCCGCTCAGCAGTGACAGAGGACCAGGCCGACCCTTACAGTTATGGAGAGTCAGTGACACATTATCCAGCCTAAATCATACTTCCACACAGCTATAAAGCCACACATGTTGCAACTACACCATTTAATCATCTTCATGTACCCAAGACTTTGGTGATCAGATATCTGGGATCAAAACAAACTGCCACCATTGCATACTATGTACTTTTATAATGTTTCTGCAAGTGTTCCAAACTGCATTTTGCAATGTCTATATTTTGATGTCAAATTATAAACTTAACATAAATCTGACATATTTACAATACTTATAAAAATTAAGATGCGTAATTAAAAAAAACAAATACATAAGAAATAATTTTCTAATTTAATTAGCTTTTGTTTAAAGCATGGTACAGTTGGGAGTGAGAGATGAGGGTCAACCAGCATCCATGACCCAACTGGGATTAAGGGCCTCGTTCACAGGCCTAATAGTGATATAGATACTCTGCCAGGAATGGGATTTGAACCCACAACCCTCCACACATGGGGTGAGAGATGAGGTTTAGCCAGCATCCCTGAAGCAGCTGGGATTAAGCACCTTGCTCACGGGCCTAACAGTGATATAGTGACTCTCCCAGGAATGGGATTTGAACCCACAACCCTCCAGACATGGACACAGGCCCCAAACCCGCTGACATGTACACCACCCCCACTGTTAAACTTACCAGTGCATATGGCTGTGACAGTGATGGAGCTTCCTAAAGACAGGGCCATGTATTTAATCACACCCATCCTGTCTGTAAATGAATATCAGAGTTATTTTAATAAATACAACGCAAATACAACACAGCTCAAGTCACAGTTGTGCTGTCAGATAATTATGATATTCAAGGTGAACTGGTATTCATCAGATTCAATGAACAAACACTGAATTTGCAACCATTTGAGTTAATAAAGAAGTACATGATTTTATATGTATATATATAAAAAAAAATTGAAAGTGATATATATATCTATCACTTTCAAAACTCACCTTCTTTTAATAGTGCACATTGGAAACAGAACATTAAACATAAGAAAACATACCTGTTAATAATCCCTGATACGGAGCCATATTAAACAACAGCAGGACACTGAGCAGACTGACGACAGCACAAGTAACAGCCTCTCCTGTGGATCCTGAAAAACACCAGTCACACCAGATGACACTGAGGGATCGTTCTGCAGGTTTATTTGCAGGTCGCAGATTGGATCCCAGTCTTCCTGGAAACATCAGTCACACCAGATGACACTGAGGGATCGTTCTGCAGGTTTATTTGCAGGTCGCAGATTGGATCCCAGTCTTCCTGGAAACACCAGTCACACCAGATGACACTGAGGGATCGTTCTGCAGGTTTATTTGCAGGTCGCAGATTGGATCCCAGTCTTTCTGGAAACACCAGTCACACCAGATGACACTGAGGGATCGTTCTGCAGGTTTATTTGCAGGTGGCAGATTGGATCCCAGTCTTCCTGGAAACACCAGTCACACCAGATGACACTGAGGGATCGTTCTGCAGGTTTATTTGCAGGTCGCATATTGGATCCCAGTCTTCCTGGAAACACCAGTCACACAAGATGACACTGAGGGATCGTTCTGCAGGTTTATCTGCAGGTGGCAGATTGGATCCCAGTCTTCCTGTCACAACATCCTCTTGCCTTTCTGAACTTCCCAGTGGATATTGCATTAATGGTAAGATGACTGACAGCTTGCATTTGAAATTCCATATTTAGTCACCAGGTGGCGCTTCCTTGCTGATAAAATGTTTGTTTTATCATATTGTGTTTATGTCTCACTTTGTACTTTCAAATACAGTCAGTCCTGCTACAATGCGACTAATGCATTTCTGAAAATCCTCACATTCACAAAAATCACATACTAAAATACACACATCAATGAGAAAAACAGGGTTACGGGAATGCAACTGTAAAACTTAGTAACTTATAGCAAACAAAATGAATTAAATAATAAAAACAGTGCCACCAGTGGCCAATAATATAATTACATGGATTTTAAATAACAAATAACAATAATACATCATTCAAATCTCCTATGTTTCTTATAAGTCTCACCAGAATTGACTATTATTAATTATGAGCATCATATAATTATTAATTATTATTAATTATGATTATTATTATTATTATTATTGGGGGGGTTCCAACAGCTAGCTGCCATATCCCTAATGTTTTTGCCCTGATTGTTTTTATTATTATTATTTTGTAAATTGTGTAAAAGGTCATTCTACAGTCCAGTCCAACTTAGAAATATGAAACTTGCAGGATAGGTATATCATGATCATTGAGGTCCAGGGCCATGGAGAAAATGACACATGTCAACCACCGGGGGGTGCTGCAGTAATGCACAACACGTTTGGCTTATGTCCTGAACTGAGTCGTACATGCAAAATTCTGCCTATGATTATTTATTTATGTATTTATTTGCTGTTTTGCAAAATTTGCAAAACCTACTTTTATACACTCGTCACTGGATTTTTCAATCAGAAACAAAGAATTGGTGTAATCCTTGGCCTGACCACTGCAATAATTATTTTGCACTTTTTTTTTTATTTTGGCTTTCAACAAGATACCTATTTTGGTTTGTTTTTCAGCTTTTTCAATGCAAATTTACGTTAGTTGCTATGAATCACTGTCAAAATGGGATGGACCTTCAGTAATTTATTCAGATCAAGTTTGATGCAGATACACAAATAGGGGGCGCTACAGAGAAAACTGGCTCTGTAGCCTAAATCGTCAGTTAATGACACAAAATTTTCAGGCTGGGTATTTGACATTAACCTGAGGTCACACACAAAAATGCATCCACTTCAACCACCAGGGGGCAGTATAATGAGGGTAAATGCATCCAGGTTCCATATTGTGACTCTGAGGTCCACACCATTCAGCATATTAACATGAGGATAAAGCCTGAGGACTTCTGTGGCCTGTACTATGAATTGGGGTTACTGGTTTATCGGGGTAACTTGATGGATTTAAGGTACCACAGTTTAAATGGACTTCATATTCGTTCACTTACATTTTCCCCAGACTACCTTAAATTCGACAAGTTACCACGATAAGCCAGTAACCCCGTTTCGTAGTACAGGCCCCTGGTCACAAGCAAACACTGGCATGTTAACCTAAAGGGGGCGCTATAACAAAGCAAAATGTGTTTTGGTTCATAACTCATGAAACATAAGTCAGATATTCAAACTTTGTATGTCATCCTATTCTGTGAGTTGAGATCTAAAGCTGTATAATAAGTCAATCTGTATTTCAGTGTTTCTCCTTAAGAATGCAAAATATGCCAAACTTAGTTTTGCGACCAAGTCCTTCAGGCTTTGAGTGAGGGAGACTAAATTTGTACTACATCAATCTTTTCATCCTCCTCATGAGCAATTTTATATTAAACATTTACCCTACTCACAAAATGTTAGGGATATTCAGCTTTCGGGTGAAATGTCAGGATTAACCTAAAATGCACCATAACCTTTACAGGTGAACTTCATGTGACCTTCCCTAAACTTTTGAATGCACATGTCCAACTGTTCAATGTTTCAGTACTTTTTACACAACTTGCTGTTCTCTAACAAGGAGCTTAACGGCAAAATTCACAACAGGTGTTTGATCCATGAATCGACCAATAAATTTCCTGGTTCAATCAGAATTGGTATTCAAACAGTCCTCCTCATCATGCTGTTCACGTTTTGACATCATGAGACCAAGACGACACCTAACAATTGAGCAACAGTACCTCGCCATTGCGAGGTTTCAAACAGGATGTTCTCAGACGGAAGTGGCCACTGAGCTTAGAGTGTCACAGAGTGTCATCAGCAGGTTGCAACAGAGATAGAGAGACTGGAAGAGTCACAGAAAGGCATAGAAATGGACGTCAGAGATCAACTTGTGTTCGTGTTTGTTATTGAGGGCAGTTACAAGGGGGGGGGGGCTCATAGGAAAGTTACGTATCATTATTATTATTACTACTACTACTTAATAGGCTTTGCTAAGCAGGTAAATCCATGTGGGCTTGTTCTTTTCATATTAAGACACATTAATACCAACTAGTTTTAAGAATAGTGGAATGTTACACTTTTTTCTTCCTCCGTTTGTGGCCCCCCCTGGATGGATGGCGCCCTTAGCATTTGCCTATATTGCCTATTCCACGGGCCGCCCTGTCGGCCCCCATTTTGAGGAAGTAAGAAAAATAATGTCATTTGACGACTAGGGGATACTGAATTAAGCAAAAATGCATTTTGGCTAATAACTTTTGATGTGTTTGCCCTAGAAAAATTATTCTTGTCTCTGGAAATAGTGTGGGAGGTCCCAAGGTCGACACGTGGCAAGCTGTCATATCAACCCAACTGGTCATGGTCCCCTTTTTGGATTTTATTGAAAGATTTCAATAATTGTCGAAAGCCCACAAATTTTGTCCAGTCTTCATTAAATGTAGCACAGATGATCTTCAAACTAAACCTCACAAAACTTATGAGACTGATTTTTGATTTTCAAAGTCATGTCCGTCACCACCAAAGGCAAATGTCAATGAAGCCGCCAAAGAGGAAGTGTTAATATTCTAAAAGGTGTGTTTAGTGGGGTCCACCGGTCAGCCAATCAGAAAAACTCCTGTTTTTCATTAATCTCCATTAACTCGCTGCTATCGGTGTTATTCAGGTACAGTGGTTCCTCAGTTCTCAAACTCATTAGAACTCGAATTTCTTAAAAATCGAACCAACCAGTTCGGAAAAAAATTACCTAGTACTCGATCTGAATCTCAGAATGAAACCGTGAAGATAACTTGTACGCGCGGGGAAATGAGTCAGGCGGCACGTCTCTCAGCGGTAACAAAGGGTAACGTCTCAGCCTCACATTCGCTGTGATAGCATGAATACATATATTTAGACAGTAAAAATACATTTAATAACAGTAATTATTATTATATAATAAAATACATTTTAAAACAAAGATTTCTTATTAATTATTTTTATATTAATAATAAACCATTAATACATTTAATTACAATAATATTGTCGTGCCGAGCAGGGACGGAGTGGAGACAAAGGCGCAGACGTCAGGGTATCGGGGAATACGGGGTTTAATTATAGGTAAGGCAGGCAAAACGCAGACGGACAATACAATGACCAGACTGGGGAAACAAACTGAAACGCGGACGAAATACAGTGGACTCAAGACAACAACCAGAAACAGCTGATCACACGGGGATCCCACACAGAGTTAACGAGGGGGCGTGGCACACGGAAGGAGCAGACGATCGGAGCAGGACATATTGGTTTTTTTTAACTTTACACATTGGATACATTTATTTTCTTACGTTACAAATTACTGTTTTGATGAATGTCCTTAGATGTGTTTAGTACAGTATATGCTCTTTTCGTTTTATCCGGTTCATTTTGTGTTTAAATGCTAAAAAAAACATATTTAGGTGTAATTTTTTGGGGCCGGGAACCAATTAATTGATTTTCCATTATTTCTTATGGGGTAAATTCGATCAGAACCCGAACTTTTTAGGATTCGATCCGGAGTTCTGAATGGATTAAGTTCGAGTTCTGAGGTACCATTGTATTTCAATGCACAACAGCTTCAATAAAATCCTTATTTTTCTTTGCTTATTTATACAGACATTATTCATTCATAAAAACATTTACTAGTGAAATTCCTGATCTCTCCTGGATCTTTAGCCAATAACATTTATACATTCATTTAATTTACTGCTGTTCTTCACCATAAAACCATTATACATTGTACAACTTAGAGGGCAGTGGGTGGCTCAGTGGGATGAGCCTGTGGGCCTATAATCGCCTATGGGTCCTTGAGCAAAGCCCTTAACCCCCAGCTCCCTGGGCGCCCTAACAGGTGGCTGCCCTTTGCGGACAACTTACTCTACAAAAGAACAAGTTGAGGGAGCCATAAGGACAATTTCCCCACAGGAATTAATAAAGAATCGGTTATTGTTTTTATTAAAAGGACACAAATAATTAAAATCTGTCAGCTTTCAAAGCATTCTTTACATTTATCAAAAAACAAGAATGTATAAACCATATGAAATGGACCCACCTTCAGTTAGACCCCACAGGATGAATGCTGAGGACGTCATGATTGGTGGAGCTATGACATGTGACCAGTGACACAACACAGCCTGTCTGCTTTTACCTATAGACAGAAAGTACAGCCAAATGTAACATTAAATTATCATTAGATGATGGTTCATGCCAAGTTTAATGATCTACAGCCATCCTCAGTTGGTCATTCTGCTGTATCCTCCTCTACAGACAAGCAGTACAGACTGTCAGCTCTTGTATTATTTTTAGGAGAATTTCAATGACATGCGTGTAGATACAGTCCTGCCTGATACCCCATGTCTACTGAGATGGACAGACACCCCGTGTAGATACAGTCCTGCCTGATACCTCATGTCTGCTGAGATGGACAGACACCCCATGTAGATACAGTCCTGCCTGATACCCCATGTCTGCTGAGATGGACAGACACCCCGTGTAGATACAGTCCTGCCTGATACCCCATGTCTGCTGAGATGGACAGACACCCCGTGTAGATACAGTCCTGCCTGATACCCCATGTCTGCTGAGATGACCTCGACAGGATAAGTGGTGCCAACCATGGATGAATTGAAATGGCTAGAAATGACAGACACTTCACAGTTTTATACTAGTTTTACAAAATTTGGATTAAAACTGAATATCTTTTAAAATTACTTACTTTTCTTTACAAAATGCCAGACAGAGAAAGAACCAGTAAGTAGGACTACAGGTGTGACAGCGATGCACAGCGCCAGATTCAACCAAAACAGGGATGAATACTCTAAAAAAAGAATTATATCCCATTAATCATTTCCTCAAAAAGACTGGTAGTCATGCTGCAGCATAATCCGTACGTTCAACCCACCAGTTAGCCTCACAAACTGGAGCAGAAATTTAGGAATAAATCTTTTTCTATAGGTGTGTAATTACTAACTGCTGTTCAGCCTTTAAAACATGTTTATTAAAATGTAAGATTTTTCATATTCTCATATGTGGTTTTGATAAATTTATGTTGCACAGAATAATTTAATTATTTACCCAGTCAAACATTGTCAAGCACAATTAATAAAAGTACACAGTTATCACTTTTTTGTCAATCTTAAATTATTAAATAATAATATAACCATAATTATGCACCACACTACACCAATCTAATAAAATGAGCTATGCACTAAATGTGAGGCCTGAATAGAATATTCATTCATTACATTATGTTTGCATACAGTGATCTCACAAAGTCTAGGGACACTTGCTTAATTCTGTAAACACACTGCAAAGTATTGGTTTCATAAGAGACGTCAATTGACAAGCAATGTTTAACATATCTGCACATGTCTTCCTGTCATAATTTTTTTAATGACTCACTCAGTTCTGTTCTTACGGAAGAGGATTAGGGCCACCATGAAAATATTATTTGAATTCTGACTTTTTTCTCAGAATTCTGAGTTTAGAAAAAAAGTCAGAATTCTGACATTAAAGTCAGAATTCAAATAATATTTTCATGGTGGCCCTCATCCTCTTCCGTATGTTCTTCTCATTTTGCTATAAATTGCAATTGTAGTCACTGCCCCCCCCCCAAAAAAAAGACATACTAAACACAAATACTTGGTGTTTTCTTATTGCAAAGGTGTTATTAAATAAAAATAAGTGAGACTGTCATTGAATTTTTTTAAAACTCAGAACAGCTCTTTATAATTTGTGTTTCAACTTATAACTACTTAAAATGAGTGTTTTACTCAAAATTAGTGGTATAATGTGAAATATATTTTGAAAAACAAAATAAAATACATGAATGATTTTTGTTATGAAACCAACAAATATTTTTCCTGACTTAAGCAACAATCCCAAGACTTTCTGTGAGCTCTGTATACAGAGTAAATGGACTGAATTTGACCTTTTTTATTGTTACACTAGCAGAGTAAACCCAGTTAGACTGAGGGCATGTGGATAATAATCAGTCTACAGCAGAACCACCAACCCTCAGGAGTCATTTAATCACACAAACTATGTTGGAATGCTTATTAAAACCAGTCCTTCCAGTGACTCACCCAGTGCTACTATCCTGGCAGTCGTACTGGCAGAATCAGCATCTGTCTGGACTTCACACATAAACTCTCCTTCATCTTCAGTCCTGAATTTCCTCAGTCTCATTGAGAAGTCTCCTTTGGGAATTTCCGCAGCAAAGAATTCAGCTCTTCCAGCGTAATTCTTATGCTGAGTCCCTGGTCTGATCTTTCCATCAGCGTACAGCAGCACCAAGATGTCACCGTCTGTCTTTATCCATGTCACCTGAAGCTCTGTCACACTGACATGGGTCCCCACAGAGCAGCTGAGAGTCACATCCTCCCCAGCATGTGCATAGACCGGCTCGTCTGCACCCGTCACCACCAGCCGCCCTGGAACAAGAGCAGGAAGGTTCACACAACCTGGCAGCCTGACAGTGCTGTGTTTTCCCCTCCTGGTCACGAACAAAACTCAGATATTTTGGGCTGATTTCATTTTAAAATGCATCACTTTTTTAAATTTGCCAATTATGAGCATGGAACCTCATATAAATTTATTTCAAGCAATTTTTGTTTGAAAATTAAATGTCAGAACTTCACACCAAAGATCAAATAAAACATTTATAAAGTACAACCAAGTGAATTTTAATTCCTACAAAGCAGCTAAATTTCCCACCAGATACACCAACAGAATGAGAAACCCCAGACATAAGTAATAATGATACAATCCCATGTGTCTTTGGCCGTGACACAGAAGGGCTCACTTGCCTACTTCCTGTATTCGCACCCGTGTTTCACGGCGCTCTTGCTCTCTGTAAACCACACACTTGTACACTCCTGCATCTGCAGCCCTCACATCCTCCAGCAGCAGAGAGAAGTTTCCTTTGGGGATTTCCTGAGGGAGTAAGTGGGCTCTGCCCCTGTAGGCGTCCCCCTGCGATTCAGATCTGCTCTGACCCCCCAGGAATAGGTGCACAATGGTGTCTGTGTCAGTCCTTCTCCACTCCACCTCCAGCTCCTCCAAAGGCAGGGGTCTGTCGGCAAAACAGGGCAGCAGTACAGCTCCTCCAAGCCGGGCAGTGAGAGGATCAGCTGAGCCGTGTAGCAGGAAACCTACCGCGAGGATAAGATACATAAAGTCATGGAATAAAGCGTTAAAAATACAGCAGAACTCATGAATTACCAACCAGTTACTTGAGACTTTGGCAAGAAATGACTTTTACATAACTCAGTACACCAAAAACAAAGTCCTGTTCTTAAGGTCATCTTAATCATATTTCTTAAACCAGACACATAAAACATCAAAACATGGGACTTATTTTTGTCCAAAACGTACCAACAGTGTTAATGACGAACTTCAACAGAACCAAAATAACGCAGAGACATTTCATCTTCATCTCCCCCTACGAAGTGCTGATTCCTCCTTTTCTTACTCAAAGAACCGTTTCCATACGACAGGCAAACTTCACCATATATTATAACTATATATACGCTCTGGTTAGCAAAAATGGCGTATTCATGACCGGACCTTCGCTTTCGGTTTACGCCTGGAGCCGAAACACGCCCAGGGCAACCTGGGGGCGGATCGCACGGCCGGTTTCGGTTCGGAGCTGCTCTGATGCAAGTCGCGTTAGTACGGTTAGGTGACTGATTGCTATCGTGAAAAACTTTGAATGTCCTTCGTAGATTTAGTATATAAAAAGGAAAATTGGTAATGGACTCCTCTAAGTTTGTATCACAAATATCCTTGAAAATCACAATACTCTTATTTGAACGAAGGCATACACTTAAAACTTTGAAACTTAAGTGGTATATTTATTAAAATCACTGTGCATACTTTCTTTCTCGATGAAACAATCTGTGTGCAGAAGTTGCAGTGTTTCTCAGTTGCATCTACACTGAACCTGGCCCTTGCCGTGTTCCTTGCACTCTCTTTAAATGAAGGACTGCCGTAGGGATCCATTATTGATTGATTTACAGCAGAGATCACTAACAGGCGGACCGCGGTCCGGGTCCGGACCCAGAAGCTGTCCCATACGGAGCCAGACCGATAGCCAAAACAGAAAGTTATTATTTTGAACCTGATGGGGTGCTTCTATTTTAACCGACGCAGCTTTTGTAGTCTTTTCGGTAGTGAGTTGGTACTAGAACCGCCGTTTCCCACGCCAATGAAAGTCAAACGCCTTTGATCGCCAAGCAAGACGTAGTTCTGCGTATGCAGCCCTTTGTTTGCGCTAATATGCCATTAGTGTTAATAGCAGCAGCAAAGCTAACACCTGCAACTAAAAAGCGTAATGTTCCTAACAGAGTGGCTGATCGGTCCTGAAATCGTAAAGCTGAAAAGTTTTCAAACACAGTGTATAGGCCTATTATATAACATGTTGGATAAATAGACGTAGTTTATTGGTGACTTCATGTTCGTTGAAGTTTCCGCTTTTTAAACAACTGTATAAACTGAAAGTAATATTATTTGTTATATAAATCAACTCAGGTGAAACAAAAAATGTATGTTTTCAGGGCTGCCAAATCTCAAGCAGCTGGCATGACACTCACGCTTTCAGACTAACGCAGCAAATCTATATTATTCCATTATAAATATCATGAGGCATGGAACGGGGAAACAGGAGTCGAATGAACACAAGGTGTAATTAGGAAACCACGGTCAGGTACATACAACCACTACATAACGTTAATGACCACACTCCTAAAGGCACACAGACACGGACTTAAATACACAGAACTAATGAAACACAACTAGAAACAGCTGATGACACGTGGATTCCACATGAGGCAGCGAGGGGGGCGTGGCACACAGGAGGATAGGCACGAGCAGGGCATGAAAATAAATCTAAACCTATTTTTTTTAAGGCTACTTAAATATATATCACACTAAATAGTTAGACATTATGATCTTCTGGACCTTCGCTTCAAGAAATTTTCTCTAACTGGACCGCTTTAAATTTTAGTTGAATACCCCTGATTTACAGCGTGTTTATTGAGCAGCGCGCCCACGGATCAGGCAGCGCGTGCGCGTGCCCGCTGTTCCAGCCGCTGACGGGCGTCATACGCGCACCGTCTGATCTCGTCCTGTTGCTGTTGATCCTGCATCATCATAATTAATGTTGTGCCAGGACCGTCAATGTACTTGACTAGTTACCTTGTTCTGTTGTCATATTTTGCAGCTTGGGGGAAAATACCGGAAACATTGCTGCCAAATCCACATAATATAAGCAACTTGGGCTTTTTTCCTGAAGTCGCTTATGATTTCATTGAGTTGACGGTTGCAATTTTTGGGCTTGTTCTTGTTTTGAGTTCGTGGTTTTAGGTCTTTTTAACCTAATTCTAATTTTTATATAATATTACAGATTAATTCGAAGAAATTCAAATATTAATGACAGTTATACATGTCGTCAAATGCTGCCTTCAGTTTAGTGTAACTATGCTTGGGCAGTAATTTCTCCCTGGGATCAATAAAGTTAATCTTAGTCATAATCGTGTTTAATTTTTCATACCGTCACACTGTCCATACATTATACCGTGAAGTATGGTGTACATATGAAAGACCCAGTACTGTCACTGGTACAGAGGTATGTGATGCAGGACTGGAAAACTGAAAATGAAAGCTCCATATGGCAGAGTAATGCCAAACGTGAAGGAGAGGTTAATGAAAACAAAGTGCTGATACAGACAAACCGGTCTGACACGTCCATCAGTGTCAGGTGTGCAGGAATTCAGGCGAGGCGGGATGTGACCAGACTGGGCGTGACGGAATGGAGGCTTAACTGACACAACAGTAACTTACTGCCTGCTGTGCTGTATTGCTATTACCGTCCATATGTGAAAATACAGGACATCCATGTAAATTTAAAGCAGCTGATTACTGTAATATGTGATGCCAGAGGATACAGCTGTCATTTGACTGTAATTTGTTATGATAGTACATCAAATTGCTGTGAAAATAATGCATCGCACCCACAGGCTCCCTATCAGAGGACAGGAGCATGGGCGTGCCGGCCTACGTGATGCTGATGGGGGTGTCCCCCTTCCTGGGCAACAACAAGCAGCAGAACTTCCTCAACATCTCGCAGATCAACAACAGCTGTGTAAATGAGGTGTTGGGGGTGCCACAAGTAGCTCCAATGTGGGATTTCCCAGTTAGCTGGATAACTTAAACCAAATGTGGAAACTGTCCAATAGGAGCATCTGTAATTAACATTCCTATTGGACAAGCCTTACATTTGGGTTATCTGGCTAATGAAGAAATCCTGTATGCTTTGTGTAATACCCCCCAGGTCTGGAACACATCTTGAGTTTCACCCTGTCAGCAACGTGAGTGTTGCCCCGCGTGAGTGTATGACAGTTTCTGATGTTGATCTGTGAGTGTATGACAGTTTCTGATGTTGATCTGTGAGTGTATGACAGTTTCTGATGTTGATCTGTGAGTGTATGACAGTTTCTGATGTTGATCTGTGTCAGATGGAGACCCCTGCTTTGCCTGGCTGTGGAATTTTCTACTTTCTTATTATTACTATTTGTGATGCCAGTTTTTAATCAAATTCAATTTGGCTCATTAATGGAATCAGTGTGTTTTTTGTTTTCTCATTGTCACGTCCATCAGAATGACGGATTTTGTTCATGTGTAATAATACAGCTTCCATCAGAGGATAAAGGGGTACAAGGTACTGCTCGGTGTTGGAAATCAAACAGGGCAAAAAATACATTTTTGACATTGAAAATAAGTAATAGCAAATCGCCTATATTGTAACTTATACATACACTATATTGTCAAAAGTTTCGGGACACCCCTCCAAATCATTGAATTCAGGTGTTCCAATCACTTCCATAGCCACAGGTGTATAAAATGAAGGACCTAGGCATGCAGACTGCTTCTACAGACATTTACGAAAGAATGGGTCACTCTCAGCAGTACAGTGAATTCAAGTGTGGTAACGTGATAGGATGCCACCTGTGCAAGAAGTCCATTTGTGAAATTTCCTCGCTACTAAATATTCCACGGTTAACTGATAGTGGTATTATAACATAGTGGAAGCAATTGGGAACAACAGCAATTCAGCCATGAAGTGGTAGGTCACATAAAATCGCAGAGCGGGGACAACGCATGCTGAGGCGCACAGTGTGCAGAAGTCGCCGACAGTCTGCAGAGTCAATAGCTACAGACCTCCACCTCCACCTCCCCTATCCTCCTTTGGAGGACGGGGGAGGTGATTACAAGCATTAAAAACCAAAGTCCTGGGGTGAGGGGGGGTCTAGGGTTTCAGCGCCGGCTCCAAGGACATCGATCCGCCGGCCGTCCCGCAGTAACAGCACCGCTTCCTGCAGACACCACCTGGACCAGTAAGAAACAGTAAGATACAGACACCTTAATCACCATTCCAGCATGTACTGGGGCCCCCTGACTGTGCTCAGGCCTTCGCCTCTCAGCTGACAGTCTGGGTAGGGGTGCAAGGAAGCGTTCAGTAACGGAACAGCTACATCAGGAGGGCAAGATGGGGCAGGCAAAGAGCAGAATCCCTGTGTACCTGTACTGTGCAAACGGCCAGCAAAGAGCAGAATCACAGTGTACCTGTACTGTGCAAACGGCCGGCAAAGAGCAGAATTACAGTGTACCTGTACTGTGCAAACGGCCGGCAAAGAGCAGAATCCCAGTGTACCTGTACTGTGCAAACGGCCAGCAAAGAGCAGAATTACAGTGTACCTGTACTGTGCAAACGGCCGGCAAAGAGCAGAATTACAGTGTACCTGTACTGTGCAAACGGCCAGCAAAGAGCAGAATTCCAGTGTACCTGTACTGTGCAAACGGCCGGCAAAGAGCAGAATTACAGTGTACCTGTACTGTGCAAACGGCCAGCAAAGAGCAGAATTCCAGTGTACCTGTACTGTGCAAACGGCCAGCAAAGAGCAGAATCACAGTGTACCTGTACTGTGCAAACGGCCAGCAAAGAGCAGAATTCCAGTGTACCTGTACTGTGCAAACGGCCGGCAAAGAGCAGAATCCCAGTGTACCTGTACTGTGCAAACGGCCAGCAAAGAGCAGAATTACAGTGTACCTGTACTGTGCAAACGGCCAGCAAAGAGCAGAATTCCAGTGTACCTGTACTGTGCAAAAGGCCAGCAAAGAGCAGAATTCCAGTGTACCTGTACCATGCAAATAGCAAATAAAGGATTTATCCTCATCATTAAAGTATGAGCCCACCTGTTGAGGCGTACATCCCTCGTCGAGGATGTGTAGAGGTAGCCGGCCGATTTCGTCCCAGACACGGGGATTTTTATCTGAAACATGACAGCAGTTTGTTAACGAGCATCAAACCCATCAGGTGCTGGGCTGCGGGCGGAGCAGTGCTGAGCGGCTGGGGGCCCCAGCTGAGCCCCCCCATACGCCCCCACCTGAGCCCTGGCAGGGTCCACGCGGTTGTGCCGATCCGTCAGCCGGATATTGTGAGCTCGCAGAGGGGGGGCGCCCAGGCTCTCCATGGCTGGGGGGTGGGCCTCCAGCCGCTCAAGGGCCAGGCGACAGTAATCAGACCTGGAGAAGTTCTCTGCGGTAAATAAAGACAACATCAGCATCATCCTGTTTCGCATTTGAAAAGCTGGAGAGCGCTGGCTTTTAGCCTTTCACTCTTCTGCAGATTCACTTTTTCCTTCATTTCTTTTTTCTAGAGAATCAATATAGAGCAGGGGCATGTTTTTTCTCTAGGACCCCCTAGTGTAATGACTGTTTATGGCCAACAGGGGGCCCCCCTCAAATGTGTGGCTTGAGTGGTGGTGAACGCCATCACTGTCCACGGAACCACTGAAAGTAAGAAAACTAAATAAAATATTCAATATCAATGTTGACCAGCAATCTGATTTGTCATAACACTAAAAATGCAACAAGCACATTGCGCTTATATTGCACAGCACAATCACTTTTACCTTATCACTTATGTATAGATTATGTACAGCTGAACATTTCACGTATTTTGTATTTTATATTGTTATTTTTCTATATTTTATTATTCTCTTATTATGCACAGCTGCTCGGAGTGACCAGGGTTACAATTCACTACATGTGTACGTGACGAATAAAATTATGAACGACTGAAAGGTGATGTCTGAGTCACATGACCGTCCTTCCACATGCTTCACTGTCCTCTCAAACAAGTTGTTGCCCGACAACGACGGATGTCTTACTTTGCATCAGGTAGTACATTACTGAGCAGCCTCCTCCTGTCACCACAGTGACAAAGATGGCCATCTGCTGAAGGCTCTTCAGGGAAGCCGGCATTGCTGCTATTGGCAATGATGAGGTCTGCGCTGAGGTCTGCGTCTAAGCTGCATAGACATTAAACACAGCCTGTACTTCACATCTACAGCAAAAATTAACTGTTCGTCCATCAGTAGTCTTTAAGAGTGTATTAGCTGTCATAATTTGGCACAGTAACAAATTAACCTTGGGAAATATCAAATTACATCAACGCTGATTTGTACTCAGTCTAGACAGACACAGAAAACCACCTCAGATTTTTACTCACACAGATAACTATTTAAACAGCTGTAACGGATTTGCTGAAGGTGCAGGTGGTACAATACACCTAAAGATCTGGTGCAGCAGGAACTCTCAGGGCACCATACTGAGAGGGATTGTCCTAGCCCCCGGAAATATTTGTATATAATTGCCCACCGGTGTAATAAATAATCTATTGTTGATCAAGCGACAATTTAGCATATGAAAGCCAATAAAATTTGTATTTTACTTGTCGCAGAGATATCACGCCATTAAAGACTAAAGTCAAATACAAACATTCAAGAGAACGGTCACAAATATTGCTCTCGGTTGTTTAGTTTTGATCATTGCAAGTATTTGTCAAATATATACATACATACATATTGGTTATCATGTTACATATATACCACATCTAAACAATACAATCACGCGCTATGCAACTGGAACAAAATTATGATTTATCGAGGTGTCTAATTCGGTTACAATATTGATAAAACAATATCCCATACAGACGCATTTCATTTAATATATACTAAATGCTGAAGCGAAATAAGACGAGCCAACTGGCCGTAATTCTAACAAAACACCGATAATACACTCAGATTCGCATAAGTAGGCTAAATGTACACGGTTGAGTCACATGTGTCATTTCAGGTGACTTCTGATGGTAGGCATGTTGTTTCAAAAAAACTTTATTAACACAAGCCTCGAGCGAACACTTTGTTGAGACGATTCTTTAAGGAAGAACACGTGACCGGAAAATCACGTGACTCGGAGCGATAACGTGTGGCCGCCGCCTTCTGTATGTCGTCATCACTGGGGCGCGCTCCTGTTCGGCTGTGTGTGACAGTGCGATCTTATTGCTCAGATATATTGATCTTATTAGTCCAGCTGCAGGAAGTTGGCGATTCCCGGAGCGTCCGTTCAGTGCGACGCCCATTCGCACAGGGTACGTGCGATCGCCGGGGACGTGTGGCCTGAATGCGAGTTTAATGTAGTTTAATAACCGATAAAATTATTTTTGTTACGAAGCCAAAGCGCGTTGAAGTGCGCACTTGGTTCGTCTTATAACTTTTTAGCTAGAACTGATGAGAGGCCGGTAAGGTTAAAATGAATTAGCTGCCTCTCTTGTTAACCCTTCAGCATGTGGGTGGGTGTTTTTTTGTCTTTTTTTTGTTGTTATTTCTTCCTGCAAATGTGTTGTATTATCAGTCATGCAATTTTTTTTACACAACTTAATGGAGTTGCTTAAAGTCTACAAAGACAGTCTTTTACTATGAGTTTCTGTTTCTTTCCCACTTAGTAGTATCATACGCTGAGAAGCTTTTACTTTATCTTGAAGACATTTTTTTCAGACCGGGAGAAGTACTGTCAAAGTTTGTCTCGCATGTTATCTCTTAATGTACATTTTAACTGGTACAGTTAATCTGAACCGTATTTGCAGACTTACTCACCAGTGAACACTGTACTGCACACATCTCCGTAGGTTGACGAGCGCTCCCACCCACTCGTTATTCTCTACGTCGTTCTTTATTTTAATTTCTGCTTGCTGTCCTGTCACAAAGACACAGATATTGGCCAAAATAGAGGACAAAACCACATTGACAGCGTTGGCAAAAGAACAACGTAATAATGCCGATGATGAGGTTAGTATTGCAATATAAAGCTATAATATCGACTATAAATTAGCGGAAATGGGGCTCGTTGTTGCAAAACCTGTGTGCCCTTTAATTGAGTCCATCACAAGGTTGTGCACCATTCAGAACTGACTTGAGAATGACCTTGAAAATAAAATTAAATTCATAAATCGTTTGAATACACGGTGCAGAGTCGCAATTCGACTTTGCATATAAGGAAGTAGAATTAAAATGGAATTTATTTAATGTAAATTCATATGCATAGTGTAAGTTCAGCTTTAACAATGCAGCTTAATATCTCAATATGAATTACCCAGCATGTTAGCATAAACAGCATACACTAAATCCCAGCCCATACCCCCCCCCACCATGTGGTCAGGAATATTTACCGCAACAAAAAGTACCCGTCGACCGTGCCCCCCTATTCCAGTACCTGCCTGAAAAGTCTGAGCATGTCACTGTTATTCTAATAAATGCCACACCTGAAGTGTCGCCTATAGAATAAATAATTTAACTGTCATTTTGTGTACCATGGTGAAAGAGCACTTCATACAGTCATACAATCCATCTGCAACCCACAGACACTCACAGGAAAAGCTACTGCAGACCCCTCACAAATGCTAACACACATAAACAGTTAAATATGCAAAAACAGTAAATATATGCACATGGAAAAGGACTTGGAGGGCTGATACAAACCAAATGCATATTGTTAGGATAAGCTAAGACAATTACACAATTGTCATCTTACAATCATACAAATATAAAGTTACTCACTAGTATAAAGTCAATCTATACATCTACCACATTGGAAGGAAATCAGTTATGTTTTGGTTTTGCAAGATTGAATGACATTCGGGTTTTTGTGTGATTGCATTGACATGAAATTAATCAAATTCTTCTTGCTGTCATTCCAGTTCAGCATCTTACAGGGTGCGGCCAAGTCAATTCAAAAATCCAATTCATAAATTCTGAACAACCCTGGTTGCCACACAATGAGCTAATCAATCAAACTTGCTGTGTGTTCAGTCACATCTTTTGAACTGGGAAGGTGAATCACCTCTCACAACCAGCCAAGGCAGAGAGTTGTGCAAGTCAACAGAAGACAGCATTTGACACAGCGCTGTCCAGGAAGCCAAGTTGCTTTCGTGGGTGGTCCTGAACCCCTTGGACCATCTCATTAATGAACAATTCCTAGAGAATTACAGGCTGGCCTGGGGTGATATAATGAGCCTCCTTGATCTGGTGTAGGATAAATTGAAAAGAGGAACTTTCTGGAATTCTGCCCTCGGTGCACCGTGCAGCTTCTGACAACACTCTGCTTCTACACCACCGGTGGATTCCTGCAGACCTACAGATGCACATGGCCTTAGTAAGGCTGCTGTGTCCTGCATCTCTGCATGAGGACATAGCAGGTATCCTCTTAGCTGCTGACTCCAGTGGCTAAGGAGAGGTGTAACACTGCACACCAAAGAACACACTGCTGTAGAGGGTGCTCTGGGCATGTGGAAGATGCGATGCTGGTGCCTACACAAGTCCTTGGGAGCTGTAAGATTTCCCCCTGAATGCTGCTGTGCTGTTTTTATTGATTTTCTAATTAGTTTTTTTTACATTTGCATATGTCTGGTGTAACAGTCATATTACACATTTCACCATTGAAATACATGGAATCGATGAGCCTGTTATCTGTGCTTTTCTCACGCGGAGGCTGTGGAGGAGCCAATAAAAGTACTAGTTAAAGGGAGAGAAGTAAGGAGGATGCACTGATCACAGTGCGTAAGGAGGGTGCACTGATCACAGTGCGTAAGGAACATGTACTGAATACAGTGCGTAAGGAGCATGCACTGATTACAGTGCGTAAGGAGCATGCACTGATTACAGTGTGTAAGGAACATGCACTGAATACAGTGTGTAAGGAGCATGCACTGATTACAGTGCGTTGCCACACCCTCCAAACGACAAACCACCTCAGGTATGAGAGCCTGAGTGCAGCCATGTGGCAGGTGATACCTCTGCACCACACTAGTCCAAATGAACCAGTGTGGTTATTTTTCCAGTAGCTGGAGTGTCAATCCTGCCACCAACCTCCAAGTTATTCCCTGTAAGTTGGATGACCTGCTTATTGGGCTGGATGTAGATTAACATCACACACAGGACAAAGCAATTGCAGGTTAAGGGCCTTTCTGAAGGGCACAACAGAGTAGAATCACTCTGGGCATTCATGGGATTTGAACCAGCAACCTTCCAATTACTGGCACAGATCCCTAGCCTCAGAGCCACCACTCTGTCCTTTTGACTACTTAAAGTTTGTTCATTAATTCTGGAATAACAAAGGGTTTCTGGAAGCGTATATAGACCTCACTCGTTCTTTACAAATGTCATCCGTTATCTTGTTCATTATTCACGAAGATCAATGGCTTTCTGGAAAGTCACCCTGGTTTGGTTCGCTGTACAATCAAGGCTTTCTCTCACTTTCTCCATGGCTGTCACTTGGTCCTTGTGACAGTATGTGTCTCCTCATCATCTGTGTGCCTGAACATCTGAGAAACACCTTGCTGGTCCTGGTAGATGTTTCCTCTTCAGGTCTTAACCCTGCAAAAGACGCTCAACAATCCTTTTGAAAATGGATGGTCGTGCAGTTTTGCAGTTCAGCATATTCTGGTTTTACTTCCTAGAATCATATGAGATCTTCCCTATTTTTGTTTTGCAACCTTTCAGAAATTGTGCATTTGCTTTTAAATAAAATTGTCATTTTGCAGTTTTTTCTGCATGGCATCCATGTAATGATACCACAGTTTGCAGATCTCACTGCCTGGTGCTTCAGGAGATGTATTTGTAACACAAAGGTAAAAATTTGCTAGATCTTTAGTGACTGAATTATCCCTGAATTGTGAATCATCACCATATATAGGCAGTAAATTAGTTACAAATCCAATGACCCATGATGATGGAACAGAAGCCCAACCTTCTCATGATGATACTGAAGGAGAACTTTGATCAGGCGTGCACAGACTCACAGACCTCTTACACTGGACAGTGTACTGTTCACAGACTCACAGACCTCTTACACTCGACAGTGTAGCGTGCACAGACTCACAGACCTCTTACACTCGACAGTGTAGCGTGCACAGACTCACAGACCTCTTACACTGGACAGTGTACTGTGCACAGACTCACAGACCTCTTACACTGGACAGTGTAGCGTGCACAGACTCACAGACCTTTTACACTGGACAGTGTAGCGTGCACAGACTCACAGACCTCTTACACTCGAACTCCTGTGGCAACAGAAATTATATAAAATGGTTACATAAATCAATTGGTCAAATAACCTGTCAGGTAATAGCCTATAGCTAAAATTGCTTTGTTTGGGATTCTCTCCTCAAGTACTGTGTTTCGAATAAGAAATGCATGAAAGGGAGCTGCTTCTAAAAGATGTTCTAAATATTCCTCAGTAATTCACTATGGCCTTGAATTTCATCATTGTTTTTGGATTTTTTTTTCTGATACCGCCTGTTTGCAGTGCACATTTCACACAGACACAGACCCACAATCGAGTATGCTTTCTCGCTTTCTCCCCAGGGGAGAATGTTCGGCGTGGTGGTTTTAGGGGTCGGCATGGCAGGCCAGGTTAGGATCAGGGACCTGGTGTCGCCTCTGCCGTCCAGCCCGGCCGAGAAGTTCAGCATCAAAGGGTTTGTTTCCAGGTGAGCCAGCAACAGTTACGGGAGACCTCATTAGATGAAAGGACGAAGCCAAATGTGCACTATGCCGACTGAATCACAGTGACAAGTACATGACATAACTTTCATTTTCTTTACAAAACTCCGTACAATGATGGACTTGGAAAAGTGTTGACTTGTGCAGAGTGTAGTGCTCTGGTTGGAGAATGACTCAGTTATTGTCTTTTTAAATGATGAGGCCTGTTCTGATGGCCCTTTCCCTGTGGCATGGTCCTGTGCTCCACAGGAGAGCTCTGGAAGATCAGCAGAGTGTGAAGCAGATCCCTCTGGAGGAAGCCCTGAGTCGCGAGGACATCCATGCAGCCATAGTGAGCACAGAGAACTCCTCCCACGAAGAGCACGTCAGGTACTGTGCAGGTGTCTCACCCGCACCATCTTCATGACCATCATACAGCCGTATGGGAGTTCTAGGTACAGCCCCAATAATCCCACAAAGAGCATGACAGGTACTGTGCAGGTGTCTCACCCGCACCATCTTCATGACCATCATACAACCTTATGGGAGTTCTAGGTACAGCCCCAATAATCCCACAAAGAGCATGACAGGTACTGTGCAGGTGTCTCACCCGCACCATCTTCATGACCATCATACAGCCTTATGGGAGTTCTAGGTACAGCCCCAATAATCCCACAAAGAGCATGACAGGTACTGTGCAGGTGTCTCACCCGCACCATCTTCATGACCATCATACAACCTTATGGGAGTTCTAGGTACAGCTCCTATAATCCCACAAAGAGCATGACAGGTGCTGTGCAGGTGTCTCACCCGCACCATCTTCATGACCATCATACAGCCTTATGGGAGTTCTAGGTACAGCCCCAATAATCCCACAAAGAGCATGACAGGTACTGTGCAGGTGTCTCACCCGCACCATCTTCATGACCATCATACAACCTTATGGGAGTTCTAGGTACAGCCCCAATAATCCCACAAAGAGCATGACAGGTACTGTGCAGGTGTCTCTAGGTACAGCTCCAATAATTCTGCTGCAGATCCTGGATTTGTATTGGGACTGGATGTTACTCTTCCCACTAGATGTCAGTAGTGTCACATGTCTGAAATTAAAATGAGGTTAAACTGGATATGCCTGTATAGGTCTGTGCCAAGAGGGTAGATTTGGGTATGGATAGTAAGGACATGTCCCTACCAAGACTGGGGGGTACCATGTGTGTCCAGGGAGGGGGGTGTGGGCTGATTTGGTCCCTACCAATTTTGAAACCAGACCTACAGTCCTTGATCTGTGGGGCTTGATGTTCTGTACAACTTGTGGCAGTGTCATTTTGGGGGAGGGGACTATTGTCCAGTTAAGGTTCAGCATGGTTTCAGCAAATTTCATAGTTAATGGAGATGCTTTCAATTCATTGAGCTGCTTTAAGGCCCTTTGAGTTGGCCATGTGTGTGATGATGACATTGCTTCTCCATGGTGATCCGTCACCTCACCTACTCACAGCAGAGGCCGTCAGGTGGCACCGCTAACTCTGATCTCCTCGTGTCTCACACGGGAAGTTCAAACCTCTAAGCTGTGACTGTCTAGGCCTTAACCCGCAGTCACATCGCTAAGTAAACTGCATTGAGATTATAACCGAGCATAAAATACAGCAGTGGCACTGGAGCACGGCACTGTACAGTGGTGGCAGATAACTGCCAGTCAGAGGTGAACTGTGCCAGTCAGAGCTGAACGGTGCCAGTCAGAGGTGAACTGTGCCAGTCAGAGCTGAACGGTGCCAGTCAGAGGTGAACGGTGCCAGTCAGAGCTGAACGGTGCCAGTCAGAGGTGAACGGTGCCAGTCAGAGCTGAACGGTGCCAGTCAGAGGTGAACGGTGCCAGCTGCATGGTGAATGCCGCTGGGGGGGCTGAGCGCAGCTCCCTCGCTCCTCCTGCAGGGGGCGGGTTCAGAGGCTGCCTCTACAGCTGGCGGACAGCAGGCGCCTTCATTAGCAGGTGCTGGATCAATGCTGATTCTCCGCAGGCCCCCCCCCCCCAAGCATTCACAGAGTCGCGTCCTGCTCTCCACAGCCCGGCTTTGGCATTTCTTATAATCATTTCTTATGATCATTTCTTGTGCCTCGTTTTGAAGGCAGTGCCGTGTCTGTTGACAGGCACATTCTAATGGCTGCCGTGATCCAGCTATCGGAAAACACAATTAATCAAGCGTTCCGGGATAGCGGCTCTCCAGCCTGTGCGGGGCGGGGCGGGGGGGCGTGTAACGAATGGCGAGTTATTTCAGGCCTGTTTTAATGAGGTTTTATGAACATTTTCATGATTCACTGTCTGCTGCTTTGGGCTAATTATCCCCAATGAACACCAGGTATTGTCCTTCAGCTGCCAGCTTCCAGCGGGAATATTGGGCGCAGCCTTGTTTTCTTTTCAGTGTTTACTGACTACAGGCCTCCGCTAGACTAATTATTGGGTGACCCCAGCACTGCCAGGAAAAGGTCTGCCCTGACCTGCGCATCTGAGGCTGCAAGGCGCTGATTTTCTCCTGATGTTCAGCACTAATTTGTTTTTGCAAAGTTAGAGCTGAGTTTTGGAGGAGGGAAAGCTGAACTTTTTAAATGTTTGCTTGGACGTTATTTTGGTAACACTCAGAACTGAACTTAAATGGATGTTTTATGAGACCGGCTGCCTTTAAGCCAGGTTTCAGTTAAACAAACGAATCCTTATCTCTAGGTTCTCCAATGTCTAGACAGTCAGTATGTTTACATGCACAGCTAAGTCCAGTTACGGCTATAGCTCGACTACGCCATTTAATCAGAGTACTGTCCTTGTCCCAGTTTAACCGCATGTGAGGGGAATCGATTTATTACCCGAAATATGTCTGACTCCACTGCAATAGGTACTGATATGGCTCCTTTCAGCCTGTTAGTATTGGGCTTTTTTCGGCTATTATACCATAGACTTAATAATTAAAAAATAATGGGTGTGTGGACAAATGAAGTGACACAAGCTTTAGTTGCAATCTGGTTGGTAGAACATATACAAGAAGATCAGTATAGCATATACCGTATACAGTATAGCATATACCGTATACAGTATAGCATATCCATCTTTAGATCACTTATTTAGCATAGGGTCACATTGACCCTGGAGCCTAAGGAGGCACAGACAGAGGAGATGAACATCCTGGGTGGATGGTAGCCCCTGGCCCTCTGGGGCCTAAGGAGGCACAGACAGAGGAGATGAACATCCTGGGTGGATGGTAGCCCCTGGCCCTCTGGGGCCTAAGGAGGCACAGACAGAGGAGATGAACATCCTGGGTGGATGGTAGCCCCTGGCCCTCTGGGGCCTAAGGAGGCACAGACAGAGGAGATGAACATCCTGGGTGGATGGTAGCCCCTGGCCCTCTGGGGCCTAAGGAGGTACAGACAGAGGAGATGAACATCCTGGGTGGATGGTAGCCCCTGGCCCTCTGGGGCCTAAGGAGGCACAGACAGAGGAGATGAACATCCTGGGTGGATGGTAGCCCCTGGCCCTCTGGGGCCTAAGGAGGCACAGACAGAGGAGATGAACATCCTGGGTGGATGGTAGCCCCTGGCAGGGTCCACATACTCACAAACAATTGCACACACCATGGGAAGCTTGAAGACCCCAATCCACATAACTGGAATGCAAAGAGACCCTGCAGGACTGGGGTTCGAGCAGCTATGAGGACACTCCTATTGGCCGCCATGCCAGCCTCTACACACTGCATTTTTTAAAGTTCCTCAGGTTTTCATTAAAATGAGGGCAGTCCCTCCTCACCATCATGTTCCCTTAATCCACTTGCTAAGCCGAGTGTCGCGTGATCACTTACCCGGTGACTGTCACTCTGCCTCTTGTTCCTGGTGAGCAGGAGCTTCCTGGAGGCCGGGAAGCACGTCTGCGTGGAGTACCCCATGGCGCTGTCCCACGCTGCCGCCGTCCAGCTCTGGGACCTGGCCGCTGGAAAGGGTGAGCAGAGCAGATCCAGGGCCACCTTGTCAGCTAAAGAGCGTCTCCCAGCATCAGCCGCCCTGCTTTACAGTTAGATCTCCATACCGTCTTGCACTCTCTCCTTTGTGGTTCTGCGTGCATTAGACGTTTTTCATGCTTTTCATAGGAATCTCGTGGACTTGAAGGGTTGTATTTTTTAATCGTAGAACTTCCTCTTGGCTCAGCTTCATAACTGTGTAGATCTGAATTTGGTGATTAGTGATCATTCTTGACACACCACAGTGCACAACAACGAAATGTGTCCTCTGCATTTAACCCATATGTGACATAGCAGGGGGCAGCTAATTCAGCGCCCGGGAAGCAGTGCTTGGGGGCGGTACCTTGCTCAGGGTACCTCAGTGGTGCCTTGCTGGTCGGGGATTCGAACCTGCAACCTTTCAGTTACCATTAGGCCACCACTATAGATTTGAAGCGTTAAAGTGTATTTCTTTCAGGGTTAGCTTTCATATATATAATCTATGAAAGTGAATCTTGATTTTTCTAAATCCCTGATTTAAAAAAAATTCCAAATAAGCATTTGGTTTTGACCCCACGTCTGGTGCTGGGTTTTGACCCCACGTCTGCCCTACAGGGAAGGTGCTGCATGTGGAGCACATTGAGCTGCTCACAGCTGAGTACAAGCAGCTGAAAAAGGAGCTATCTGGCAAGAAGCTTCTGGAAGGGAGTCTGCACTTCACAGGTGAGTCCTGCAGGGGCATCCTGGGCCACATCCAGGTATAATATTTAAGGAAATGCCGTTTTATTGCAGAAAATGAGCAGGGTTCTTTGGCCATAATGATTTCTTTGGCACTGAACTCCAGGCTTTGTCCGAATTCCATGTTCTGCTTCTCCCAGAGCTCCTGCTGGGTTCAGCTCAGGCCTTCGCTGTCCTCTGCAAACCGTATTTCCTCGTTGGCCTGGCAGTGTCTCCTTCTCCCGCGCTTTTGCTAGGAGTGACTGTGACTCGACTTGCTAATTCCCGAGTTCCCAGGAGAGGTGTCTGCCTCGTAGATCCCACTGATGTTACAGGGATCTTCGGACTTCAGTCTCTCAAAGCCATGAAGCTGTCCTTCTATTCTCCACCTTTCGTTGCCCCTGCATAAATCTCTGCGAACGGCAGCCCAGCTCACTGGCCCCTCCTCCTTAACGAGGACCCCCGGTCATCGCAAACGTAGCAGGGCGCACATCTGGGCCGCCCCCCAGGTACTGCATGAGCCTCAGTCACGCCGCTGGCTGGGCGTCCGGATGCAGCGTAACCCGCGTCAGCCGCTGGGTGGATGAGGGGACTTTGTCAGCCCCACCCCCCACATCTGTCCCAGCTGTTTCCCAGACACAATCTATGCTGAGGACGTGTCTTCATAATGAAGGGAGTGTGATGTATGCTGCCTGTGTCTGTCCTGTCCGCTGTCAATTTAATGGATCTGGATAGAAATTCAGGTTCCACCAGTAAAAGATCTGCAGAAGATCTGCTCTCAGATTTATGTGCTGACAGCCAAGGAAGATGACTCTGTACCTTATGCATAGCAGCACCTTTTCAGTTCAATGTACTTGTAGTTGAAAGGTGGTCTAAATTATGGCTAGACCTTGCATTCTTAAGCCACCGACGTGCAGTACGACATGCAGTGTGATGTGCAGTGTAATGTGCAGTGCCGTCAGCAGTGCTCTAGGGGTCAGTAGATGCTGCATCTCTGCTCTGGTTTGATATCAGCCTATGGATTCATTGTTAGCCTCAGCCTGGGGAGGGTGACGCACTTGGCTGTCCTGTGACTGATGGCCCCCACTTGCCTCGTACTCCCGCAGGCGGCCCCCTCCCGGCTGGCTTCGCCTCCCTGGCCTTTAGCGGCGTCTCCCGCCTGACCTGGCTGGTGGACCTGTTCGGTGAGCTGAGCGTGACGGGGGCCAGCGTGGAGGAGGACGTGGAGGCGCAGCACGTGAAGCTCACGGCCCGGCTGCTGACAGAGGAGCAGAGGTACGGCGTGTCCACGCCGCTGTCGCCGGCCTGAACGGGACTGCTAGCCCTGAGGGAACCGCGCCATCCCTGAGGGAACCGCGCGCCCCTCGCCGTTTCAGGGGAGAACCGATAATCTGGGAATCGTGCTGCTTTTGTCACCATTTGCTGTCAGAGAGGTTCCTGGAATCTGTGCTTGTTCCGTTTGATTAATCTTTGTGTGCTGTTAGAATCTGCCCTCACTGCTTTTGGAACGGTACATGTTCCTTAGGCATCCAGGGCAGTGTCGCACTTAATGCCCGCCAAAGCTCGGTCGTGCCCGTTAATGATAAACATCGCGTTTCTAAGTTTGCTGGCCGCTCATGCAGGCAGCTGCCAGAGCCGCTCTTAGAACCCGCAGTCATGTAGCTGTTGCCCCATTTATGCGGCGAGCACTTTAAGAAGCTGGAAGATCCTCCCCGTGAGACACAGACACTCCTGAAGCCCCCAGAGTACTGGAAAGGCTCGGCTGCCATCAGAACCACAGCTCTCTGCTCTGCATCAAGGTGCCCTTCCTGTCAGCTACACTAGGAAGGTGCTTCCGGTTTTTCCCCCTTCAGACGTGTAGCTCTCTCTAGCTCCCGCTGCGGGTTTCATGACGGTGTCTTTGCTAATGTCACTGAGATCCCCGGCCTGACGCTAGCGCCCTCCGCAGGCCCCTGACGTGGATCGAGGAGCGGGGCCCGGGCCTCCGGCGCTCCAAGGCCATCAGCTTCCGCTTGGCGTGCGGCACAGTGGACCGGCTGCCGGAGGCGCCGCGGGACGCCGTGGGGCTCTTCGCGCAGGATCTCTGCATCTTCGGCCAGAAGCTGCTGGGCCAGGTGCCCGACGAGGCCCTGTCCGCGGAGCGCCGACGCATCCTGCACTGCCTGCAGCTGGCCGAGCGCATCCAGCAGCTGGCTAAGGGACAGGCGTGACGGCGCCCTCTACAGGGGGGGTGGGATGTTGCATGTCAGATCCACACTGCACTTTCTGTGACCCCCTGTCCACACACTCCAACAGCACACACATGCTTTTCTTGGGGACTTTGTGGTGTTTCTCTCTATACTAACAACAAAACAAATAAAGTAGCTGTATTCTTAATGTTTTAGTTATTATATGACTCCACCCTGGTTTGATTTGTCATCCCACTTTCTTAACGCAAATGTCCTGGTTGTTTGTTTGCATGCAAAGGTAACCTCCCCCCCCCCCCCCCCCCCTTACTGGAAGGGAAATGGGTTCTTAATGGTTATTCGGGGGTGAAATAGACGAGGTGATGATTTAGGTTCTGGTCTGTCGTCTTGCTCAGACAGATACAGGCGGTACGCCCCCCCACTTCATATCTGTCCGGATGTTTCCCCCAGAGAGTCAAAACCTGACTACACACTAATCTATGATACCACATTCAGTCTGAGGATGAGTGTGCAGCCACACGCCGCCCTCCTGATTCCCCGCAGTCTGAGGATGACACTGTAGGTCACGTTGGCATTTCCTCGGCACCCTCCTGGTATTTGGTGAAGGAGAACCGCCCCACTGAGTGTCCATCAAACTGCTGCTGGCCTCACTGCCGGCCTGTAATCTGGGACCACATGGTGTCAGGATGGAGAATTAAAACATTAACAGACTTACATTTTAATCACTTGTATGCAGTTACACATTGCATGCCTGCCTGACCTTCCTAATTTGCTCTTCACCGTAAGCATTATAATAAATTAATTAGGCAAATTCCTTAGAGTGCGATTGATGCACGAACACAGCCGAAAACGTGTGTGAATAACTGTAACGCACACAGGCGTAAAATTAACATCAGCTATTGTTAATTGTTCATTCTTGCACCGCTCGCTGTTCTTAGAGGGAGTCGTAGAATAACGGTTCGATTTTATCCTCTCTCTCACGTTTTCTCCTTCCTTTTCTCTACAAAATCCATGTTTTCACACCGAAAAATAACCCAGATTCAGACTTAACAGCTCCTCTCCCAGGAGCTGCAGGGCGGCTGTCTTTGCGAGCCTGGATGTTGCTGTAGCCGTTCGCCTGCCTGTCAGAGGGTGACGTGCGATTCTGGTCTGCAGTTAATGTGGTACATTCATCATCTGAAGCGCTCATTCAGCTCTTCATGGAGAAAGCTTTATTTATGCTGTGTATCCAGTTTGGGTCTGGAGGGAAAAATATGCTTTTCTATTGACCTATTTGTGTCTAGTTGTCAGTTTGTTCAAGGCAAATGGATTCAGAGGGCAGCATTCAAAGCTTTATAGCTCTTGACAATGCAGAGCTCAGCAGCTGCAGTGAAATCCAGCTTCATTCTCTGTGTCTGGCAGATATGGAATGGATTGATGAGTGTTACAGTTTGTGCGGAATGCAATATATGAACAAGTAAGCAGACAGGTCTAAGTTAGGCTTTGTAACACTTACTGCACAAAGACTGAGCTGGCCTGCACAGACACGACATGCTTTTGACAGAGACTGAAAATGCCATTTTCATTGCAGGGATGATCTCATTACTCCTGCTCTGTTTTAGTGTCTTGTTGAGATTGAATTCTTTGCAGACAAAAAGAAAAAAAATGCCTCCACATGAATGAACGTGTGCCAGCTTATCACTGACTGGGTTATTTAAGAATTTTCTGTTTGAGTATCATTTGTAACGGCTGGTGCATGAGTGAGCAGAACATTTATTCGTTTTTTTTCCAAAGCTATATACCGTCCCCTGTGAATGCATCTAAACAAACTTGGTTGTTTCTAACAATATTTAAATTAGAATTAGTCATTAAAACAAACAATGTGTTGACTTTCACTCAACCTAAAATGCATCTAATGCTTGAAATACATTCAGTTACCATGTTACTGACATGTTACATGTTGTTCCGCTTCATACCTCTTTCGCGTTTCTTCCACACACACAGTAAATGTATGCGGCGTGTTCCGGTCTTTGCATGGTCTTTCGTAAGAAACAGGAGTTAGTGCTAAATGACGGTGTGTGCCTTGCCTTAAAATGCACCATTCAGTTAGAATCATACAAGATTCACATCAAGTTTTCAAACATCCAATTTTGAAAAGTAAAAACAAATTCGATCAGGTCTCTGGTGCGAAATGTGCTGGGATTCACATGCCCATCTGCTCATTTTGGCAGGACTCCTGTGTTGTAACTGAAGTACGTTTCTCATTTGCCAAAGTAGTAAGTGATGCATATTATTTGCATATTAGGCTGTAACCCTTGAGAATATTGTAAGTGGTTATGTTAAGATGTAATTGCTGATTATCTTCAGCTAGACAGTGGGGTGAGTGATTCTGCCCTGGAGTATTTTCTCGTGTCTTCAGGGGTGTCCAGGTAACTGACAGAGAGGTGGATTAACATCTAAAGTTATAGACGACCTGATAAGTCTGTATCTGCTCTATTCTCAGTACATCATTTAATTTAATGGCCCCCAACTCTCCTAAACCTTCATTTTGTTTTTAGAAAAACAAAAATCCCTCTATTCATTGTAGTGAATTTGAGCTTTTAAAAATGTATGTTTTGTTGATAGTAATACTTTATGCAAATGAAGCTTATTCAGTTTATATTCTGACAGAGAACTTGGACATTTATGTAAAAATGCGATGCACAACATTCCATTTGTCCTGTGATTCAAAATGTTACTTCACTTCCATCTGGAGCAGAGAGTAATTCTGAAGCTATTACAGATATTGCTGAATTACAGGAGCAGCTCGTCTACCTAAGCAGGTGAGCCGGACAGTATTGATTGTCTGGATAAATGCAATATGCTAGAATGGGCTCCACATGCTTTCTTTATTACAGCAGCTTCTGGCAGTGCCCAGCACATAATGAGTATCCTTATTAACCCAAATTAAAATAAAGGGGATATAATTTAGCTCGTTTCTGAAATAAAAAGATGGTCGAGACCGAGAATAAAGCCTTAAGAGGACTTGGGTGAGCAGTGTGTGTATGTGCGTGTGTGTATGTATGTGCACGTGTGTGTGTGTGCATGTGCACAATCTCTTAGAAATCTTAAATTTTTGTTTAAAATCCTGTTAGCAAATATGGCCATTTAATTGGCTCACGGATGTAACTAAGCATCACCTGCCTAAGAGTGAAAGGTAATCAGATACTTATTCCATTTTATAAGAAACTCGTGAAACTTTCCGTTGTCAAAACTTAAGCCTAATGAAATCACCCAAGTATGACATCAGAAATGCAAATCGACAAATCGAAGGCTTCTTATTGGAGGGCCAAGCAGCAGGCGGTATTGGGTATAAGTCATGAGCAGAGAGGGGAAATTACTTTGTGTGAGTAAGTGAGATTAGATTATGATAGATAGATTAGATTGGATGGATGGATGGATGGATAGATGGATGGATGGATGGATATTTCAATGGCAAAAGAGATAGGGCAGATAAATCGAAATAATTCCTCTATTTGAGAGCGACCTGTGCCCCCCCCCCCTGATTAATTACACTTGCCAGCTTCGTCACTGCTGGGGTAAATAGTCCAGGCACTTAGGGAATTTCCCCAGTAATTAGTTTCACTTCTATGAGCACGTCTGGCTAAATCGGGAGGCAGGGACACATTTGTAACTGCACACTAACCAGTGCAGGCGTCTGCCTTACAGAAACTCTGCAAGCGGAGGCAGGCCCACTTTGGAAGGAAGGAGAAAACGGTAAAGATCCATGAAACTTAGGCCTGCACCAGTACAAACCGAAGGATATTAACGTCTCACCAAACGCGGGATCCCCAATCAGCTGTTGTCTTGCTGAGTGAATTTATAGCGACCATGAAGGCTTTATATACCTCAAAATGAGTGTCACACTAATACTGTTTAGACAACATAAAGCCATCATTCCCATAATGTAGCTGTTGTGAGATGCTGATTTCCAGCAACAGTATCTGGATACCATCTTACATTCCATAAGCCATGAAGATAACCCTGGGGTGTATGTCATCTCCCCTGTGGGGGGGGTGTAAGCCCTGCATGTCATCTCCCCTGTGGGGGGGTGTAAGCCCAGCATGTCATCTCCCCGGTGGGGGGGTGTAAGCCCTGCATGTCATCTCCCCCGTGGGGGGGTGTAAGCCCAGCGCGTCATCTCCCCTGTGGGGGGGTGTAAGCCCTGCATGTCATCTCCCCTGTGGGGGGGGGGGGGGTGTAAGCCCAGCGTGTCATCTCCCCTGTGGGGGGGTGTAAGCCCAGCATGTCATCTCCCCTGTGGGGGGGTGTAAGCCCTGCATGTCATCTCCCCGGTGGGGGGGTGTAAGCCCTGCATGTCATCTCCCCCGTGGGGGGGGTGTAAGCCCTGCATGTCATCTCCCCGGTGGGGGGGTGTAAGCCCAGCATGTCATCTCCCCCGTGGGGGGGTGTAAGCCCTGCATGTCATCTCCCCCGTGGGGGGGTGTAAGCCCTGCATGTCATCTCCCCCGTGGGGGGGGTGTAAGCCCAGCATGTCATCTCCCCCGTGGGGGGGGTGTAAGCCCTGCATGTCATCTCCCCTGTGGGGGGGTGTAAGCCCAGCATGTCATCTCCCCGGTGGGGGGGTGTAAGCCCTGCATGTCATCTCCCCCGTGGGGGGGTGTAAGCCCAGCGTGTCATCTCCCCTGTGGGGGGGTGTAAGCCCAGCATGTCATCTCCCCTGTGGGGGGGGGGGGGTGTAAGCCCTGCATGTCATCTCCCCTGTGGGGGGGGGGGGTGTAAGCCCTGCATGTCATCTCCCCCGTGGGGGGTGTAAGCCCTGCATGTCATCTCCCCTGTGGGGGGGGTTGTAAGCCCAGCATGTCATCTCCCCTGTGGGGGGGTGTAAGCCCAGCATGTCATCTCCCCCGTGGGGGGGTGTAAGCCCAGCATGTCATCTCCCCGGTGGGGGGGTGTAAGCCCTGCATGTCATCTCCCCCGTGGGGGGGTGTAAGCCCAGCGTGTCATCTCCCCCGTGGGGGGGTGTAAGCCCAGCATGTCATCTCCCCTGTGGGGGGGTGTAAGCCCAGCGTGTCATCTCCCCCGTGGGGGGGTGTAAGCCCAGCATGTCATCTCCCCCGTGGGGGGGTGTAAGCCCAGCGTGTCATCTCCCCCGTGGGGGGGTGTAAGCCCTGCATGTCATCTCCCCCGTGGGGGGGTGTAAGCCCAGCGTGTCATCTCCCCCGTGGGGGGGTGTAAGCCCAGCATGTCATCTCCCCTGTGGGGGGGTGTAAGCCCTGCATGTCATCTCCCCCGTGGGGGGGTGTAAGCCCAGCATGTCATCTCCCCGGTGGGGGGGTGTAAGCCCTGCATGTCATCTCCCCTGTGGGGGGGTGTAAGCCCAGCATGTCATCTCCCCGGTGGGGGGGTGTAAGCCCTGCATGTCATCTCCCCTGTGGGGGGGTGTAAGCCCAGCATGTCATCTCCCCGGTGGGGGGGTGTAAGCCCTGCATGTCATCTCCCCTATGGGGGGGGGGGGGGGGTGTAAGCCCAGCATGTCATCTCCCCTAGGGGGGGGGGGTGTAAGCCCTGCATGTCATCTCCCCCGTGGGGGGGTGTAAGCCCTGCATGTCATCTCCCCTATGGGGGGGTGTAAGCCCAGCATGTCATCTCCCCGGTGGGGGGGTGTAAGCCCTGCATGTCATCTCCCCTATGGGGGGGTGTAAGCCCAGCATGTCATCTCCTTGGTGGGGGGGTGTAAGCCCTGCATGTCATCTCCCCCGTGGGGGGGTGTAAGCCCAGCATGTCATCTCCCCTGTGGGGGGGGGGGGGGGTGTAAGCCCTGCATGTCATCTCCCCTGTGGGGGGGGGGGTGTAAGCCCAGCATGTCATCTCCCCCGTGGGGGGGTGTAAGCCCAGCATGTCATCTCCCCCGTGGGGGGGTGTAAGCCCAGCATGTCATCTCCCCTGTGGGGGGGGGGGGGGGTGTAAGCCCTGCATGTCATCTCCCCTGTGGGGGGGGGGGGTGTAAGCCCAGCATGTCATCTCCCCCGTGGGGGGGGTGTAAGCCCAGCATGTCATCTCCCCTGTGGGGGGGTGTAAGCCCAGCATTTCATCTCCCCTGTGGGGGGGTGTAAGCCCAGCATGTCATCTCCCCGGTGGGGGGGTGTAAGCCCTGCATGTCATCTCCCCTGTGGGGGGGGGGGGTGTAAGCCCCTTCTTCAGAGGGGTTTGGCAGTGGCTCTTTGTCCAGGACACTCATCCATTCCTATAAAAACATCCTTTTGAGTTTTCTTTTTTGGCTGCTAATACAGTCGACATTCCTGCACTTTGAAATATCGATTTCTTCCCTGAGCTCTGTGGGGCCAGGCAGCCAGAAGTAAGAGTGCAGTTAATCTGCTGGCTGCTATCTGGTAGGTCTCCCATGGTCAGCCCCGGCGTGCAGCTAATGGACGCCCCCTCCAGCTGCTCCAGCTGCTCCAGCTGCCCAGTTCCTCATATCGATTTCACCACTTGCTACATCTGTGATGCCTGCTGCAGCATTTTCGCTAGTGAAAATACCAGCTTTTTGGCGTGATGCACTTATGTATGTAGCAAGTAAATATGATTTGTGCTGCTCTGCTGGTGATAACCTAGTGATTGTATGAATCCATCTGTGCATCTTCCACAACCACTTATTCAGTACAGGGTTACAGCATAAACATCTGTCATTATACAGATAGTGCTTTTTATTGTATCTTCACAAGCAGTGTGGGGCTTTTTCCCAGTATTGTAAGGTTATTTTAGGTCCTAATTTCCAAACTCTATGTGCTGTTTTATGGATTGGACCATAAGCGACCAGGACAAAGCAGGACATGTAAGATCATTCTCCCACCTGTGGTTAGAAGCGGCGGGGGGGGGGGGCAGTTACAGGCTGTTCACCTCCACGTCGCGGTCTTTGCTATGCAGACTTGATCTTCATTGGGCCCTTGCTGCAGGGTTTGGGGCTTGTCAATGTTACCCCCCCCCCTCTCCGCTGCACAGGGAGCTCGTCGCGTTACCCCCCCCCCCCCCCTTCTGCTGCACGGGGAGCTCATCGCGTTACCCCCCCCCCCCCCTTCCGCTGCACGGGGAGCTCGTCGCGTTACCCCCCCCCCCCTTCCGCTGCACGGGGAGCTCGTCGCGTTACCCCTCCCTCTCCGCTCTCAGCCTGCACATGCATTCAGGCTGACTGACATAAGTTGCCCATACTTTATACGGGCGTGTGCGCCCTCTGCTGGTCATGCTGTAAACATGCCTTGTGCCCTGTGCTGTCTGGGTCAGGCTCCCGCCCCCCAGCCCCCCAGCCCCCCAGCCTGACAAGGATAGGAAACTGGAAGGATTGGTGATTTGCAGAAAACATTCTTTTCATATGATTTTTTTTTTTTTCTGTAAACAAGCCAATTTAAGTGAAGGGCTCCCCATCTCTGAAAGAGCATCATGATGCAAGTGATCAAAAACATCTCAAACAGAAAAATGCTGGGATGGGAAGAGGCTGAGGTAAACTATATTAAATAAGTAAATGCAGTTGTGTGAGAATAATGATGATCATATATGATAATGATTTATCATATATAAATATGAGATAAAATGGTCGAATTTCTGTTTGTATGCTCTCTGTGTAAAGCTGCAGTACTTTGACAGCTTGACAGTGAAGATGTTTGCCCCATCAGATGGTATTCCAAGTTAGAATTGAGCATTTATGACCAAAAGGCATCTGCAGGGATCTAGAGCTGTTTTTTGTTATTAACTCAGCATCGACGGTTATCTCACCGGTGAACTTTAATCACTGGGTTGTGAAAACACACTGTTGTCATGTGTCATTCCTCCTGGTGTTTTCTGCCTCTCATGGAGTCACTATGATCGACTTTGCTGACTAAGCAGCTGGAGGTAAACTGAACAAGTGGCCTGTGGTGATGGCAGTGCCGTTTTACCAAACCCGGCAGTCTGTGGTGAAGACAATGCCGTTTTACCAAACCCGGCGGTCTGTGGTGAAGACAATGCCGTTTTACCAAACCCGGCGGTCTGTGGAGATGGCAGTGCCGTTTTACCAAACCTGGCGGTCTGTGGAGATGGCAGTGCCTTTTTACCAAACCCGGCGGTCTGTGGTGAAGACAATGTCGTTTTACCAAACCCGGCGGTCTGTGGTGATGGCAGCGCCGTTTAACCAAACCCGGCGGTCTGTGGTGAAGGCAGCGCCGTTTAACCAAACCCAGGAGTAAACATCCAGCAGCTATTACCGTGCGCTGTGTCTCCAGATGCTCTTCATCGCTGAGCTGTCTTGTCAAAGGATGAGTCCAGCACTCTCACTCTTAAGCTGCTCGTTAAATATGAATCGTCTTCTGCTGGCTGAGAGCTTTGATGGCCTCTGATTTCTCAAGCTCTGCCACTTTCCCAGGAAATATTTGTTTGCTCCAGATGGGTTTGTTTCCCCCGTCAGGCCTCTGTATACCTGTCTATCCCTGGAAGTTGAATCTTCACCATCACTCTGGTGTGTTGGTGGCTCCTACGGTCGAGGCAGATGTTCTGTGTCTAACTGTAGATCTCCAGCCTCATCCTTATAGGATCACACAAATGAATTTGGAATTATTATTACAAAGAATGCAGCAAAAGACATTTTAATTAAAAATAACATCCATCCATCCATCTTCTGTACCCTCTGTTACTGAGCATGATCGCAGGGGTCCGGAGCTCATCCCAGAAGCTATGAATGCAAGGCGGCCAATAACCCAGGATACCCCAAGCCAGCGCTGTCCGAATAAACAGTTACAGGAAATTACCGATGCTGTTAAATAAATGCAGCAGATACGGCAAAATGCAAGGCAGTGAGCCGTGGAATCTGTCCTGGGGGGTTTGTGCCTGGAGGCTTTTTACAAAGCACAGGCAGCAGGGATTAACTAAAGCCGAAACAAAATGGGAAAGTGGCCCCCTTAAGAAAGACAAACCAAAGACAGTGCAGATGGGGGAACTGGACATGAAGATCCCCCCCCCAACAGAAAGAAAACACAGCAAACAATAGTATCGAGCGCTGAGGAGCAGCACAGCCCTTCTCCTCCAGATCCACTCGGCTGACTTTATAAAGCTGGTAACGAGGCAGTGAGACTGCGCCAAGTGAGCCGGCATGCACCTCCGCAGTCGCCGTGGTAACACAGCTCAAGCCTGGCCATTACGCTGTCAGGATAATGCAGGGTTAACGGCCAAGTCCTCTCAGAATGTGCTGAGACTGTGTATTAATGTCTGTGCGGGACACAATCATCTAATGGCACAAAACGACTGCCACTGTCATCATGATACCATTCAAATATGTGCCAGAATATGTGTTCTTACTGTGCAAGAATAAATGCAGGGCGATAACAGCCTCACCTTATTGCAAATTTTCTTTTAATCTTTCTGTTTGAATTAAGAACATTAAAGTGCTATTGCGGCGTGCCGCAATCAGCCTGCTCTGTAGCAATGCACTTCCTGAGGAAGGAAAGGACCTGCTGAGAGAGAAGCAAGAGAGGAACAGTTACAGGTCATCTCTCACTCTATAAATACGCAGAAAATCAGGCAGTTAAAATAAGTTCATGGGAAAGAGCTGATTGGTTGAGTTCACTAATCGACAGTAGCTGAGTGAGTCCACAGAAGCCTGAAAAAGCCATTGTTCAAAGTACAGATTTCACAGGTGGGATATAGATTTTAAAATAACAGATGTTTACAAATGGCTTGCTTTATTCCTGTCACAAAATGAAGTGGTTTTGATATTTTCATTATGTCCACACAGTGGTGTAGTCTACATTTTTGTAGTGGGTATACTGTGCTTAGAAAAAAAAAGTACACTGGTTCATGCAATGCAGTCAAGAATTTTATTTTATTTTTTGCATATTTAACTTTGCAAAAATTCTCAGATGCTTGTATTTGAACTGGATAAATGTACAACAACCATAACAGAGCTGCAGGAATTGTATTGAAAACATGGATACAGCATATATTCAAAACATGTTCAAATACTAAGACGTAAAGAAGTATATTAATTGTTCAAATACAGATTGAACCAAATGAGCCGGTTTATAAAAACAATCAAAAAGTGTCGCTTGTTTTCTCTTCATCTTCATCCGCTAGTTTCTGCGACGCCTCTCCGTGCTCTCTTCCTGAGTGAATTTCATATGTTCCCGCCCACACCGTTCCAGCCAATTACAAATGAGCCGCTGAATACCAGACCAATCGCAGAGCAGTGCGCTGTAGTGTAAGCTCATTGGCTCAGTCTTGGCAACAGGAGGAGAGGTGACGCAGCAGCAGAGAGCAGCGGAGAGAAGCAAAGGGGAGTTTCGCTTGTCCATGAATGCGAATGTAATGAACACACGCATGGATTGCCACGTAACATCGGCCACTTTTTAGTGGTTATACGGAAATTCTTAAGCCTTTCTAGTGGCCATACGGCGTATACCAGCGTATCACGTAGACTACACCACTGTGTCCACCCATCTTTGAACTGCGGCACAGGACAAACACAATCATACAGCCTCCCATTCACACATACTGGCAACAAAGTGAGCTCTGATTCTGCTTGTAAGTCATTAGTAATCCTTCACGAAAATGAAAACGCTCACGTTGCAGACTCCTCCAATATCGTTTCAGACAGTGGTCCTATGAAGATTGCTGTGGGATGTGCTGCAGTGTGCGAGCCCTCTCTATCCAGGCACCATCACAGGATGCCACCTTTCCACTGGCACTTTCCACTGGCACCATCACAGGACGCCACCTTTCCACTGGCACTTTCCACTGGTACCATCACAGGACACAGCCTTTCCACTGGCACCATCACGGGACGCCACCTTTCCACTGGCACCATCACAGGACGCCACCTTTCCACTGGCACCATCACAGGACGCCGCCTTTCCACTGGCACCATCACGGGACGCCACCTTTCCACTGGCACCATCACGGGACGCCACCTTTCCACTGGCACCATCATGGGACGCCACCTTTCCACTGGCACCATCATGGGACACAGCCTTTCCACTGGCACCATCACGGGACGCCACCTTTCCACTGGCACCATCACGGGACGCCACCTTTCCACTGGCACTTTCCACTGGTACCATCACGGGACACAGCCTTTCCACTGGCACCATCACGGGACGCCACCTTTCCACTGGCACTTTCCACTGGCACCATCACGGGACGCCACCTTTCCACTGGCACTTTCCACTGGTACCATCACGGGACACAGCCTTTCCACTGGCACCATCATAGGATGCCACCTTTCCACTGGCACCATCATGGGACGCCACCTTTCCACTGGCACTTTCCACTGGTACCATCACGGGACACAGCCTTTCCACTGGCACCATCACGGGACGCCACCTTTCCACTGGCACTTTCCACTGGTACCATCACGGGACACAGCCTTTCCACTGGCACCATCATGGGACGCCACCTTTCCACTGGCACTTTCCACTGGCACTTTTCCACTTTTGTCAGGATAGCAGAGGCTATTACAGCACCATCTTCATATGAACATCTCTGGGTTTGGAATGAGATGCTTTGTCCAGGCAGTGTACTCTCTTGGTATCCAAGTAGGACCCTTTTTGTCTATGGAACCACTTCATGGCTTGGCTACTTGTGCATTCAGAGACGCCTTTCTGCACAGTGCTGTCGTTCTGAACTGTTATTTGTGCACCTTTGGCCTTTCCATTAGCTGAAACAAGTCTGGCCGTTTCCCTGTGACCATCCTCATTAACAAGGTGTTCTGGCAACAGAACAGCCGCTGACTGCCTGCTTTTTGTTTATCACACTAAACTCTAGACTCTCTAGTACAGGACAGTCCCAGGAGGGCGTTTGTTTCTGAGGTGCTGCAGCTACTACAGCTGGCATCAGTATCTGCTACATTTAAAGCCGCTTAGATGAGGCGTCGCGTCAGCAGCACGGTAACTGAAACCCTACATCTACACAATTCAGTCTCTGTGTCAATGAGCACCAGCTTCAAAATGTGCAAACTCCACACCCGAAGCAGAAGTGAGGTGTGAACCTCCACCTCTGGGCGTCTCAGGGAGCAGAGCTGGCCGTCGAGCATCACAACGACCTTCTATGGCGGGGTCTCACGTCAAAACAAAGGCAGGCGAAGGCCTGGTGTGGAATGTAATGCCCTGGACGGGGTGACATATTACGGGGATCACCACTGACCATCCTGTCCGTGTAGCTGAGCAGATCAAGGCTGCCCGGGTTATGCTGTGACAGTAATCCATATCATTTCCGAAATATTCACCCACATCTGAAGAATTGAGCTTTAGGGCATCATGTTGTGAAATGACTGTTGTGTAATTCAATGATACTTGGTGAAATTTGTAATTATGGACAGTCCACATGGTTACCTACCAGCTAAGCCCAGTAACCTGGGGAACTAGGCGGCGACAGAAACCTGCACTGACAAGAGGAGCTCAGGTAGGAATCCAGTGCTGCTGACGCAACACCAGTGACCGCCGTCCACCTGCCCGAAAGAAGCGCGCAGGCAGAGCTCTGCCACCAGGGGGCGCTCTCTCTTCATGTCGAGTCACTAATAGCTCCATTTATTCACAAACCTAATAGGATATAATGGTCATAAAAAAATGGCTTGTTACATACAGCCTGCTCCAGTTTGGATTCTGTGGGACTGTTACTTGTGTGAAACATTATTACAAAAACAGATCTGTAGAAGCCAGCCCTAATCAGTTTCTTTAAAGATAGATATGGGTTTGTTCAGTAAATCTGCATTATGGAAAAACTCCTTAAATATGAGCACAGATTATCACTATTATCAGTACTGCATGTTTCACATAGATTATTATTAGTAGTGCATTCGCACAGATTATCACTATTATCAGTACTGCATGTTTCACATAGATTATTATTAGTAGTGCATTCGCACAGATTTGCCATTATCAGTGCTGCATTCTTCGTACAGATTATCATTATCAGTAGTGCATTCCTCACACATATAACTATTATCAGTAGTGCATTCCTCACACATATAACTATTATCAGTAGTGCATTCCTCACACATATAACTATTATCAGTAGTGCATTCTCGCACAGATTATTATCAGTGGTGCATTCTTCACAGATTATTAACAGTGGTGCATTCTTCACAGATTATTATCAGTGGTGCATTCTTCACAGATTATTAACAGTGGTGCATTCTTCACAGATTATTATCAGTGGTGCATTCTTCACAGATTATTAACAGTGGTGCATTCTTCACAGATTATTATCAGTGGTGCATTCTTCACAGATTATTAACAGTGGTGCATTCTTCACAGATTATTATCAGTGGTGCATTCTTCACAGATTATTAACAGTGGTGCATTCTTCACAGATTATTATCAGTGGTGCATTCTCGCACAGATTATTATCAGTGGTGCATTCTTCACAGATTATTAACAGTGGTGCATTCTTCACAGATTATTATCAGTGGTGCATTCTCGCACAGATTATTATCAGTGGTGCATTCTTCACAGATTATTAACAGTGGTGCATTCTTTGTACAGATTATCATTATCAGTAGTGCATTCCTCACACATATTATAATTATTATCAGTGGTGCATTCTTTGCACAGATTATCATCAGTAGTGCATTCTTTGCACAGATTATTATCAGTGGTGCATTCTTTGCACAGATTATTATCAGTGGTGCATTCTTTGCACAGATTATTATCAGTGGTGCATTCTTTGCACAGATTATAATTATTATCAGTGGTGGATTGTTTACACAGATTATCATTATTATCAGTGGTGCATTTGTCGCACAGTTATCATTATTGTCAGTATTGCATTCTTTGCACAGATTATCGATTGTGCATTCTTCACACAAATCAAAATTATTATCAGTAGTGCATTCTTCGCACAGATCATCATTATTACCAGTAGTGTTACATCTGTATATATGTATATCTCTCCATTTCCTGTATGAATTCCACCATCCAGCCAATCCAGTTCCAGGCTTTCCATCTCTCCCTCCAAATGTGCCAAAAGTGTACAAAGTGGTTTCATTGCCTTGTTTCCGTTTCCTGCCCGTCACCCACTAGGACTATGAAAGTCGTCTCGCAACCCTGTTTAACAGCTTTTGCAGTCTTTGTGTTTTTGTTCCTTTGCGATTCTTGTATGTGATTTTCTGTGTGTTACATTCTTGTTTTAGCTCTTAGTACAGATTATCCGTGGTGCATTCGTCACACAGATTATCATTATTATCAGTACTGCATTCTTCGCACACATTATTTTCAATAGTGCATTCTTCACACAGATTATCAGTTGTGCATTATCAGTTATTTCCATGGCCTGTCAATCACTATAATTCCCATCGCCATCGCCTTGTTTCTGCAGTATTGACTAGTTTGTATGTGTGTCGGTGTAGAAGACTGGGACGGCAGCAGGCCGCTCTGAACAGGCACGTGTTCCATGCTGCTGTCAGTGTGTGATCGATACCAGGCAGGCTGGAGCAGAAACCCATCTTGCCCTTGCAGCGGGATCAGCACATTTCTGCCGGCACGCTTGCCAGCCCTAATTGCTCCCCCCCCCCTCCGCCGCCACTACCCCCGGGGCCGAGGGGAAGCTGCCTTGACTGTGAACCCGAGCCAAAGTGCCAAACTAGGCTTGAGTTATAATCACACTTTGTCAGTCACATTTATCCCCAATTGCTTTAACTGCTATTTGTACAAATCTGTATAATTATATGGAAATGGGCACAATCCAGCTAAATCTCTGTGTTCCTGTTTCATTCATCTTTGTAGATGAAAGTGAATGGTGAGATTATTCAGGGGAGCAGAAACCTTATGGGGTACATGAGGATAATGTGAATGTTCCGGAATTTATGATTATTTGGACATTTTCTTTTACACACATTTGATTCCATAAAAGAAAGTATCGTAGTTTCTATGAGGATATACTCCGTATATGTACCGGTATGAGGGTGAGACAGAATGGTGGTCTAATGGCTAGGGAAGTGTGCTCCTCCTCAAAGGGTTGCTGGTTCAAATCCCTGACCAACAAAGTACCACTAAAATACCCTGACCAAGGTACTGCCCCTGGGTGCTGAAGTAGCTGCCCCCTGTTATGTGACATATGGGTTAAATGCAGAGGACATGTTTCACTGTGGTGTGTCAACAATGACAAGTAATCACTTTCAAATTAGTAACCTTAATGTAACTGTTCCCCATGATTCTGTGTTTAGTTTTTCTGCTCCTCATTCCACATGATGTCCTCGGGCTCGCTGCTGGTGATGTATCGGGGTGATGGTGTTTCAGGATGAGTGTGTGGCGAGGTGGCAGCTGACCACTGCTATCCTGTTCCAGGACTCCAGTTCCTGTTCCAGGACTCCAGTTCCTGTCCCAGGTCTCCCGTGCTACTCACAGGCAGCTGTGCTGAGGAACACGTTTTCCAGTGCGAATGCGTGCACCCCTCCCTGCTCAGTGAGGAGGCCGCCTTCAAGGTCTTATTTACTCAGCAGCTCACCGGCGTGTCTACTGAGTCTCTCACAACCAACCGCTTCTACTGAGTCTCTCACAACCAACCGCTCCCAGCACTCCTCACTTTATGACCAGTGGCACCCCTCAAGCGCACACTCCTGTTCTTGTGGCACACCCGGGCCGACAGTCCTGTTCCTGTGCGCACCCACCCCTGGTCTAGTGGCAAGCACAAGTGCGCATTCGTGTTCCTGTAGGTGCACACTCCTGTTCCTGTGGCACACCCGGGCCGACAGTCCTGTTCCTGTGGGCACCCACCCCTGGTCTAGTGGCAAGCACAAGTGCACATTCGTGTTCCTGTAGGTGCACACTCCTGTTCCTGTGGCTCTTTTTGGCTTCACACAATCTTGAAGAATCTTGCTATGAAGAAACATCTGCTAATAAGGGCCAGGCATGGGTGGGTGTGTTTCATCCGTAGCCGTCGTCCCATTGGTTGCCTTAACTGTAGCATCCAGTCATCAGTCCCTCAATGGTGGGAAAAGGACTGGATGACTGCAGAAGCAGAGGCACAGCGTCCCAGGAAAGACAAGCAGGTGAACAGTGAGGTATTGTGGCCCTGTCATGGCACGATGCCATCAGCTCTTATGGAAACAAGCAGATAACGTGTGAAGTGGTCATGGGACACTGATACCCCGTTTCCACCAGTGTGGTGTCAGAAGCGGGTCCACAGCCCTTAAGCTGCTATCTGAACATTTGGCCCTGATAGCAGGTCCCATGAATTAACAGGATGTCCGCATGCAAGCTGGCAGGAGAATCTGCAGCTCCGGCTGGGGGGGCAGTTGCCATAGCATCGCCAATTTAAGGACAAACGCTCGCAGTGCGTCCCCCTCCATTCCCATTTCCTGACCTTGTCACTCTGGGTCCACATCTGACATTGTTCGCCTCGGCAATCAGCTGGAAATAAGGCATAAATATTTAATGCAGTCCAGCAGTACAGCTGCATTTACACGATGGAGAGCTGCTGGAAATTGCTGTGTTCTTGCTGTGGACACTGCAGAGTCAACAAAGTGAACAAAGGCAGCAATGACAGCGGCGTATCTGAATGCGAGATTCACCACTGGACAGCAAATTCTCCTGTTTATGTGAAGCAGTGATGGACACATGCAGTGATGGTGACTAGAGCTGCACGTGAGCTGGAAGGATCATGGATGATGGACAGGGAGTGCGTCAGAGGTTCAGGACATAGCACATTCCTCCAGCTTCAGCGTCAGCAGGGATTCAAACGTGAGATCCTGTGTACATAACATGCACACGTTCGTTTCAGCATGCAGCTCATGGCGTTCAGTACAGAGCAGGTTTGCTGCATCGCAGGGTGTCTGGTTCCTCTTCAGAAGGTAGCATTTCCGTATGTCGGTCCTCTCCATCTATAATAGCCTCTTTAATGGCGCATGCAAGCTTTGTCATTCATACTATGAAATGATTTAGGGTTCTGACTTGCGCTCCAGTCCAAAAGCTCTGTGATGATTGGGAACATTGCCGTCTCTCTCTTTCACTTGACCCCCGACCTCAGACCTGCGACACTCCCACTATCGCCAGGACGAATGCTAAGCCGCGTGGCCACGCGACGATGTCACGCAGCGTGCTTTTCCCTGACAGTTCCAGATGTTTTCTCATTATGCTGCAGCCTTCGCCAAAGTGGATTTAACGAGGACAACATCAGGTTGATGTAACAACAGGTAACATTACGCAGTCAGGGAAGTCTCCGTGGAAAAAGCCGGAAGGATGGGAAACGAGGCCTCCTGTGGGGATGCGGGAGGACAAACTCCAAGGTGAATCCAAGGAAAAGGGGCTGCCAGCTAACTGGCACGCCGACCTTTGACAGCAGAAACAGCCTTCAAAAGTTTGGGTGCTGGAAACTAGGTCTTTTACATTCACTTTTCTCTGTAACTACTTGAAAGTGAAAAGAGCAGGATATTATAGAAAATAAAACAAATATAATAACGGAACTATTATCAAACTGAAATTGGTCTCTAAACCATAAATTCTTCAAAGCAGACATCCTAGTTAACTTCACGCTTGTGAAGTTGTTTCAGTTATCAACTTTAAGCAAAACAAAACAATTTCTCGTCTCCACAGCAGTCAGCCAGGGGGCTTCTGAACCACTTCATCCTTGACGAGGTCTATGGGTCTGAGATAGCTAAGGCAGTCTACAAAGCAGTCACACAGCCCATTACATGTCAGATTTCTAAGGCAGTCTACAAAGCAGTCACACAGCCCATTACGTCAGATTTCTAAGGCAGTCTACAAAGCAGTCACACAGCCCATTACATGTCAGATTTCTAAGGCAGTCTACAAAGCAGTCACACAGCCCATTACATGTCAGATTTCTAAGGCAGTCTACAAAGCAGTCACACAGCCCATTACATGTCAGATTTCTAAGGCAGTCTACAAAGCAGTCACACAGCCCATTACATGTCAGATTTCTAAGGCAGTCTACAAAGCAGTCACACAGCCCATTACATGTCAGATTTCTAAGGCAGTCTACAAAGCAGTCACACAGCCCATTACATGTCAGATTTCTAAGGCAGTCTACAAAGCAGTCACACAGCCCATTACATCAGATTTCTAAGGCAGTCTACAAAGCAGTCACACAGCCCATTACATGTCAGATTTCTAAGGCAGTCTACAAAGCAGTTACACAGCCCATTACGTCAGATTTCTAAGGCAGTCTACAAAGCAGTCACACAGCCCATTACATGTCAGATTTCTAAGGCAGTCTACAAAGCAGTCACACAGCCCATTACATGTCAGATTTCTAAGGCAGTCTACAAAGCAGTCACACAGCCCATTACATGTCAGATTTCTAAGGCAGTCTACAAAGCAGTCACACAGCCCATTACGTCAGATTTCTAAGGCAGTCTACAAAGCAGTCACACAGCCCATTACATGTCAGATTTCTAAGGCAGTCTACAAAGCAGTCACACAGCCCATTACATGTCAGATTTCTAAGGCAGTCTACAAAGCAGTCACACACACATTATGTCAGATTTCTCTGAAGTCTGATTTGATTTGCATTACTGGGTTATTAAATGTGGAGATAAATGCAGTGTGGCAGAAATGACTGCGAGGCCGGTCTGGCCTGGGCTGCTCCCGGCAAGGGCTCCGGAAATCACTACATGTGAATATGATGTCTTGAACATTGAAGGCAAATAACTGCAAATGACACAAGACGCTTCCCCACAAAGGCCCAGATTCTGCTCTTCACATCGACCAGAGACGGTTTCGAATGGCTAGAATGGAGAATCGCAAGCAGGGACCTGCCTCCGCTTTAAGAGCCGCTATCAGCGAGAGACAGCGGACGTGATGAAGCGATGCCTTTTCGCGGCTCCGTGCTCCAAGGCCAGGAGGACGACGACGAGACAGAGCAGGAGGACAAGTGAAGGCAGCGACTTTGATTACAGAGCGGACCTGTAGCGTCCAGGAGGGCATCTTCTCCTCCGGAGCTGTGCGGCTTGGTAGGAAACTCACTGTTGGGATTTTCCCCAACCAGAAAGGTGTTTTAACCCCACGTCTGAATTTGACAGATCCCAGGAAACTTTTAGAATACAAGAACCTCATTAGATAATCCACAAATGTAACCTGACACCAGTCATGCCCTGAAAGAACTCCCAGTAAGGCTAAGCTGGATAACGTGTTGAATTTAAGGTACCATAGTTTAAATGGACTTTGCTCACTTTCATTTAGCCCAGACCTTTTCCGTTAGCTGTGCCCACCGCTGATGGCTGTTTCACTAGCTGTTATTTTATCGCCTTTTGATGCTCTCATAGAGATAACGCCTTCATATGGTGATTAGCATTCATAACAAAGTTTCTGCATAATTCATAATGCAATAAGGAGTATCTTAAGGTCTTTAATACAAGCGCCAGCTCTGGACACCTGCAGGAACTGTAGAGTACAGGCAGTTCCCTTTTAGTTACGTCCTCTACATGTTTTTGCCCTTGTAGACTACATTTTGGTTATTAACATAAATGATGGTTTTGTCCTTAGACTTTTTTTGACTAAGCGTTTCATGACTTAAGTCCTCTACCTGGGACAGTGTAACAGAAGGTGACTTATGTCCAGAAAGTAGCAGGAAACCCTGGATTTGACAGGGCAGGTCATCTCCTAGTCTGGGCCATTTAATAGCCCCTGCTTAAAGCAAATTGTGAGCCTCTCCCATAACTCATGCACCCAGACTCGAATGCCCCCCTGAGGACATGCCGATATGTCTAAGGGTGCGAGCCCAACACAGGCTTTCTAATTAAGTTAAATGCCTATTAAAGTCAAAGCACTGATTTTCACAGGCATCTTTTTGGCAGTGATTTCACTCACGGTTCTGCTAATGATATCTCCCTCCCCCCCAGTGGTGCATGAGCTTCTCATCCACAACCTTCAGGCACCCTGCTCTGCCAAAAAGGTGGCCCCCTCTCTCCTGCCACCTCCAACACCCAGTCAACTTCCACGGACCAGACAAATGGAGTGAGCTCCCTCCCGTCTCTCTCGCTCCCCGCGCGCTCCCTCCCGTCTCTCTCGCTCCCCGCGCGCTCCCTCCCGTCTCTCTCGCTCCCCGCGCGCTCCCTCCTGTCTCTCTCACTCCCTCCCGTCTCTCTCGCTCCCCACGCGCTCCCTCCCGTCTCCCGCTCCCTCCCGTCTCTTGCGGCCCGCTCCCCGTGCGCTCCATCTTGTTTTTATTGGGTCAGTGGAGGTCCAAGAATGCCACACACACACACACACACACACACACACACACACACGCACACACAGGTTTGTAAGCATGACGACCGTAACCCCTACCCAGCAGTAACCTTAACCATAAGTAACCAAACAAAATATGAGACTTGATTTCATCGGTCCCCACAATGTAATATAAACACAATCCACACCCACGCACATATTTTTGTACTTGAAAAACGTTGCAAGTTTGTGAGCAAGACAATCAGTAATATAACTGTGGCTGATTTGCAAGGCCTTGGGCCGTCATGCACACTGGTGTCTGCATGTCAGTCAGCTCAGACGGAAATTACTTGCTTGTGAGCCCCGCTTTCTAAAGCACAATTGAAATTTTTTATCCTCAGTATGTTTCTAATTCTAAAAGGTAATAATGTAAAGGTGAAAGCAGGCATTTCAGCAAATGCAAATGTAATCAATGCGATAAATAGTAAATTGTACAGTTTTGTGAAAACAAGGACACTAGCAAGAGGCAAAATGTGAAAATACCTTGTGGATCATTTATGAAACAGGCAGGTCAGTCCATTAGCTTCTGTGTCTCTTAGAAGCAGCTTGTTCCAGCTTCCTCAAACAATGATGTGAGCAACCGGCAAGTTGGACTGGAAAATATTCTGTGGGAAGACAGAGATGCATCACAGAGGAGCAAGTCATTAAAATGGCCTTAAGTCATCAGGATTCACAGGCAACAGCAGGGCGAAGTTTTGAAAGAACAGAATTCTCTGGGAAAACGAGTCTATGGGGACAGGAAGCATATTTGAACCGGCAGTCTGATGCCATAACACACTGAGAGGAGCAAGAGCTGCCGGGTTCACAGAAAGCTAGAAGACTGCTGTCTTAGCTCATAACATTTAGAAATTATTTTGCTTTGTAAGGCTAGGAAGCTTGATCATAACTCTTTTGCAAATAATATACATCATTCTCATATTCATTATATTATTATATATATTATTCATTACATTATATTATTACGGTTTTGAGAAACCCAACAATGAATAGTCCCTTCCATACGCCCTCTGATTTAGAGGGGGAAAAATAGTATTTGTTCAAGAAATTGCATCATATTGATTGCAATACGACAAAGCGAAAGACTGTTCACCTGTCAAACTGTGTATTTGACTGAGACGAGTCCCATGTGGTCTGAAGCAGGGCTCATGTGTGACAATAAGGGCAATTCCAAGGAACAGCCAGCACAGCTGGTTCTGCTGGTCTCTGTATCCCTCTGATATCCATCTACAGCCAGAGAAAGCTCAGATCACCCTGGACCACCAGGAACTGCCCTGATCATCACAAGAAAACTGGCAATCCAAGCACTTTCTTGAAAAATCACCATTTATTCAAGAAAACTGTTAATTGTTTAATAGTATCCACATTCTGGATTTGGCATGAAACAAATAACAAAAAAAGAGAATTTACTTATTTTTATCTCATTCCCCAAGAAATCCTAAAATGCCCGGGGCAGTACGTCTAGCACAATCTAGAACCGCTTCAAGCAGATGATTCTACTCTTTGAAGACAGAACCCGTCTGTCATGAGTTGGAAGTGCCTGCAGTATAAATGTAACGCATTTAAACAGTCAGAAAGGGGTAAAATGACTCATTCACCTGTAACCACTGTGCTGCAATCAGCAAAGAAAGAAAATCAAAGAATTCTATGTGGAGGAGAGGGATCAGACTGTAGCCGGTCACAGGGCTACAGGTACATGCTCAGAGGCTGTGATGTTCCTGTAGAGGTGAGGGATCAGACTGTAGCCGGTCACAGGGCTACAGGTACATGCTCAGAGGCTGTGGTGTTCCTGTGGAGGTGAGGGATCAGACTGTAGCCGGTCACAGGGCTACAGGTACATGCTCAGAGGCTGTGATGTTCCTGTAGAGGTGAGGGATCAGACTGTAGCCGGTCACAGGGCTACAGGTACATGCTCAGAGGCTGTGATGTTCCTGTAGAGGTGAGGGATCAGACTGTAGCCGGTCACAGGGCTACAGGTACATGCTCAGAGGCTGTGATGTTCCTGTAGAGGTGAGGGATCAGACTGTAGCCGGTCACAGGGCTACAGGTACATGCTCAGAGGCTGTGATGTTCCTGTAGAGGTGAGGGATCAGACTGTAGCCGGTCACAGGGCTACAGGTACATGCTCAGAGGCTGTGATGTTCCTGTAGAGGTGAGGGATCAGACTGTAGCCGGTCACAGGGCTACAGGTACATGCTCAGAGGCTGTGGTGTTCCTGTGGAGGTGAGGGATCAGACTGTAGCCGGTCACAGGGCTACAGGTACATGCTCAGAGGCTGTGATGTTCCTGTAGAGGTGAGGGATCAGACTGTAGCCGGTCACAGGGCTACAGGTACATGCTCAGAGGCTGTGATGTTCCTGTAGAGGTGAGGGATCAGACTGTAGCCGGTCACAGGGCTACAGGTACATGCTCAGAGGCTGTGGTGTTCCTGTGGAGATGAGGGATCAGACTGTAGCCGGTCACAGGGCTACAGGTACATGCTCAGAGGCTGTGATGTTCCTGTAGAGGTGAGGGATCAGACTGTAGCCGGTCACAGGGCTACAGGTACATGCTCAGAGGCTGTGATGTTCCTGTAGAGGTGAGGGATCAGACTGTAGCCGGTCACAGGGCTACAGGTACATGCTCAGAGGCTGTGATGTTCCTGTAGAGGTGAGGGATCAGACTGTAGCCGGTCACAGGGCTACAGGTACATGCTCAGAGGCTGTGGTGTTCCTGTGGAGGTGAGGGATCAGACTGTAGCCGGTCACAGGGCTACAGGTACATGCTCAGAGGCTGTGGTGTTCCTGTAGAGGTGAGGGATCAGACTGTAGCCGGTCACAGGGCTACAGGTACATGCTCAGAGGCTGTGGTGTTCCTGTGGAGGTGAGGGATCAGACTGTAGCCGGTCACAGGGCTACAGGTACATGCTCAGAGGCTGTGATGTTCCTGTAGAGGTGAGGGATCAGACTGTAGCCGGTCACGGGGCTACAGGTACATGCTCAGAGGCTGTGGTGTTCCTGTGGAGATGAGGGATCAGACTGTAGCCGGTCACAGGGCTACAGGTACATGCTCAGAGGCTGTGGTGTTCCTGTGGAGATGAGGGATCAGACTGTAGCCGGTCACAGGGCTACAGGTACATGCTCAGAGGCTGTGGTGTTCCTGTGGAGGTGAGGGATCAGACTGTAGCCGGTCACGGGGCTACAGGTACATGCTCAGAGGCTGTGGTGTTCCTGTGGCCCTGTAGCCAGCCTCCCTAAGGATAGTCACTAGAAAAGCTGATCAAGGATTGCAGTGAAGCACTGTTAAAATGGTGGGGAACTGAGATTAAAGCTGACCCTCAGACACAAGGTGTTATCGTTACAACTTACGCCATCAGTCACAAACGCAGTGGTTTCCACAATTTGTTTCTGGTAACACTGCATTTGTAAATTTACATTCCATTTAAAGATTTTTAAACATCTCTTCCCAATTATGGAAAGCTGTTCTAAAGTATTTCATATCTCATTCCTATGGGACTGATATCGGATTGGAATTGAATCAGTTCGTTAGCTTGAGATTCAGAATGGAATCTCTGTCAACACCCTGCCCTGCTTTACGCCATGTGAGCATAAAATGGCACCATGTTCCTGGGCTACATTTTACACATTTTGAGACATTGGGCCAAGCAAATGAAACCACTAATCTGAGAATGTGCAATATGCCCTGCAAGGTCTGACTGATTTGACAGTGTTCACGGTGTGAATCAGCCTGATAGAGCTCTCACCCTGCTAGTTTGTCTTTTATTGTCAGCAGGGCTTTAACTCTGGGCCCATGACAGTTTAATGCCGGAATAGAACATGTCCAAAATCATACATGTTCCTCTATGTCAGAAGTATTTAGGCAAAGTTGCCATCAAGGCGGGAAGTGGACTGGTCACACAGTGTAACATAGGGCTGGGTAATGGGACAGATTCCCGGATTCGATTCCGATTCACAAGCTAATGATCGGATTCGATATCAGTCCGACCGGCAGGATGTTCCTGAAGCAGAGGAAGCAGAGGAGCTCTTTGCACACACCTCTCAGTCCCTTTCCATCATTACTCATTTCACATCTTTGTTTTAAACTGTGCGTTTTGTGGACTGGCCAGTATTACTTTACAGTGCCGGTCCTGATATCAGCTGCACCTTCCAAATTTATACCTGGACTATATACAATTTTACTTTATAAACTGTAACTTTGCTATTTTGGACTTCCTTTGCTGGCCCTAGGAGGATGAGTCCCCCCTTTCAATCTGGTTCCGCCCAAGGTTACATCCTACTAATGAGTTTCTCTTGCTACTGTCGCCTCTGGCTTGCTCACTGGGGGCTTTGGGCGGGGATAATGTAAAGCACTTTGAGACAATGTAATGTAAAAATATGCTATATAATTGAATTGAGTTTAATTGAATTGAAACGGAATTGAAACTGAACTGAGGGCCATTTACATTAGACATAGTAGATGACTTTTAATTGTTTGCTCCTCTATGATGCATCTCTACACAGAGTCCATAATTCGAGCCACATACAGATTCACAGGATCTTCAATGTTCCATTTTCTGCCATGTATAAGGTACCTTTTCCTAATATTTGAATCTATCTAGCTATCCTATCCTGCCAGTAGAAAAATTAATAAATAAATTCTGAAAACGACAACTGAAAATATAGATACGTGGCAGAATCCAGCAGCGAACAAGCTTTACTCCTGTGACAAGCCCGGACGCCATCCGCACGACACAGGATTCGGCGGCAGTGTGGTTAACGTCAAGCGGAAGACTTCAGAGGGGCATAATGACAGTGCTGGGAATGGAAGATGACAGATGTAGGTGAGAAGGCCAACTGGTGTGTAGGAAAGAAGGTAGAGTAGCGGTGATGCAGACGAGACACGTCCCAGAATCTAACAGCACACAGAGACAACAGCAAAGCTTTCACTGTCCCGAATCTGCCCCCCCCCCCCCCCGCTGAGATGAATAGTAGTTTATAAAAAGTATGGGGTGATGGTGACAGTACAATATGGAAAGCAAATGCCCTGCCACCAGTGAAATTATAAATTATATTATCATCCTGTCCAATTAAAAATCTCTCTCCCTGAAAAGGTTCCGAGCAGCAGCCTAAATGCCTCATATAATTTATACTTCTGGACTCGGCAAGACCTGCTTTAAGTAAGTATTCAATCTTTTAGGCGACGTTCTAGCAGAGTGTATAATGCTCTCCGCGGGCACTGTGACACACAGCTGCAAACAAAGAGGGCCCCCACTCTGCGGGCCACCCAGCCCAGGCATGGCGGGGGCCTCTGCGGCACACTGCAGAGCCAGGGCCTGCTTCCCTGATGACAGCCTCGACCCCCAATGACCGCCTCGGCCCCAATGACAGCCTCGCCCCCAATGACCGCCTCGCCCCCCAATGACCGCCTCGCCCCCAATGACCGCCTCGCCCCCCAGTGACCGCCTCGCCCCCCAATGACCGCCTCGCCCCCCAATGACCGCCTCGCCCCCCAGTGACCGCCTCGCCCCCCAGTGACCGCCTCGCCTCCAATGACCGCCTCGCCTCCAATGACCGCCTCGCCCCCAATGACCGCCTCGCCCCCAATGACCGCCTCGACCCCCAATGACCACCTCGCCCCCAATGACCGCCTCGCCCCCAATGACCAGCCCACATCACGGAGCCCCTGGTCACATTCAAAAACACATGTAGCCTGTTATGCCGATTCTAATGCAACAAGGTTACAGGCATCAGTCCTGAGATCCTAATAATCATGTGCTGTAAGTGACGTCCAGACAACACGGAGCTTCAAAGACTATAATTGGAACCACTGTTAATTGTTTTAGCCCATTCAGAACAGTCCTTTGCTGTGGACAGGGCAGGACTGGCATATAGCATACCAGACGTTTTTCCAGCAGGCTGATAGCTATGTGGGCTGCCACTAATAATCATGGAGGACCTCTTTGCCCCCTCCCTCTCCCCCAGTCCAGCCCCAGATGTGGACCTAGACCACGAGGTGGGTAAAAATGGAACCTGCCGTGAACTGGAGGGACAGTCCCCTTTCCAGGGAGAACGGTACCCGACTCGCAAAATACACCCAGCCAACACTACACAGCACCAACCTCAAACGCAGGTGTGATAGACCCATGCAGAAGGTAAGTATGAGCAATGGGACCACAAGTGCCAGGGACAGACGTCTGCGCAAGGCAGTAAACAGCCGACCACAAGTGCCAGGGACAGACGTCTGCGCAAGGCAGTAAACAGAGCCACCAATGGATGTGGAGAAGTTATGCGTTTTACCCAAATCAGATAAGCTCCTTATACGGCACTCAAAATGAATTCATATCAACATAATGTGACACACATATTTCTCTCTTATTGATAGATATGTCCATAAAATATGAAATGAATGTACTGTCAAACATACAAGTCCTACGTTCATGTACAATCCACATTAAATGTGCGTCATTAGTCATATACATCTTTTATTTATGTGAAAGATCTATTGAATTAATAGTTTGTCAAACGTAAAATGTATTTTTTATGAATGTTTTGTCAGTATACGTTTTTATGCATGATTCTTTGACTGACCTGAATTGAATCGTGGACAGGGGGTTCCAAACAACTAGACTGAGAATTTTGAAGAGGAAACATCCTTTTTCAGTTAATACATTTACTTTGTGGTTTGAGAACATAAACATGAGAAAATTCATGAGTCTGGTGTCCAGTGGTGTTTGGTGTCCAGTGGAGTCTGGTGTCCAGTGGTGTTTGGTGTCCAGTGGAGTCTGGTGTCCAGTGGAGTCTGGTGTCCAGACGCCCTGTACTCCAGTCTGCTGGTATTACTGCTCCTGAACTCATTTAAAGTGTGAACATCTTGCAGAGGATCTGGGCAAAGGCACCCTGGCACACAGATAGTAACAAGCCTTGCCCTGATGCCGGAGGCACCGCTCACATGATTTATCTTTGCTGGCAACAAATCAATGGCAGCGATTTATTTTACATTGTTATTGAGGAAGGAAAGTGTGCCAGTTATCCTGCAGCCCCCGCAGAGGCCACCAGGGGTCACTGTCGCTTGGACATTCTCGCCAGATGCCGGGTGGCCGCTGCTCCAAACAGCCACTTTCCCCACTGGAATGAAGCCCCTTTTCTTTTGTTTCCTGCAAGCAATCGATTTAATGATCTTCCTATGGGTATTTTAAGTCAGAATAGGGGAGCTAAATGTGTATAAAGAAGAACTGGGGCAAGATTATTTTTCATCCCTTTCGGTCCCTGCAGCAGTACGGCTTCCGGGGCTTGAAGGCGTGTACCTTGGCGGAGAGGAAGCATGCAGTGGCAGCAGCGATACCGCAGCTTCGACAGTGTGGTCGCTCTCCTCCAGTGAAGCTGTTCGCCACAGCTCTAGGTTACCAATGACACAAATCGCTGAGACCACCTCCCTTCCCCTCCCCAGGGACACCAGCTCATCTCCACGCCGTGGGATTCTGGCCATAAGCTAAAAATAATCCTTTTCAAAGCAACCTATTGTGTGTCTTTGGCTGAATCACGGCCCAGGATGCCATTATTCCAATACAGGAAATTAGCATCAAATCACATCTCTAGAGGTATGAGCCTACGCGCTCTCTCACGCCCGGCTCGTCACAGAGCAGCTGTTGCTCTTTTATTCAGTACAAATGGTTCCGGCAAGAAGCCGTTTGTGGTGAGTGACAGGGGGTAACTGTGCAGCAGAAGCCGTTTGTGGTGAGTGACAGGGGGTAACTGTGCAGCAGAAGCCGTTTGTGGTGAGTGACAGGGGGTAACTGTGCAGCAGAAGCCGTTTGTGGTGAGTGATAGGGGGTAACTGTGCAGCAGAAGCCGTTTGTGGTGAGTGACAGGGGGTAACTGTGCAGCAGAAGCCGTTTGTGGTGAGTGACAGGGGGTAACTGTGCAGCAGAAGCCGTTTGTGGTGAGTGACTGAGGGGTAACTGTGCAGCAGAAGCCGTTTGTGGTGAGTGACAGGAGGTAACTGTGCAGCAGAAGCCATTTGTGGTGAGTGACAGGAGGTAACTGTGCAGCAGAAGCCATTTGTGGTGAGGGACAGGAGGTAACTGTGCAGCAGAAGCCGTTTGTGGTGAGTGACAGGAGGTAACTGTGCAGCAGAAGCCGTTTGTGGTGAGTGACAGGAGGTAACTGTGCAGCAGAAGCCATTTGTGGTGAGGGACAGGAGGTAACTGTGCAGCAGAAGCCATTTGTGGTGAGGGACAGGAGGTAACTGTGCAGCAGAAGCCGTTTGTGGTGAGTGACAGGAGGTAACTGTGCAGCAGAAGCCATTTGTGGTGAGGGACAGGAGGTAACTGTGCAGCAGAAGCCATTTGTGGTGAGGGACAGGAGGTAACTGTGCAGCAGAAGCCATTTGTGGTGAGGGACAGGAGGTAACTGTGCAGCAGAAGCCGTTTGTGGTGAGTGACAGGAGGTAACTGTGCAGCAGAAGCCGTTTGTGGTGAGGGACAGGAGGTAACTGTGCAGCAGAAGCCGTTTGTGGTGAGTGACAGGAGGTAACTGTGCAGCAGAAGCCATTTGTGGTGAGTGACAGGAGGTAACTGTGCAGCAGAAGCCATTTGTGGTGAGGGACAGGAGGTAACTGTGCAGCCGAAGCCGTTTGTGGCAAGCAGTTAGTGGCCTCTGCGTCATGTTGTGTTTACATGGCTGTCATGTCTCATGGATCCAACACATTCATCCAGCTTCCCTCTTGTGAATCAGTGCTGCATTTGTGGTGTGGTTGTTTGTAAGGGAGAGCACAGGCATCATTTTATCAGATCGACATTGGAGTTATTTTATTAGGTTACTCGACTTAAGGTCAAAAGAGTCTTTGTTGCTGTCTTCAGCTATGTGATGCATGGGTCACACTCTGAGATGGGCTTTCAATCCCTTTGGTTATAGTTTAAAAAAAGTGATAGATAAATAAATATAAATACATAAGACACTTAAACACAACAAAAACATTGTTAGGCAAATGGGCAACGGTATTGAATGAAGGTGCAATGAGTAGATTTTGTTTTCTGTGTTATACTTAGTGAAGATTAGGTTCAGAATTTGGCACCAACACTAGCTGACCTCGCCAGTCTGTGCTGGAGAGGGAGACCACAGCTCCCTGGATGGCCATAGCAGACATGGGCTCCACCATCTCGTCCACTTTGGTCCTCAGCTGTAGACAGATGGGTGCAGCAATGCAGTGAGGTTCACTGGAAAGTTAGACTCCAGCACGACAATCACTGACATGCTGCTCACAAGCTACCTAAATCTGATTCATTCTTTCATTTTATCCAACCACTCACAAGCTAATCACTCGGGTGGCTCAGTCACACTTAATCACGCCCATAGACCAATTATGTTTGCCCGTTCAAAACCGGCTAATTGCTCAAAAGCTAAACACACCACGCTTAGCAATTAACAAGCCATTGACATTCTCCGTACTCATTGGCACAGTGTCGTTCCTTGGGGTCCACTGAGTCTAATTTGCTGAACGAACAGATTATTGAAAATGTCAAGTGAAGCAGAGGCTCCTTCAGCATCATCAGGAAAGGATATTGTCACAGCTGAGTGTAGATCTTCCCTTGCTGGCCTTGCGTATCATTGAAATATCATCGATAACAAAGCAACGTGAATCAGGGGCTACATCCTTCCCTCGAACATACTGAAGCGCGGAGGCACTGGCGGGCACTGCAGCAGGTTGGACTGATGCCAGCCTTGTAAATAGTCCTCCTTAGTCGCTTGTGTGCAGTGTAAATGTGCTGTGTTGCTATGTAACATACAGTGTTGAATAGTTATCATTGTACATAGTGGGTCGGTGTGTGTGCCCACCACATGTATTAGGAGTAAGCGGGCGACGGGCACAGTGGGCAGTGCAAGGGCACTGTCAGTGATAGTAGTACGGGTGCAATAAACACCACCAAGTGGTTAAGACCTGGAACTGTCTCTACCTGATCACTACAAGCTCGGCAACCTACCTTTACAATACATATGACTGCACACATCCTCTCGTGACCCTTCAGTGTGACTACTGGCCTCGTATTCCAGTGGGTTTCACTGTCACACTCAGTGAAACAAAGAGCCTTAAGAGCCTCAGATCATTTTCACTTACTGACCCCAGCACTTAGCGGCTGACCTGCATTCTTCTGAGACTTGCATCCCATAATACTCTAAAACATAATCATTAAATCATTAAGTCTCCTATTATACTTCGGTTTGTGTTTGGGCACTTGACTGCAAAGAACTGTGAGATGTGTCAAAAATTATGACTTACATGAGCTCACTGCTTTCAAACACCAGTATAGCTGTGGGTACCTGTACCCATCGAGCAACTGGGGGCATAACTGCCCAGTCAGGTTAAGGAGAGAGTCTCAGACCCTGAAGCTAAATGTAAGTACAGCGTGGCAGAGATTACAGCCCTGAACAAGGCTCCGCCTACCTGGCTCTAGTCATGACATCATTCTGTGATGTGTCACTTATTTAACGATGTCATTCGGTTCAAATTAAAAATATTTACTCCGTATCTCAATTGTCTTCAATTAAACTAAAAATCAGTCACCACTTAGGTAAAAAGGTATCACTGATCAAAACATGTTAGTACATCTAAAAATAACTGAAATGGAAGATGCAAAAAGCCTGATTAAAATACCTACCTTTTGAATTAAAATATCAAACAACATAAAATATGTAAAAGACCACATCACTGCTCATCCTGCCTGACTGTTCTGAACATTTTGTAATCACTCCATCATGGTGAAAACACTGATGAATGATGCACCGAAAAAGAAATCTAACGATGAACTCTCACACTGCCAGTGTAGGCAAACACACGGCCCAAAGCCAAGTCAGGTGCTGTACCTTCACGATGAACTCTCACACTGCCAGTGTAGGCAAACACACGGCCCAAAGCCAAGTCAGGTGCTGTACCTTCACGATGAACTCTCACACTGCCAGTGTAGGCAAACACACGGCCCAAAGCCAAGTCAGGTGCTGTACCTTCACGATGATCTCTCACACTGCCAGTGTAGGCAAACACACGGGCCAAAGCCAAGTCAGGTGCTGTACCTTCACGATGAACTCTCACACTGCCAGTGTAGGCAAACACACGGGCCAAAGCCAAGTCAGGTGCTGTACCTTCACGATGAACTCTCACACTGCCAGTGTAGGCAAACACACGGCCCAAAGCCAAGTCAGGTGCTGTACCTTCACGATGAACTCTCACACTGCCAGTGTAGGCAAACACACGGCCCAAAGCCAAGTCAGGTGCTGTACCTTCACGATGAACTCTCACACTGCCAGTGTAGGCAAACACACGGGCCAAAGCCGAGTCAGGTGCTGTACCTTCACGATGAACTCTCACACTGCCAGTGTAGGCAAACACACGGCCCAAAGCCGAGTCAGGTGCTGTACCTTCACGATGAACTCTCACACTGCCAGTGTAGGCAAACACACGGCCCAAAGCCGAGTCAGGTGCTGTACCTTCACGATGAACTCTCACACTGCCAGTGTAGGCAAACACACGGCCCAAAGCCGAGTCAGGTGCTGTACCTTCACGATGAACTCTCACACTGCCAGTGTAGGCAAACACACGGGCCAAAGCCGAGTCAGGTGCTGTACCTTCACGATGAACTCTCACACTGCCAGTGTAGGCAAACACACGGGCCAAAGCCGAGTCAGGTGCTGTACCTTCACGATGAACTCTCACACTGCCAGTGTAGGCAAACACACGGCCCAAAGCCGAGTCAGGTGCTGTACCTTCACATTGCATGTCAGCAAACAGTCAGGTCCACATTTTAATTGATTTAGCAGATGCACCATTGAGAAGATGGGGCCAGAAGGCGGGTCCAGAAGGTGAGTTCAGTAGGCAGGTCCAGTAGGCGGGACCAGAAGGTGAGTTCTGTAGGCGGGTCCAGTAGGCGGCACCAGAAGGTGAGTTCAGTAGGCGGGACCAGAAGGCGGGATCAGAAGGCGAGTTCAGTAGGCAGGTCCAGTAGGTGGGACCAGAAGGTGAGTTCAGTAGGCAGGTCCAGTAGGCGGGACCAGAAGGCGAGTTCAGTAGGCGGGTCCAGTAGGCAGGACCAGAAGGCGGGTCCAGTAGGCAGGTCCAGTAGGCGGGACCAGAAGGTGAGTTCACCCTAAGATAATAAAAATCACAAACAGGCGTAGAGACAGCCACTCTGCATGTTGTCAGAAATATGCCCAGGGAGCAAAGAACTCTTACAGCACTGGAAGAGTCTCGGAATGCGACAGAGACACTCTTACAGCACTGGAAGTGTCTCGGAATGCGACAGAGACACTCTTACAGCACTGGAAGAGTCTCGGAATGCGACAGACACACACGTGCACCTCCCACGGCTCACACAGACTGCGTGTGGCGCTCGCCTGTGAACACCACCCCCAGGCCTGGCCCTAGGGGGGGGGGTGGTAGCTTCCCTATTCTAGGCTGGATGCTCTGCTTTTCTTTGCTATTTCTCATAAGCGTCTTTGTTGGATCATGGTCTGTCTAACTTCTCCCCACAGAGCTACTCGCAGAGGGAGGTGGACACGAGGTGTCAAAGCCGCCACAGTCCTTCAGAAGGTTCCCAGTGGATGGGGGCTTTGTGTTGTTAGATTCTTTATACAAAACTTACTATAGAGATGTGAATATTAATAAAGTATGTTAAATAATACTTCTGAACAGATGACCTAAATAGAGCTGGGAGGAATGAAACCAACGCTTGTCTGCATCATCTCCCTGAAGGTGTTCACTACTGGCCCCGCTGCATTCTGGGACTGAGCACAAGCATAACAGCTGTCCATCATCTCCCTGAAGGTGCTCACCACTGGCCCCGCTGCATTCTGGGACTGAGCACAAGCATAACAGCTGTCCCCGCAAAGCTACATGGGAATTTTTGTAGCATTAGTTTTGCTGGAAGCATTGTGATACTGATAGCTTTGGTAGCACACTTATAAGCCAAATCCTGTTTAAGGGGATGTTCTCTGCCCCTCTGACACAGTCAGCATTGTAGTGTAGTGCACAGTAGTGCATTGTATTGTAGTGTAGTGTAGTGCACTTTAGTGCATTATACTGTAGTGTAGTGCAATGTATTGCAGTGTAGTGCTCTGTATTGTAGTGCATTGTATTGCAGTGCACTGCAGTACAGTTGTGTCTTCCATCCAGTACTTTAAGAAATGAGCTAGAGCTGATGTTATTTTGACTCAGGAGTTTCTTGGTAGTGGACGGCTAATCTGAGGCACAAGGCACGACGTTCAGTCTGCTCATTACCTGGGGTTTTAAAAGAGGAAATGCAGAGTACGTCCCACATGTCCGGATGGTACCCGGGGTGGGC